>NW_025763688.1:0-558102 GCF_020744475.1 Fusarium redolens | reverse complement strand
ATAAAAGTAAAGGCAAATAGTTAGATAGTCTTTATAATATTTCTTAGTAGTTCTTTATATATATTTATAATATATTTAAGTAAAGATATAAATTATTAAAAAGCTTTAATCCTTTATAAGAGATTTTAAACTAGATTTATATATAAAAGTATATATATATCTACTTAAAATTTACTTACTTATTTCTAAAACTATTTATAAATAGTTATTATATAAGCTTCTGCCTTAGCTACTCTTATTATTATACTTATAAAAGACCTTATAATTGCCTATACTCCTACTCTTTAAACTTAATAAATAGTATATACTAATACTATCTTATATATATATATATCTAGATATTAAAGGCATAGTTTATTATAGGAGCTACTATATCTATAAAAAGCTATCTTACTATTAAGGGGGCAATTCTCTTTAATTATCTTAATTCTATTACTGCTTTTAATCCCTTTATTATTGCCTTTATAATATATTACTTATAGTAAAGGCATAAGTCTATAATTACCTTAAGAATCTTAACCTAATTTATTAAGATAACTTTCTTGCCCTTAATAATAAAAGGTTTTAAGTCTATTTTACTTATATATTTAGTAAAATATATAATTACTATCTTTTCTACTTTAAATATTATATTACTATATCTCTCTTAATTAAAAGCTTTATTAATAACTACTTAAATTCTTCTTTAATTACTTTAAGCTATTAGTCTTAATACCTATATTATATAATTATTTATAAATATAATAGCTTTATTATTCTAATTAATTTAGGTTTATATTAAGTCTATATTAAAGAATAAGAATAGTATTAGTAATAAAGGCAATTCTTATAAGATCCTTATTTATAATAGAGGTTTGCTTTCTAAACTTTAACTATTAATTATAATAGTTATAGTCTGCTCTAAGTAAAATATATTAACCTATTATAAGAGACCTTTTAGAATCCCTTTTACCTTTATATATTATAATAATTTCTTTTTATATATATTATTATATACTCCTTTTATATTAAAACTAATAAGACTTATAATGTAATATAAGCGCTATATTAAGAAGATATATTCTTATAGAAATATAAGGGCTTACTTTGCTAATTGTTGCTTATATATATTAAAGTAATTAGTTAGGAGGTGCCTGTAACCCTCTACTATATAGGAGATTCTCTTAGCTATTACTAACTCTAATACTTTGCCTAATATAGCTAGGAGTAAGATTAGTTTTTAGGCTTTTATAATTATATAGTTATCTTTTATTAACTTCTTAAGTAGGATAATTTAACTATATTTTTATTATTTTAGTATTATGCCTTCTTCTAGTAATACTTAAAAGATATTAAAGATATTATATTTTATTAATAGCTAGATCTGCTTTTAGATAATTACTAGTAATTTATCTCTTTTAGTGCTTTTTATAACTTTATTTCTTATAATTAGCGCTTTACTTCCTTTAAAGCTAGTTTTAGCATCTCTACTAGAGCTCTCTATTACCTTAATCCTTTATCTTTAATATTATCTAATAGTAATAGGAAGAACTTAGCTAGAAGTTCTTTAGCTTGCTTTTAATAATTTATTATTTTTATTCTATTTACTTTAGTAAGCTAGGGTACTTTTTTAAAAGCTATATTATCCCTAGACTTTATATACTTAGCTACTTTCTAGATATTATTATTATTTGCTAAGAACTCTTTCTAATAGTTTATTTTATATTATTAAATGGCATTATAGTATTACTTCGCTGCAGCGGTTATTAAGCCCTTAAGGTTTAAGGAAGTCTAACTAGCATATCTTGCAGTCTGCACTCTGTTCCTCTAGTATATATATACATATTGCAGCTATATAAGATTATTAGTTTATTACTATTTTATATATAAGGATAGTTTGGCTTTTAGTATTAAGGTCTAAATAGCTTCTAAGACTGCTAATATTAACTTATTTATTTTCTATTATACTATATTTCTTACTAGCCTATCCCTTAGTATATCTATAATCTTGCTATTAATCTCTTTTTATAATATATTCTTAAATAGAAGTCTTTTATCCTATTTTAGCACTAGGACTAAGATATTAAATACTATCTCTATTATATAATAATCTAATTTATACTCTATATTATATATTATATATTTAATATTTATATCTACTAGCTCTTTAAAAGCTAGAATTAAGTTAATAATAATTTTATAATCTCTACTTTATTATATCTTTATACCTTAATAAAGGAGGCTTTTAAATATAAAGTTATTTATTAAGTTAATAATTAAATCTGCCTTACCTTATCTCTTTACTAATATATTATCTCTGCCCTATATCTAGTTATAGCAGTTAAAATTGCTAGTAATAACTAGATCTACTGCTCTCCCTAATTTCTATCTTACCTTTTTAATAGCTTTATAAAGCTTAAAGTATATATTTTATAAAGCTTAAGTATCTCCCCTAGGTATATAAATAGATATTATAAAGACTAGATAATCTAATAGCTAAATAACTACTACTATTATATTTAAGGAGTTTATTAGCACCTACTTAGCTTTTACCTCCTTATTTACCTAAAGTATACTCTAAATTACCTATCTACCTTCCCTTTTTATTATAAGTACTATTTTAACCTATTTATAATACCTTATAAGTATTATTAATAATTTACCTTAAATCCTTTATACCTAGGGTTTTTAAATAGCTAATATAGTTATATTTTAAATATCCTTATTATTTATTAAATTATTATATATTAATCTTTATTTCTTAATATTTAATTAAAATAGCTAAAAAGTTTTATTTATATTATAATAAATAAAGCTTTTAGTAGTTTTTATTATATAACTTATAAAGGCCATTATATAAGATATATTTAAAAACTATTTTTATATATATATTATAGTAATAGCCTTCTTATATATACTTTTTATAAACTTATAGTTTATTATATTAATAAGCCTTATAATTTATAATTTATTAATAGTTATAATATTACTTAAGGTAGTTATAATATTTAAATATCTTTATAATATTAGATTTTCTTCTAGCTATAAAGAATCCTTTAATAATAAATTACCTAACTTTTAATTATTTTTTAAGATATATAACTATTAAACTATATACTTTAAGGATATCTCTCTTATTAAGCTATATTACCTTAATAACTTTAATATTATTTTCTTAGCTAAGTATCTTAATAGTTTTAGCTTAAACTTTATTCTTTTTATTTAATATTATAATATAATTAATATTATTTACTTTAATTAGGTAAAGGTTATCTTATAAAATATAAGCTCTTAAAGCTAGTTTTATTTTTATTATATATTTTATAATCTTATACTTACTCTTATCCTTATAAGTAATCTTAATATAATAAGGATTCTTTAAGTCCTTATTTACTACTTAGTATTATTATATAGGATTATTTAATTTAATATAGACTTTATTTTCTATTATTACTTAAATTATCTTAGCTAAGAGCCTAGCCTTATTTTCTTTTAATTTTAAAATATTAATTATATAATAAAGTATATTTATAAGGTTTAAAAAAGTAATTAAGGTCTTTAAATTATTATAAAGAAAGAACTATATTAATTATATAATATTAATATATAATTATTAAAGTCTATTTATTATATTTATAATAATAGTTTTAAGCTACTTATAGATATATTATAGCTTCTTAATTATTTAATCCTTAATTTCTATTATTTACTTACCTATTTTATATATTATTTTTTCCTGCTTTATAATAGCTTTTTTAAGTTCCTTAATTATTTCTATTTATTCCTTTAATACTTCTTATAGCCTCTTAGTCTCCTTATATAACTCTATTAAGAAATTTAAAGCTTTTTATAATATTGCCCTTTTATTACTATTATTATTACTGCTATTACTTTTTTAGGTTTTAGTTAATTAATTAATTTATTTTTTAATTAGTATATTTTATATTATCTATTAGGCAGTTTTTTATATTTCTTTAGTAATATCTTCTAATTATTATATAATATCTTAGACCTTACTTATTAGCCTTATTATTTAACTTAGTCTCTTTAGTATTAAAAAAGAGGCATTATCTTACTTTACTATAATCTCGGCCCCTATTAGGTCTATTATAACAGGCAGTCTCTACTACGAATTTTCTCCTAACTAATAATAATTCTTCTAATCCCTTCGCATATAGTTAAAAATGCAGTATCCCTAGTCCTACCGCCTAGTAGTCAATCTCTAATACCACAGTCCAAAATCAATTGTTGTACAATTCCCCGCGTGCACAGATAAAATGGATATCATTTCATAAAAGTAATAACGACAGGGGGCCAGCGCACGGACGAAAAGTGTATAATTTAGTAAATTTCAAGCAGTCCTTGGTACAGTAGGCTGTCGACGCAAACAATAATTGTCAGGATAGGATAGGATAGGTCATTCTGGTTAAGCTCTCCCCATTTACAATTCTAATCCAACCAAAATAGCCTCTTTAGCACTGAACAGCTTTAACAACCCTTGCTTCCCTTAGCTATTCATTTAGTCTTAGATTCTTCCATGATTCTTTTACCGTCTCCGAGACCTCTAAAACCTTCCTTTTTCGACTTTGGCGGATTGCCCTTTGATCCTTTTTCACAATCATCGGACCGCCAGTCTCGCCATCGGCAGAAAAGTCGTACCATGGCTGCGCTGCTTTGTGGAGGATGACAGTGATTTTCTCCTCGCGAGACTTTGGCGCGTGGACGCTTACCTTTATGTGGCTATTCGCTGTTGTGCTAGGCAGCGCCACAATAGGTTGAGTGTCTTCAATTTCACCATCTACTTGAACCAGGTCGACCCCGCTTGCTCCGTTTCGGGTCAAAAGGACTCGCTGAAATGCCATTTTGCCGTCTCGTTGGTGAATTTCCCGAATCCTTCCCGAGTGTTGTGTTCCCGAGTCTCGTGTAACGATGGATCCAATTTGCTTTGTGACCGTCGCCACTTTTTGCGAAGTTACAACGGCAGCGGGGACCGATTTTTTCATGGCGGCCTTGAAAATTCTCGACCTTTTGAAAGACATGATTTGAGGGCGCGCAACTCCTACGTATTTGATAATGATTTGCTCTCCACAATCTGAGAAGTTGATCTGCTCGGTGACGAACCGTAAGGTCCCGAAATCCTCCAGAGAAGTTGCTAACTCATCTACCCGTTTGATCTTGCTATTAGCCAGCGAGCGCTGGTGACTAGTTATGGCTGCCACATCCAGTCCTAATAATAGTGTAGATCTAGTTACAGCCAGAAAACAGCCTAATTGTTATGACTGATGAAACTATATTACCGGAAAGAGCTATTCCTGAACAATCCAATATCGTACAAAACGGCCCTTCATGAAGGTTTGTAATAGCACCTCGACCTATCTATTCTCATTGCTACCCCCCTTAGTATGTTTCGTATTATGGTGACCTATGTTATTGCGACTGATTGTTAGGAATGTACATTCCTTACAGCTAAACCCTGTATATTTTGCCAGCTCAGGTATCGCCAAGCTGCCATGCTCTGGCAGAGATACTCTTATGGGATCCTCAAGTATCCAACGAGCACAAAAAGACATAATCTCTTGTAATATATGGCCTTTGCTCTTGTGTTGATTGCGGAAATGGTTTTCTATACCATTGCTTGGTTGGATTGCTGTCTTGCAAAGCAGACATATAAGGACACGATGGCCATGAAGAATACAGATTATATTTCCTAACCGCACACAATGCTCGTCACGATGAACCTCCGTACTAAGGGGATTAGACTGACTCTTTGACGTAGATCCTGCAAGTATCTTGGCTGGGTCTAGCCACTTTACTCGCTTAGAGGAATGTAGATCCCTAAGCCACTGAACGATCCCCTTCCATAGTGGGGTGATTCGCCTTGCGCTTGTATCCTCCTTTGTCACTCTTTAGAGATGTCAGTATTGATGATGGAGCTGGTGGTAACACTTTACTAGGTTGATGTAAAGGTTCATGCCAGCGAGTTGATGCCCACTCATATGCTCGAAAAAGCGCTGGCTGAAGCTGATGTGGAAATGCGCCATCAAGACCGTATGTAATGCCCCTTTGTAAAGGCCGAAGTCCGCTTTGCCAGGCAAATACGACATTCAGATCCGCTTTGGCGCTAGAATCATCATATCGGTTGAACGGTGAATGCACTTCCCGAACATTCGTTTCTGTGATTCCAATCGAAATTTGGCGGTAATGCTGAATGTTCATCTTCTGTAGCCATACTCTAGAGGTTACTGTTTGAAGTATTGCTGTAAGCCGAGATGTTGACCATATATTCCCATTCGAATTAAAGACAAGCCGCTGTCCCTTTAAGGGCCCTGGATTTGTATCCAAATATCCAGATCGTTCGCGCCGTAGTAGGTTTGCAAATCGACGTATCCAGACGAGGTACTTGAACATAGCGACACCTAGTCTGATAGGTAGAAAGCGTATTACATAAAACTCCCGGTTGGTGAGTCTCTTGGCCTTGTAATGCCGTATGATGTACACCATATAGCCATTCCATATAAAGAGCCCCTCGAATTGCCGTTGGACTGTTCTCACTCTCTAGACAGAGTAGATCACGTTCCCTGGGACTTGCCCACATGCCGTATATAACCCGCCTAGAAGCATCTCCTTGAGGTTTAATGTCTCCTTAAGGTATGACTCAATAGCGTTAAAGCTACATTCACCGCGCCTAGACAACCCATGCTTACGGGATGTACATGCTTGCACAACGAGGTCTTGATAGGCGGTGTCAAGACCATTATCGGGGTGTTTGATATAGGAGTATCCAGTTTGTGTGTTCCTTAGGTCATCTTTAACCGTCGCTAGGTTAATGTCAGGCTCGATGTTAAACATCAGCTTCGCCGTTAATTCTTCCGCCCGAGCAATAAAATAACCTGGTAGTTGGCGAAAGTCTTCCATCGTCAAACTAAAGCTATCTTCGATACGAACAGACTGACCATCGTCACTCCAGTTCAGGAAAAAAGAGGGCGGTTCGGTCCGGGCAATGGCACGCCCTGAGTCTCGAGAGGCTAGTCACTCTGCAAGTGCTGTCTGCGAGCTTGCCACCATATACCTTCCACGGATGTCGTTCAGCTGCTCAAGTTGCTGTTCCTGTGGTCGTTGCTGGATTCCAAGCGTGTGATAAGGGTGAAGCGGCAACGCATACTCCAGAAAGAGCAACCGTTGGACATACACGAGGCATGATAGCTGTGGGCAATAAGGCCGAGCTAGTAGGAATTGACGACTGTTATCTGAGAAACCAAGAATGCCGCTGAAGTAAATAAGTATCGTAGAGCTGGCTTGGCCATTAAGGAAGGATTTTGTGCTTAATGAGATGCAAAACTGGAAGAGAAGCTTTAGAAAATCCCAAAATATGGTATCTCTAGACTCTGTAACAGCTTAGGAGCCAGGTCTAGGTGAGGCCTCTACGTAACTCCCTCCTAAGTTGCTTATATAGCCAGGGCCATTATCAAGTTTATCTTTATCTTTAGAAGTCTTATAATTATCCTTATCGCTCTCAGCATTATATTCTTCATTACTGCTCAGTCAAGCATTGCTCTACCTTATAGGCCTAGAGATCTCCAGTTATGCACCACGTAGCAGCACGTGACTCTCGGTATAGCTAGGTCTAGCTGGCTAGAATCCTCTAGATATATCAATTATAGCCCATACCTAATGCTCCTAAATGTGCTGTAGCTGTTTTGAATGCTCTATATCTAGCCTTATTTTCGTTTCGGACTCTCGAACAGAAGCAGGCATTCGATAACCTCGAAAGACAAAGGCTATAAACCGCTTCCATAGTCTCTAATATCTCTTCCGGCTACTATCTTCAGCTAGGAGAGTAAAGGGATTCTGACTATAAGACTTAAGCCTTGAATTGCAAAGCTAATATAAGAGTAATTGGCCCATATGGCAGACCGTTATCTCACACCGATCTAAGACGTAGTCCAAGGCACTGATAATGCATGCTATCTTTTACTTATCCTGCCATAGGCTTACAATATCTAGGTCTCCCTGGCTAGGTCCTTGGCCTAGAATATAGTCTACTATTAGAGCATGGTGGTTAGGCAGCTAAGTTAGAGCCCGTAGAATGTCTTGCTGTGATTTATGGAAGATAGCTGGCTATTATATGCGCTCTAGCCAAAGACTTATGGCTATAAAAGAGTCATCTCCTTATGTTTTGCTATAGACCTGTGGCTTGTTGTCCCTCTTAATAAAGCTCTAGTCCTGTAATAATATGCCCTTTATATAGGCATAAAGCTTAGGTATTAAGGTAGCTAGTTTTAGTAGTAGAGTTAAAGTGCTTAAGAATCCTAATTCCGGTATTCTCTTCTAGTCTATTAGTCTTTAGCTAACTTTAAATAATTTACTGCCTACTCTTAAGGGAAAGAATTGCTAATAGTAAATGCCTTATATCTATAGCAGCTTAGCGGTATTGTTAATACTACCCCTTAGTTTTCTTTTACTATTAGAATTCTATTAGTTATGCTTAGTATAGTAATGCTCTTAAATCTTCTAAACTTAATAGATAATATAATAACACTTCCAATATCTAAGCCCGTCTGTGTACAGGACTGCAAGATAGGGAATAGGTTTAGTATTCAGCGGCAGATAGTAAAGCCCACATATCTCAGCCTGGTTTTAGATAATATAAGGCAGTGCCTAGATGTTTGCTACTACTTGAAGTCGCTTTATAGGTAATATACTAGGATATCTTACTTATAAATAAGTAGTTACCTTATTTACTATATAGGCAAAACGGCAAGTCTTATATATTGCAATCTGGTATTTTAATAAGTATATAAATAGTTTTATAATATTAATAAATATAGCTATTATATTATATTATTAAGTCTATAAAAAGAGCTCTATCTTGCGCTAATACTTATATTATATTTAATATTGCTTTATGTACTATAATTAAAAGCAATATTATTATCTCGCTCTACCTATTAACGCGACTAGATCTCGAACTTACCATTCTGGTCCTATAATACGCGTTTTACCATTTTTATTAGTTGGCAGGTAAATGGTCTCTACTCCAACCTTCTTAATCGACTCTACCCCCTGCAAAGTAGGGCAAGTAAACGGACTCTACTACAGTCGATGAGAGCATTGGTCACTAGGCTTGGTAATGATCCCAAGTTGACGTCAAGCATGCCACCAGTCTCTCCCGATCCCCTTGCGTTAAGTAGAGTGGCGCACCTAACCTTCGCCATCCCCAGCATCACTTTTCAAATGTAAGGTCATCAACATTCTGTAATTTCTCAACGAAATTAGGTTCAACTAAATAATTAAACTAGCCACTCCCATTCGTCCCCTCGAGGCACTTGTTCAGCCACCTGAATAGAGTTATTATTGACCAAATGGAGCGTCAGTCTCCTCGGTGAACAACTCCTGTCTGTGGATTGGTGCGGAAGCCAACGCGCAAAATAAGTCACGTAACAGGATCTTGTAAACCTCAACAGCCGCGTTATTGCCACGCACTGTATCCATTTCCTGATAACGCCAGCCTGTTTTTTCCAGCCTGAAACTTCAGGTTCGATCGATCGATTATTGGTTCGTTACATCCGTACATTCGTACATTCTTCACGTATACGCCCCTCTACTCTGTTCAAAAATGTCTTTGTTCGCTCGTTCATTTCTTCAGCTATATACCCCTCTACTTTGAAACCCGTCAAGAATTAGCCATGATTGCGACCCGGCCGGCCTCACGATACGTAACTGTCGCTGCATGTGCTCTCCTTCTGCTGGTCTTCTATCAGTTCTCCTCCCTTTCGACCACATTCAACTACCGGAACCCCGGCTCGCCCTTCGCTAGCAAGGAGGTCAAGGTGTCGGTGATAGAGAGCAAGGGCTGCCATGACGAAGTATCGGCGAGCTACCTGAGCGCGCTGGGACAGCTGTCTGAGTGCAACTCCAACGTCTTCCTGGCTGCCCAACGATTCGGGATTGGCTCCATCTACGAACTGATCCCCGGCGCCGACAACCGCAAGCTGGTCACCGATAATGAGTTTCGGCCCAAGTACTTCGAGAGCGAGACCGCTGCCGAGCCGGATATTGTGCTGTCCGTCACCAGCGACTACGATCTCATCGACGCCAAGCTCAAACCAACCTTCGCCCATCTCCTCCACAATACCAGCAGCATCCTCTTTGCCACGGTCCACCACGGCAACGAGTGGAAGGAGGACCGTCGCTTCCAAGCCGTGAAGCCGTGGATCGAGGCAAAACGGCTACGCTTCATCACGCTCAGCGACCATGTTACCAACTACATGACGGTCATCGTAAAGCACTGGGCGACAAAGATGGAAGTGCACAACGTCCCCATCAGCACCTTCCCGCCCGTTTTCACGATCCCCACCGCGCCCATAAAGAACGAGGCGACGCTTCGTTTCGCCATGCAGGGCGACCTGGTCGTCAATCGCCGCCCAAACCGTGACTACGAGGGCACCTTCAAGCGCTTCGCCAAGCTCAACAGCGACCGCCAGGCCATCGAGCTGCACGTTGTCGGCAACGGCGGCCTGCCCAAAGTACCAGACGAGGCCAAAGACCGGATCAAGTTCCACCGCGGGCTCCCCTACCCGGAGTTCTACGACGTGCTGCACTCAGCCACTGCGATGCTGCCCGCCTTCGCCTCCTACGAGTACGTCGAAAGCAAGGCCTCCTCGACCATTGCGGCCTCGCTAATCGTGGGCTCGCCGCTCATCGCCGATGACGACCTGCTTGATGCCTACCGCTTCCTCAGCCTAGAGGACGTCTACTATCGTGAGGAGGGCGAGGATGAGATTGACGTCGTTGAGCGTATTGCCCAGCTGCCGGAGCAAGATCGCCTGGCCAAGGCCGAGGGCCTGCGGAAAAAGAACGAGCTACTGACGAAGCAAAGAGGGGATCTCTTTCGGCAGTGGATATCAGAGTCGCGTGGGCGTCTGGAGGGATAGTTAGTCGTACGGGCGTCTGTTGGAATCTAGTCGTGCGTGCTTCGGTTTTAGACAATAAGATTTTAACTCTTGGGCTGACTACATTATTGTCATACCATGCAGTATCCACCTGCCGGTCATACCCACTTACCGGCCATCCTACTGTTCAATAGCAGTCAGTAAACTGTATTACGCAGTATTTAGATTTCCGCTATTATCTCAGCATTACTAGGTGGTAGTTCAGTGCTGTACGGTAGTGCTGAGGTGTTAATAGCTGCAGAGCTTGCAGTAATAGGTCGGTTAATAGCTATAATTAACAGTATAGGTAGTACTTAAGGTAATGCAGTACTATACTGAATAAGAGCTCTAAATATATAATAGTTGGGTTTTCCAAGGGATAAACTAGTCCATACTAGGTTTATATTAGCAGATACAGTAGGGTGTTATACTAAGCTTAAGCGAAGTGTTATATCTCTTAATAGTTAATAGAGCAGGTTAGGCATATTAATATAAAGAAATTATATTAATAGCTGGTAAGCTAAAAGGCTATAAAAGTGCTAATAAATATATTCTATATACTTGAGTGTATTACTATTAGACAGTAGGATGGCCGCATAGGGTATTATATAACCTAATAGTCAGCTATCGGCAACCCTAGACCCATTCAGGAAAGCATAATAAGCAGACCCCTCTCCGAGGAAGGCGGGGGATGGAGTTGGGACAATACACATGCAATTGAGGACATCAAGGCACACGCGATCTGTTCAACTCCTGTTAATGTTACGCCAAAGCAAGGAATCAGCACAAAGCCAGTGCATATAAAAATCCAAAGCCAGTATATTAACGATTTTATAAAGTTCTTCGGTTACTTGTCTTTAAGGAATATAATGGAATACCTTACTTATAGGCTGATTAGGGGGTAGTATTATTAAATTCATATTAGGTAAATAGACAGTGCTTTACTTGCTTATATTTACATAGAATAGTTATTAAACTGCTTTTACTTCTTGCTATAACTTATGCCTACCTCGCGCGGCAGACTTTTAACTTAATAAATACTTCTTTTATGCGTTAGTGCATTGCGCTAAAAATCCCAAATTCGAGAGACAGATGAAATTACAGTCAAGTAAAATAACACTCTTTAGAGCTACTACAATTAGGAGGCCCGGAAATGAATCGACCCGTGATGATAAGAGCAAGTGCGTTTTATTATCCCGTGATTAATAGAACCGTCATGATGATCACATTGACTAGACATCCTGTAATAATGATTTAATATCTAAACGTGTCAGCTATGAAACTGTCCTTAATAAAATGTTTATGAGAGAGACTAGTGCCAGAGCGTGCGTGAATTGTTTGACTTGAAGGGGACTTAGGTGGCGGTTTAGTTATGGGTAAGCTGCACCAGACAGAGGTCAAAGTTACATAGTTAATCAGGTACCAGCAGTTCGTTGCCCCTACTTCCGCACTATTACGGATACTGTACCAAGACTTGCATGTAAGTTGACCAGATACCACCAAGCGGGTCCCTATACATGACGTGTTGAGGCTTGATTGTCGTAAAAATAACGTTACTTAGCCCCTTTCCGTCCGTGCACGCGGGGAAGCCTTTAGGCCACTTTCTAGCACCTATATCATACTACAAACCCAAGTATGAAAGCTACCACGGGTTATCATCCTTCCCTGCAAGGTAGTACCTGTCCGAATACTTCCCAAGTGAGTTACGGATTTCCTTAGCAGCTTGTGCAGCACTCCCATCATAGTCAGCTCCTCCCAAGCCGTATATGACACCGTCAACACCCACGCGCAGCAGTGCTTCCACGTATTGGGTCTGCCCCGCTGCAGCTGTCCAACCAAATGTCTTGCCAAACGCACCAGATGCGGCAGCCTGACGCAACTGCGTGCACGTTAAATGTGCATCTCCAGGTTCCGAGCAGTTACCAAATAGGTATCCGATGTCAGGGTCGCCGTATGACAACACACGCTTGCGCACATCGGCCGGGCCGTTGACCGTGAACTCCTCGAGCAAGGGCGCCGCCCTACCGTCGACGTTGATAGCTTCTTTGCTGTTGAGGTCGTCGCGTATCAGCCGGTATGCATTGCCATTCTCAGTGTGGTAGAAACCAAAGAGCACTCGCACGCCCTGCGGCTCGAGGATTTCTCTCGCGAGGTCTTGTAATGCAGCGATGGAGCAGAACTGCCATGTTTGATCATCGGGATCGCACCGGTCCGGGTTTTTGATGTCGAGCCAGACAAAGGTGATAGGTTTACCCCCCTTGCGGTGCCTGGCGACAGCGTTGAACATGTCTCGGGCCGTGTCCCCATTCTTGCTCGGTCCGTCGTGGGAAGCCCACCAGCCAGTTGTTTCCGCAAATAGGTCCATTTCGATGGCATTTGCCCCATCGTTGAGGGCGAGCAGAAGAGCATCCATATCGTTAACACGGTGAGCAATAGCGTAGAAGGGCTTTTTACTGGCAGCTCGGGCGTTAAATATAGTATCAATACTGCCTCCCCTAGCGTTGAGGTTCTGATAGGCGACGTCTTGTGCGAACGGCTTATCATGTTGCCCTGCTTTTATAAGAGGGCTACCGAGTACTAAGGCTGCGGCATAGAAGACAGATACGAGATATGAAAGGGCCGGCATTGTGATATGAGTCTGAAAGGCTGGAGGCTGCCAAAGCAGGGTAAAGAAGAATAAACTGCAACTAACTTCTACAGCGGCACAACAGCGTTAAATTTAAAATATTCGGCAGTAACCATTACTCGTGTTGGACCCTCTCGAGTTCATTTTCTTCCTAGCCAAATGCAGCCAACAAGTGATGCAGCTACCGGTAAGCAGTGTTTCAGCGGGATGCAATGCGACAGTTAGGGTTCATAGCAGCGTACTCCCCCAACCACAGCGACTGCGATCCTCTTCTCACTATTGATCTGATCTTCCGCTTTGTGCTTCAACGGCGACGTATCCCACGAAACTTCCCACTTAGAATCATCAGCGTGAAAGTGGCATGAACCTTAATTTAGCAATTCTCCATATTCTATGGTTACTGCGGTCTAGAACTTTCCTCCGGAAACTGAGTTTTCTTCGAATTACACGTGTCAGTGTCAGCATATAATGGCGGAGAATGCGGAGCGAACAGGCTTGGCCAGTTCCAGGATATGGTACCTGTCTTTACTAAGGGGCCCGGCCTGAACAGCTCCATCGGAGAGTTCGACAGGACCTCAGCAGTTATATTATTCCTTTGACTCGGGGGAATCTCCCTGTTGCCGTCCACAACTGGCACCTGGGTCGGTTTTTGGATATGTGATGTCCATTATCGTCCACTTTCTCTTTATGCAGAGAGCTTCATCATGACACGTATTGCTCATACCAGTACTTCGTTCGGCTCGCCCCAGTTTGCCCGCCCCACATGGGCTTTGAATGTCACTGATGCGTCGATGGTGCACCTAGATCTCAGCGCACGACCGCTAACAATGAATGTATGGCTCGGATATTTGCTGGATTTAGCCACTGTTGTTTATATTGCGCAGTAGTGCTGGGTGAAAATATATTTATAAAACTTGGTTATTAATTATTAAGATAAGAGTTCTTCTTGGGTTTATATCTCTAGATAATTTCATCTAGGACTTTCAGACTAATAGCCTAAATGCTGAAGATAAAGGGGATTCCCGGATTTTCCAACAGCCACTGCGTTATTAATGATGCTATTTTTATAGCACTCAGTCGAGTTGCGCCATCGTTAATTAGGCACATGTAACATAGACAGATTAGGAAATACAAATTGTAACAACTTGTGGGAAAGATCATTGCGATAGCCTGATCTAAGTTTATCTCCTGTACTTACTATGAATTCGACGCCCTAATCACGCATGTAGGCTAGAAATGCGGCGCATTTCCGTCTAGGCCTGTAAACCAGAACACGAAACGCGCCGCGTTTCCTCCACGAGGGCCCGTGCCAACCTTATAGAAGACCGCGCTCTTAGACATCGCAGTGAGTAGTGACTTCTGTTATATCAATTAAGAGGAAGGTAGCAGCAATCAAGCTCTCTCTTTATGTCTTTATCTAAATATGGCTCTTTAGAAGGTATCTAGTCCTCTTAGTGCCTTTGTAACTTTATTAATATAATAGGCCTTGCAATATATATAGAGGCTATTATTATATTATGGCTAAGTTAGCTTTAAAAGCCTAAGAATCTCGGCTTATACTATAATTCACCAGAGCCAGCAATAATTTATATTAAATATAGCTTTACCTTTAACCCTATGCACGTGCCGTATCACCTAGGCGATAGGCATTATATACCTAAGTCGGCCTGCCATAGTCTAAAGCCTCTAACTTACTCTCTAAATCTTCTAAACCCAGAGCACTTCCACTGCGACCAAACGGCTAACTACCTTACCTATACCTTACAGTTCGCAAGGGCTCGGTCTATAAACATTATAGTCTTCGCTCTATTCGCGAGTAGGTCCTGCTAGCCTATATAAAGACAAAGCATAATAAAGAGATTAAGCTTGCAGCTCGATAACAGATGCAACACTGGCTGCGTGATTATATCTATCAAGGCTTGTCATTTCAGAGCTAGTTAGCAAACGACATCCAGAGGTCACAGCTAGTTATTGCCAAGGTTACCCTAGCCGTGGCTCTCTATCTTATAGTATTCCCCTGCAAGCTAGTCCTAATGTTATTAAGCACCTTGCCAAAAAGCTCTTTAATAATAAGTATACAAGATTAATAGAAATATAAGGACGCTATATAAGACTATATAATAATAGTAGCGCTTGACCGTCTCCTTGACCAATGCAGTAAGACCATCTGGAGAACTGATATATACCTAAGAAGGTGGCTTTATGCCAGGTTCCCAGACCGCCCTATAAAGCGCCCTTTGAGCTGGTGGCAAAGTCATATTCCGAGAAGCTCTACCGCAAGGGATTTAAGCGCTTTATCTGCTTCTGGCTTCGATTATCCAGATTATTGCCGACGACTATGCAGATAATTACAGGTCGAGGGATGAACAAACATCAGTTCAGAGCTCTTCGTGAGCTCTAGGTAGATAATATCTGGCAGCCTAAAGGGCCTGTTAATGCGGCCCTTGCTAAAGACCAGGATGAAGGACAGCTTATGGATGATAATAAGAGTAGCGATGATGAGGATGAAGGCGAGGACGAGAATGAATGTGAAGAGAGTGATGATCAGGACAAATCGGAATACAACTGTCAGAGCAATTTAAAGGTCATGGGAAAATAAGTAACTCAGGATTCCGATTGCCATAATGCTTTATACAATCTAGCCTACCTGGGCCTGGACAAAGAAGATATGAAGCAACTGCTAGCACCGCTAGACTAGTCTTTGAAGCAATTCGCACCTTGCATGTGTCAAGCTGGCTCAATCCAAAGTCAAGGTGAAGTGGTGGCGTCAGCATAGGGCAACAAATGGACCAAGTTGGACGATATTAATGCTTCAAAATATGGACACCTATGTGCAATTGTTTAATTGAGTGTTCTAGGAGAAGAATCGGATTACAATAAATTCCGTTCAGTAGTCTCGTAATACTCTATAAGACAATCCCTTGAACTCCCGCAACGTGTAACCCTTCATCTTATTGTTTTCTGGCCTTTGATTTCTCCCTCAACATAACAATTGAGTAACTACATAAAAGTCAGTCACCTGGCACACAAGGCGGATATAATTGATGACTTACGCAGTGATTCCAAGGAAAGCCATGACGAGACCAAGGACGCACTTGTCGCGCACGGCTCGTCCGGAAGAGAGCCAGTCGAAAGCCACGATGATGCACGTCTTGCTGTGCGCGACGACGGTGCTCGTAACGGGACCCATTTCAGCGACAATAAAGAACTGGGAAACATTGATCAAAACGGCAAAGATGCTAGACTATCACTAAAGTTAGCAAGGTCACCAGCTTCGCGAGATACAACAGGATAATGCCTACCAGAGCAATAAAAACCCAATGGTTCATCGAGACCTCGGCCCAGGCTGGGAACGTATCGACAAAGGGAATAAAGTAGAGCAACATGAAAGCTGAGATGGGCGCCTGGTTGAAGAGCAGCTGCATGCTTGTCATGTTCAGCCGTCGACGGTAGCTTGCGATCCAGACTGTGTAAAGGGATGAGAAGAAGACACCAGAAAACGCATAAATGGCACCCAGATCGGAAGTCGAGTTGATAGCATTATTCGTCGGTCGAGAATCATAGTACGAGACCATGCCGACGCCAATGCAAGCAGGAAGCAGTGCGATGCGAGCCCGAACAGGCAGAGTCACCTTATACAGCAAGTAGTCCATGGCTGCAACAACGGGCGTGACGAGAATTCGAGCAATCTGGTAGAATGCGACTGTCGAGTAGGCAAGGGAGAGGTTCGGGAAGACGACGTTGAGGGCCATGGCGATGGACAGTGGCGCTGTTTGGCGGAACGAGGCTCTTTGGGGCGTGAAGAATGCAAAGCGCTCACAGGAGAGGACGAAGAGAGCGAGCCAGGTAATGGTGAAGTGGAAGGCGGCGAAAGTGAGCTGCGTGAATTTAAGGGCCTTGTCGGAGAAGATGGCCTTGTTAGTGAAAACCTAAAGTCCAAGGTTAACATCATCATCAGCTATACAGGAGGAGAAAGAACGAGAGCGTACGATCAAGACAGTCGCAACCACGTTCACCACGGTCCATATTATGGCCTTGACAGGAGATGTCTTGATAGGCTCCGGCGCGGGCTTCTCATGCTCTTCCAGGAGGAGAGCTTCCCCTTCCGCATCATAATACAGCTGGCCCAGCTCAAACTCACTGGGAGACCTGGTAAATTCGCGATCAGCGGGCTCACGGTCGTCGTGTTGGACAAGAAGGGTCTCTTCGGCCGCGCCAGGCGAAGCCAACGTGGAGGGCTCGGAGTCCACAGACGCCTTGTTGCCGACTTCTTGAGGCATGCTTGAAAACTGAAGCTCTCGTGATAAATTGCTTAGTTGAACAAAATGAACGACTATAGCTAAAAAGGAAGAGTAGTTGCACGAGCAGTGAAACAAAGCAGAGCAAGGCTAGCTCCGTCTAGTAGGGCAGAGATACAGAGAATGGATGCTGAAGAGACCAAACTGTCGGATAAAGCATATTGGCAGGGTATTCCAACAGCCAAGAGAGACGGTGGTGGAAATGCCGGAACCTGATGCTCGAATCTCACTGGCATCAAAGGATTCCAGCTGACGACACCACCAGCAATGTCCGCGCCCCCTGCAGAATGGTCAATTTGAGATTTCTCCATTTTTTTTTTCGTTCTTGCCTTTTCCCTCTCTTGAAAGCTTTGACGAAACGCCCCCCTCCAGATCGACTCAAACATCACTCGGATCGCCGCTTGGGCCTCTGTCAGACTCGAAGATGTTGGTTTGTTGGATAAGCCGCCAGCCTGCCGCCATTGTGGGTTAGTGGGCCATGACGGGTAAGCCAAGGCCAGCCAATATTGGAGACTAAGTTATTGCGTATTGTTAACCTTTGTCCCCCCTTGTTCTCGAAAATATACTTTTTGGCGTCCCCTTGGCTTGCTGTGTCCTGGGATGGGGAACATGGGTTGGGAATTCGGGCCGAGGCCGAATGTGCACAAATGGTGCCATCCTCGTCTCTTCCGAACGTGTTCGGAGGATCACTGCAGTCATGTTGATCAGTGGATCCGTCATCCTGAGGAGATGATTCTCGTTTGAGTTTTATTTTGGTGAGTCCTGATCAGTATAATCTATCCTCCTTGCGTCAATAATTGGTTGATGATACAGCAGCCCAACCCTCCAGAATAGAAGCATGAAAAGAAAGAAAATAATTCATGTGTCATTGCCGCGACCCAAGATATCCAATTTACAGTTCCATCGTAGCTGTTCCACTCGCTACTGGATTTACGCCGGTCCAGTCGTTAGAGATAATGCCCCAGCCTCTGTAGGCTGTCCCACAATTTCGCCCATCCTGTTGTCGTCCCCGCACCTCTCCCTCTCCAGCCTCATATCCAGAATGATGTGCAGTTCAGGGCAATACTGCAGGACCGCTTTTCTGTGCTTCTCAACCTTCCAGACCTCTTTGTCAAGCCCCCTGCCACGGCCGGGCATGTAGTACCCCATCGGGTTGGGCCTGATGTAGTTGGTGACGGCAAACGGCGGATCGATCGCGTTGGCGGCTTTTGCGTCGGGGAGGAGATACAGACGCTTGCCGAACCATCGGTCCTCGGGATCGCTGTCGTTGTAGCGCTTCTGGAAACCCAGGACCTGTTGAATCGCCGAGACGCGTCGTAGTGAGAGTTTTCCCCAGCCGGCGAATCGTCCAACATCAGCTCTTGGCGTGAGGGTTAGCCAAGGTCGCCCCAAGATGGAGGTTGCAGTGCATGGAATCAAACTTACTTGCCAGCACCGGCCCAACTATAACCCAGCCAGTCATTCAAGCTGACATTCGCGTTGGCGCACAGAATGCTTTCGGAGTTAAACATCAGGAGATACTCGACACCTGGCAAAAACTCATTGTAGAACCTCCTGTCCGTGAGAAGACGACTTCGATCTTCGTCCCTCTTAATAGACCAAGGACTGGGCAGCCTCATCAAGTCGATCTTGCCCAGTCCCTGCTGGAGCTGGATACCATACTCGCGACCGACAGTAAAGATGCTCTTCTTGGATCCGATAAAGATAAATCGCCAGTCCGGGGGCACGACGGCAATCATGTGCAGGATGAGAGGAACCAGGACGAGTAGGGGCTCAGGCTCGATGATGAGGGCGACTTTTGATGCGTTGTAGTTTTTCCGAGGGTCATGGTTTGGCGACCAGTCGATGCTGACCGAGGGGAGGGTTTGGCGGGCATTGTCAATCTGAGATACGATGGCAGGTCGGTACTGAGGGAGAACAACGGTCGCGAGGATCCACCTGGGAGTTTTTACCGTTAGTCAATTTATTATAGAATAATGTGATAATTGAGAATCACTCACGTCAAGACGAGGGACGAGATGGCAAAGATGGCACCCCTCGAGATGGACGTTGGAAGCTTTCGCTTAAGATGCGTCGTAGCCACCACTGGAAAATCCGCCCACTGCGACAAGTCAATCCGCGGCCGAGTCATCTCGTCTTGTCTTGCAGAGGCTGTATTGAATAGATGAAGATGCAAGTTCGAAGTCGCCAGACCCCCCTCTCTCTATGTCTTGGGTTCCGTCCAGGGTAGTTAGCCCGTTCCAGTGAGTGCGTGCAGCGAAAGATTGGCTGTGTTAGGCTATCCGCTCGTTTTGACGCGATGCTTTACCAGCCCAAGTACCGTACGCCCTGAGATAGGCTCATTTAGCAAAAAGGCGCCAGGCTCTAACGCCCACCACCCATAAGTGGCCACCATGAAAATGCCGAATAACGTGTATGATAAGCGAATGTCGCACCTCCAAATCCCATACAAAATGGCGTTTTCGACCCCTTGCAAAAACCATCAACTCTCACTAACTTAATAAAATATTGCGAGTATACTTACTATATTATAATTATAGAGTCGAATTTGTCTTACATTTTTTAAAAATGTATTTCTAAAGTTAATTGAAACTTTTAGTATGTCTTCAAGTGGCATAAGGCAACAGCAGGGTTATGATAAGGGTCAGGCGCTAATCAAAATGATCGCGACGATCAGTACCTCCATCCACACCTAAATTAGCATGTGATAGAAGTACCAACAGTTAGCATTATTATAAATCACTACATCACATACTTTGCAACTATACCAGGTCTTCCGACTTTATGTATTTCCTAATATAGGCTTAAGATAGCCTTCTTTTTCCTTTATTTTTTTAAAGAGCCAAGCCTGACCATGCCGGAAGCCCTTACAAGCTAGGCAGCTTAAAATTAAGCCTCTATAGACGTGGTTAATATCTCTTTGCAGGTGTTTTTGCCATGCTTTTATATCCTTAATATCTTCTTCCTTCCCTGTGCGGTTTCTCTTCCTAGTGTGACCTTTAGCAGCATATCTATTAAAAATGGCATTATAAATACACTCTTTCTAAGCCTTAAGTGTTATATAAGGCTTCCAATAAGGCTGCTACATTTTAAGCTGTAAAATAAAGCTATTTGCAAGTGTAATATTAAGAAGGAAAGACCAAAGCAGCGCCTGCCAAGGACTATGGCAAAAGCAATACTTATAAGCTATATATAACCTTAACTAATTACCGCAGTTAATGTAATTCATTTTATTACTATATTAAGCAGCAATAATAGGAATAGGGATAATCTTAAAGCTATCTCTATTAAAGACCTGCTATAGGTATTACACTTCTGCCTTTATGCCTCTTTTAGTAGGTAATTTCCTCTTTTTTAATATATACTTATAAGGGGCTTTGCTATATATAATTAAAAGGAGGAGTATAATAAAGTTATCTTTCTAAGCAATTTAAATAGCCTAGAAGAATTAAAAAGAGATAAATTAATAAAAAAAATATATATAAAGTTATTTATATTTAGTTATCTTTTATTAGGATTAATATTACCTTATTATATACTAAAGAAGTACTATTACTTACCTTTCTAATCTCTTATATATACTTTAACTTAATAATAATACTGCAGTTAGGGCGCGCTATATCTGTAATACCATATCCAAGCTGCTAAAGAAGGCAGAAAAGCTATAATAATAAGAAGAAGTTATCTATAAAGATATAATATATCTATATTAATAGCCTTTTTAGTAGGTAAATTATAACACTTTATATATTACTAAGGGGACCTTAATCTATAGCTTTTCCTTCTTATTATATAGCTTTAGTATAGGTAGCTTAATAATAATAGCTTTATATAGTAATAACTTTATATATTAAAGCTATTATAAAAAGAAACCCTATTATATAATAACCTAGACTTTAAACCTTACTAGTATAGGCTTATTCTTAATAACTATTATCTCTTTTAATTTACCTTTAAAAGGGATTATATACTTATTTATAATTAAATTAGTCCCTAGAAGATAGAGCTTAGTAAATACCTTTTATATATAATTAGACCACGCCTTAGCTACTTAAAAGGTCTTTAAAAGATTACTCTTATTACTTATATTAAGCTTAGTATAGTTAAAAGTATAAAAATACCTTATAATTAGCTTAAACTTCTATAATAATATAAACTTAATAATTAAGTAAAGAGGGCATTAATCTCCTAGGCTAAATACTTTCTAATAGTCCTTAATTAAAATTTTCTTATAAATTCCTAGGTAAATAAAGACTCTAAGCTATATATAAGCTATTATAATAAAGAGGCCTTCTTACTTAAGAATATATAAGTATTTAGAAAAGAAGGTATTTTAATTATTAATAATAACATTTTTAAGCAGGTAAGCAACCTAGCTATTAATATATTTAATTTATAATTATATAAAAGAAATAGGTATAAAAAGCAAAAATAATTTAAATAATTCCTTAAATAGAGGGTTAATCTTAAAATTATAATATTCTAGGTTAAAAGGTTAAAAATTATAACCTCGGCCCTTTTTAGGCAGAAAATTAGGCACGCCAGTAAGGTCATTAGGGCCCCTCTATAAGTAGCTCTTAAAGCTATAATTATTTAAGCTACCTTATATCTTTAGAGAGCTTATTATTTTCTTTAAGACTTATTGGGATTAATTTATATAAGGATTTTAATAAATTTATATAGTGTTAATTAAAGAAGCTGTCTGACAGGAACTTTATATACCCTGCAGGTATTAGCGTGGTTAGTAAGCAAAGTGGGGCAAGTAACCTGATGTTGCCTTGTGCTGCTCAAAGAGATAACGTATTTCTGTAACGTGTATGATAAGCGAGTGGGCCAGACAGGCAAGTAGGCCAGAAATCCCTCACCTTCCATCTTCTCTACTTTATCAGTTAGTTCTCAACAATCAGATATATCACGACCAAATTACGAGGCTAATCTTAATCTTGCACTTTAGGCCCTTTAAGATAATCTAAAACTAAGTATCTGACGCGCCGCAGAAATCTATATAGTTAATCATAATACCTTACATCGCCGCCAGCAAGGGGTTCAATCTCGATGCAATACTATACCTAACTTACAGAAGCTATCTAAACTAGAAGAAGATATTCTTCTTAAGTTTATTATTAACCTAGATTTGCAAGGATATCCTCTATAACTGCATAGTGTTAAAGAAATAGCTAATTAACTGCTTAATAACCGCAATATGCTATGCATTAGCGCGTGCTAGGCTATAAATTTCATTAAGTAATAACTACTACTTAAGATATATTTTTAGTAGAGATATAACTATTAGAGGGCTAAATATAAAGATCTAATTATTATTTATAACTAGTTTAAGCTTATATAAAATATAATTATAAAATATAGTATTTACTTAAATAATATCTAGAACTTTAATAAGACTAGCTTTATAATAGGCGTTTTCTTAACTAGTATAGTTATTATATATATAAAGAGGCATAAATAGCCTAAAAGATTACAGCCTGGAAACCGAGAATAGGTTATAATAATCTAAGTAATTAATGCAGCAGGCTAGGCAATCAAGCCGTTTATTATAGTTATAGGCTAAAATCACCTTTAGAATTAGTATTAAGAATGCAACATTCCAGGCAATTAGGCCATCGCCATAACCTAAAATAGCTAGATAGATAATAAGACTAGTCTTAAGTAACTAAAACACTTTAACTAATATTTATTAAAGCAAATAATTAGTACCTATTATCTTCTAATCCTTAATAGCTATAAAAGTCACTATTTCGTTAACTTTAAGCTATATTATAAGGAGAATAATATTATTACGCTTTATATACTAGCTTATATATCTTATCTACTTTAGCCTCTTAATACTAGGTGCTTTAGGCCCTTTAAGAGGGCTTATAGTTAAGAAATAGAGCATATAATAAAAAGCTTTATAACCTATATTTTAAAGACTAAGTTCCTCCTGGCCTTTTATAATGCCTTTTAAGCCACTATAATAGAGAGTAATATTAAAGGGGGTTTTAAAGGAGCCAGGCTTATTCCTCTTAACCTAGAAAATATAATCTTAAAACTTAATATAAAGCTACAGACTCTAATACCTATTAAGGAGGAGGCTAGCGTATCTACCTCTTGGGTTTTAAAGACCCTAAATACAGTCTGTAAGGTAAAATCTTAATCTAAATACCTTAAAAGGTAAATTAGAGGATATAAAAGTAGCTCCCTAGAGTTAATTATAGAGGCTTTAAAGTCTCTTGTAAAGGCAGCAACCAGAATATATTACAAGGTTACCTTATTATTTACAGAGAACTAAGAACTTCGACAGGCAAATAAGGCACTAAGCCGATACTGCAGGGCAAAAAGAACCCGATTATAAAAAGGAGGGGTACTAACAGTAAGGGGAGGTCAGGAACTAATTAATTAGATAGATGTTAATATGCAGGTAGTTGTGATGGTTGGGTCTAACTGTGTTAAACTAAGCCATGCTAGGTTTATTGTTGGCAGATTGTATAGGGCATATACTAAGCATTATTAAAGTATTACGTTTCTTAATAGTAAGTTTAATATATATTAGGCTTAATTAATATAAAGAAGTTATATTAATAGCTAGTAAGCTAGAATTTATAAAAGTACTAATAAATATATTCTATATATTTATAATAACTTACTATAGTAAGTTAGTACTTATATATAAGTTATAAGTCTAATTATAAGTCTTATTAAGTAGCTTATAATAAAGATAAGGAAAAAGTATAAGTTATTAATTAATTAAGGGAAATTTATAAGTTTTATATAATATAACTATAAGGATTATAATATAATATTTCCCCTTTATTAAGTCTTATCTTTAAGACTTATATAACTCTTATTTTAATTATCCTTCTTCTAATAGGTTTAACTTAAACTTATAATTATCTTTTTAATATTATATTAATAAGATATTAAAGTTAAAAGCTACTTATAACTAAAAAGCATAAGTAATTTTAATTAAAAATACTAGTTTTCTTATTATACCTTATAGTTATTATAAACCCTAAAACTTAAAGTATTAGGCTAAAGAGGGTTATAAGCACTATATATAATATACGTATTATAGTTATAAGTATAATAGTAAGGGTATTACTATTCTTAAAGGTTTATAAATTTTCCTTAATATGTGATTTTTATTATTAACTTATTATAGCTAATTATTTTGCTATTAAAAAGCATTAGTTAGAATGTAAAGAGAAGTTAATTAAGACTAAATTAATAAACTTATAATAATAAGTAAATAAATAATTAAGTTATTTAATATATCTTTATTATTAAAAGAGGTAGCTATAAGAGTATAATAAAAAGATACTTTATTATAATATTAAAACTATAAATAATTTAGAAGTAGTAAATAATACTAAGTTATTTACTGCTATTAAGGCTTAATTAGCAGGCACTTCTAATATTATTAATTAAGGTAAGATTTTTTTTATTAATATTATTAATAAAAATTCCTTAAGAGTTATTAGGCATTAGTAAGATATTTAGGAGGTTCTTATATATTTTTATTTTTTAAGTAATTTTTCTATTTAATTAGGTATATTCTTTATCTATTAATTATATCTATTTTTCTAATTACTTTTACTTTATAGGCTTTTAGTCTTATAATTTATTATAGTTTATTGCCTATTTTAACTTATATTATATTTACTGCTAATTTAAGTAATAAGACATAAAAGATTAAATAAAGCCTAACCTTTAATAGTAAGTCTAGTTTATAATTATTTTCTAAAATTTTCTATAATACTTTATAGGGTCTGATAAATTTGTAGTTTAATTTATAAGTTAGTTAATCTATTTTAATGTTTTTTATAGCTAGGTAAATTATATCTCCCTTTAAAAAGGTTAGTTCCTTTAACTATTTTAGGTTATAGTAGTTTTTTATGCATTTTCTAATAAATTTAAGTTTTATTTTTATTTCTTTATATAGGTTTTTAAGGTTATTACTTTTAAGTATAATAGCTAGATTAACTAATTTTTCTTATTATATATTATAATATATATTTAGTATAAATCTAAAGTTAGTATAAGCTAGTATAAGCTTTATGCTTTTATTATATATAGTATTATAGGCAAGTTAGGCTATTAGTAGTTTCTTAACCTAATTATTCTATTTATAGTTAATATAATATTATAAATACTATTTAAGTACTTGATTTATTTATTTAGTTTATCTATTAACTTATAGTTAAAATGCTATTATAAGTTAGTAATTTAATCCTAATTATACTATAAGTAATTACTAAAATATTACTATAAATATAGGTCTTCTATCTAAAAGGATCTCTATAAGTAACTTATATATATTAATAATATATTAATAAAAAATATAAGAAAGTTCTTCTGCATTTATTACTTCCCTATAGGGTAGGTAATAGGAAAATTTTATAAGCTAATTTATAATAACTATAATACTATTATAAAAAGTTCTAGTTAAGGGTTTTTTTAATAAAGGTAATTTAGTTATAAAGTCTATTATAATTAAGTCTTAAAGTTATTATACTACTAGTAGTGGTTATAATTATCTATAAGGTTTATATCTCTAGGCTTTTATTTTTAAGTAGAGGTTATATTATTAAATAACCTTTTTTACTATTTCCTTTATTCCCTTTATATTATAATTTTCTTATATTCTTTTTAATATTTTTATAATGCCTTAATAGCCATATAGGGGGTATTTATATATATCTTATATTAATTCTTCTTTAAGTTTGTTTAAGATAAATTATATATATAGATTATTAGTTATTTCTTATAGATTATAAAGTCTTTTATTTTTTACTTTTTTTAACTAGTCTTTAAATTTTATACTTTTTTATATTTAAGTAGTAGTTTTAGCTATTCTTATAATTATCTTAACTAGTTAAGTAAACTAGTATTTTCCTTTTAGGTTAAACTCTAAAAGTTGTTTTTTAGTTTTAATAGTTCTTATATTAAGGTTAGGTTATCTGCTAATAGTATCTATATATCTATTATCTATGCCTTTATAATATATAATTATAAAGTCGAATTTATATAGGTATTTAGCATATTGCAGTTATTATTAATTTAACTTTTATATTATTATAAAATAGGCTATATTCTTATAGTTAGTAAATACTTTTATTAAGTATTTACTTCCTTTAAGATAGTATTTAAATTCCTTAAAGCAGTTAATAATAGCTAGGAATTCTTTATTATAGATAGGGTAATTAAGTTTTACTTTATATATCTTATAAGAGTAGAAAGCAATAGGGTATAATATACTATTATTATCTTATTATCTTATCTATCCTCTTAAGGCAAAGTTAGAAGTATTAGTTTTAAGTTTAACTTACTAGTTTAGGTTAAATATTATTAAGATAGGTTTACTAGTAATAGCTTCTTTAAGTTATTTAAAAGCTTTTTATACTTAGTTATTTTATTAAAACTATTTATCTTTCTTAGTAATTTTAATAAGAGGGATAGTAATTTTACTAAAGCTTTTAATAAATTATTAGTAGTAGTTTATAAATCCTAAGAAGGATTATATTTCTTTTATTAATATAAGAATCTTCTATTTAGTAACTGCAGTAATCTTTTATCTATCTATCTTAATTTTATTATAGGAGATTTTATATCTTAAATAGGTTACTTAAAACTAATAAAAGTAACTTTTTATTAGTTTAATAAGTATATTAGCATCTTATAGTACTTTTAAAACCTTATAGATATATTTTTTATGCTCTTTTTCTATATTAGAGAAGATAAGGATATTATTTAGGTAGCATACTATAAAGATATTAAGGTATTCTTAAAGTATATTTATAATTATATATTAAAATACTATAGGTATATTAGTTAATTTAAAAGGCATAACTAAATATTTAAATAATTTGTATTTTATTTTAAAGGCTGTTTTCTATTTATTACCTTCTTTAATTTAACTAAGATTATAGGCAGATTTAAGGTTAAGGGCCGTAAATACCTTTTTGCCAAATAGGCAGTCTTTAAGTTTAGTAATAAGGGGTAAAGGTATTTAGTCCTTTTCTATAATTTTATTAAGTTATCTATAATCTACTATAAGTTATAGTTTATTTATATTAGGTTTTAGTATAAATATAACTAGGTATTTAGCTAAGGGTTTTAATAGTTAAATATATCCTTTTTATAGTATATTATTTATCTATTCTTTAAGTATATTAAGCTTATTTCTAGATAGGTTATAAATAGGGAAGAATTGTAGATTCTTTTTATCTTTTAATATAATTTCAATATTATAATCTATATATTAAGGTAACTTAATATTTAGTTCCTCCTAAAACAGTTTCTTATAGATATAATACTTTAGTAATATATTTTTAAGTTAATTATTAGATTCCTTTAAGGCAATCTGTTTTATTTTTTTAATATCTTAGTCTAATTATCTAAATTAATCTTTAAGAATTACTATTATTTTTCTAATATGTTTTCTTCTGCCTTTTTTATATATATATTATATTCCTTTTAAAATAGATAAATATTTTTTATACTAGACTTTACTATCCTCTTTAATTAAAGTTTAAGATTTCTTATTATTATTTTCTAAATTATCTAACTTATTATTTAAAAAATAATCTTTATAGTTTATCTAGCTAGTTCTTTAATTAATATAAGGATTATAGTATTATAACTATAGGTATTTAAGTATTAAGTTAAAACTATTTATTAGGATAATATTAAAGTTAATTCCTTAGTTTTTTCTATTTATAAAGACCTTAAGGTAATTAATCTCTCTAGTAATTTTTCTATTTTTATATCTATAATTAGTTCCTTCTCTATTAGTAATAATATAAATTCTTTTTTTTCCTTATATCTCTATAGTATTTAAAGCTTATTTACTATATTAGGGGAAATAATATTTATATTTACTTTACTATCTATAAGTATACTAAGCTATTTGCCCTTAATTTATACTTTTAGTTATAGGTAGGTTTTTTAATTTTGTTTTATTATTATTTATAGAGCTTTTTTTAAGAGTTTTAGCTCTTTTAGCTTTTTACTTATTTATTGCTTTTTTATAGATAATATAGATCTTTTCCTTACTTACTTAGGTAATTTATATTATATTTACTATAAATGCAGTTTAGGTTATTTAGGTATTTATTAGTATTAATAGTTACTAGGTATTCCCTATAAGCTACTTTTTCTATTTTATAATTTAAGGTAATATCTTTTTCTTTTTAATTAATAAGGGGCCTTCCTTTCTCCCTTTCTGCTATTATAAGTAAGTATTAAAGTTATTCTTTTTTAAATTATTTAAAGATATCTCTTAAGGATTCTTCTTTAAAGAGTTCTTCCTCTTATTAAGTTATATCTTAATACACTTTAATAATACCTTTATTAATAGCTTTATCTTCTTTTATATTAACTTTATATTATACTTATTATCTTTATTATATAATATACTTAGAGTTTTAGATATATATTAAGGCTTTTTTATATATCTCTATATAAGCTTTTAGCCTAGCTATATAAGATCCTCTATATCTTTATATAACTTAATATCTTATTATATTAATAATTAAATATAGTGTTTATTCTTAATATTCCTTAATTTAAACTAGGAAGTAATTATTTATTACTTTATCTTACTAGTATTATAGATAGTAATATTATATATATAATACCTATAATTTCTATATATAGTTTAGGTAATATAAATACCTTTATAGTTCCTTTTCTAGCTAAATATGCTCTTTTAGGGTTATAGGATTTTTTATTACTTTCTTTATATAAGCTTAAATATAGATATTATTATCTTATTTTATAATTACTCTTTTTCTAGTAAGTTTTATATATTTTTAGTATTTATTATTTTAGAAATAGTTTCTAATTTTATTATATTAAGATATAATTTTAGTATTTTAAACTATTTAATCCTCTTTATATTTAATTTTCTTAATATTAAGTTCCCTTTATACCTTAATTACTTTAATATAGCCTAGGTCTTTATAGTATTTATTAGGTTGCCTTAAGGTAGTTCTAATAGGAATATTATTTACTATTAGGTAAGGGTTATATATAATTATTTTATCTTAAATCTTAAAAAGTACTTTTAATTTTTTAAAGGTTTTTATTAATACTTAGTTAATACCTTAATTAAATTCTTTAATACTTAATTTATTATTTAAGTTAAGGTTAACTTCTTTTCCTCTTCTAATTATTATTATAACCTTATTATATTTACTATTTTATTTTTTTTATATAAATATTAGTTTTTATTATTTAATCCTTAATTTTAAGTTTTCTTTTTATTAAATACTTTACTTAGTTTAGTAACCCTTTTGCTATTTATTTTATTTTCTTTAGTATTTAGGATTTTTTTTATTTTTAATATATTTAAGTTTTTTCTACTTAAGGGTTTCTTCCTTAATTTCCCTTTTTCTTATTATAGTTAGTATTTTATATTTTAAGATAGGTTATTCTTTTAGTATTAAGTTAGGATAATACTTTTTAAAGGTTTCTTCCTTATTAAGAAATAGGTTATATACCTTTAATAGTCTTAAAGTTATAGTAAAAGTAATGCTAAATATATTATATTTATTTTTTCTAGTTATATTAACTATTTTAATTACTAATTAGGGTTTATTATTCTTTCTTATAGTATTAATATATTTCTTTCCTTTAGGTATTAGTTTATATTTTTAATTAGTTTTAATAGGGTTTTTATATTTTAAGTCCTTATATCCTTTTTTACTATAGTTTTAATAAGTAAGTTTAAATTTATCTTATTTAACTATTCTAATTTCTATTAGTCTTACTTTAGTATTATAAGATATATTATTATTATATTTTTATCCTTACTTAGTATTATAATAAGGTTTATTATCTTATTATTTATTATATTAAGAGTTTTAGGTTTTTTAAGTAAATTACTAGTTATTAATTTAGACTACTTAGTTAATATAGTCTATTAAGGTTTTAAGTCTATCTTCTTTATATAACTTAACTTATATTAGTTCTTTAAGTATATTAAAGAAGAATAATATAAGTATATCTTAATCTTAAGGTAGTTTAGATACTAACTAAAGGAATTTTACTTTAAGCTTAAATATAACTTAAGTTTATTTAAGTATTTTAATTTTTCTTTTAGCTTATCCTTTTTTATTAATAGTTCTAAATGCCTATTATAAGGCTTTCTTAAAAGCTAAGTAGTTAGTATATAATATATAGGTTTAAGGTTTAAGAGCTTTTAAGTCCCCTTTAATAATCTAGTCTTTAAGGAGTAGTTAAAACTATAATATAGTAGTGCCCTTAAGGCATCCTAATATATATCTAGTTTTATTTACTTCTTCTATAAACTAAGTTAGATAGTAGGATATAAAGGCTTAGTACTAAGTAAGGAATATAAAGAGTTTACTTAGAGTTCTATTAAATATCTTAGGCAGATTAGGCTTAAGGATTTCTCTAGTATCCTTACTATAAATAATAATATTAATAAGGTTATATATTTCCTAAAGTCTATTTTAGTTATTATTAGCTTACTAGGCTTAAAGGTTTACTACTTTAGTAAGTATTTAGTAAAGCTTTGCTATTTTAATAGTTATATTAGAAATTTACTATTAAAGTTAGATAATATTAGAGTTATTACTACTTTTAGATAAGTTATTATTATTTTCTCTTATATCCTAGTTAGTAAGTAAATTATTATTAACTAGAGTTAAGGTAATATTAGTAGTAGTATTTTACTAAATAGGGGTAATTAGTATAGCTATTATATTTATATTACTTAGTATTTTTATATAATATAATCTAAATAAGAGCTATTAATATATAATAATTAGGTCTAATTATATTAAATTAAGCTATATTAAGTTTATTATTAGCAGATTATATAAGGCATATATTAAGTATTATTAAAGTATTACCATCCACAACCCCTCTTTCGGCATAACCCCTCTTTCGGCAAGCAAAATAAAAAAGCCACCACCAAAAATCAACAACTTCACTTACACAGAACTTGACCGAATTGATAGAAATCCGTGAAATTTTTCGTTTCATAAATCATAAATAGGGTTTATCTATTGTACTCTGGTTTTTTTCGCCACCCGCCGCGACCGCCTGGGTGGTTGGTGGGGTATGTTTTCCTCTCTGACTTCGATGACAGAACCAGCCTCCGATTCTGACTCTTGCTCGCTTGAAGAGACAAATTCCACCCCAACAGGCATATAACGAGTCGCCCCTTCTGGTATGCACTCTTTACTAGCTAGAGTCTCTCCAAGAGTCATAAAACGTTTGTTAGGATTCGGCACCGCCTTCCTCTTCTTCCCTCTTTTCAGCCGAGCCAATTCTTCCTCTAGGCTGGCAATCCTCTGCGTATGCGCCGCTACTGTCTGCTGTTGAGCTTCAAAGCCCTTGGCTATCACGTTATACCGTCTCCGCGTCTTTGGTGTTTTGTTCAACCCAAGGTCACGAATTTGACGGCTCGTCTGTGGCGTATCGTCCGAGCCAAGATAAGGCCTGGGTTCAGGAGTCACTCTTGGGTTGCCGTTTGGCCCATCTTGTTGGATTTCAGGGTGCCGTAACGCTTTCGCACGTGAAATTGGCCAGTTCCCAGTGACCCTCCAGCCAGACAGTATGTTCTTCTTGGTCATTCCAACTCGGCGAGCCTTGGCGTAGGCCCTGATGAAATTGACCTTGTCCATTGGAGCGGAATCAGTCAACGAAGCGAACTTTTCCAACTCTCGTCGATATGCAGCCTTCGACGCATTAAATACTCCATTGTCCAGTGGCTGGAGTCCATGAGAGCAGTGTGCTGGTAGATAGCAGCAATAAACGTTGTTCAAAAAGCACGTGGCCATCCATTCATCCTTCCATCACTCAGCACTGATCTTGAGGTGGGGAAAATAGTGAACATACTGTTGCATGGCTTCCATGACCATCTAAAATGATCAGTCTCGCATCAGAGTCGTCGGCAGGCGTAGTCTGGGGCAGATAAACTCTTTCAAGCCATTCAATGCCTATGTGGTCATCAGTCCACCCGTTGGGCGATGTTATATAATACCAGTCTGCTATCTGCTTGAACTCATCAAGAAACCACTGTTTCTGGAGTTGTTTCCCCTTGAATATTATGCCAGGAACTAAAGCGCGGCCGTCAGCGGTGATAGCTTCGATGAATGAAGTCCAATTCCGAGTTTGTGGTCCCTTGAGAAACGCCTTGCGCTTCGGGTCCGCGCTTCCAACGACCAGGCTATCTAGACCTGAACCCAGAGGGTTAGTCGGCCAAAACTCAAGCATTGACAGGGAATAGAGGTGAATGCTTGCCGAAACCAGTCATAATACCCCCCTCATCAACGTTGACGGTGTTTTCAGGCTTGATCCAACCATATTGGCCCTCCCTGATATCAAAGTACCAATGAACCGCTCTAGGTGTGAAAGAGTCGAACCTCTTGGCTTCTTGACGTCTGCCCATCTTGGTCTTTAGGTCTGCACGGCGATTGATAAACTTGTTCACCCAGTTGCGTCCTAAGTCGGGATGTTCGCCCTGCTGTCTCAGCAGGCCCATGACGCAAGCGCGGATCTGACTGTGGGACGGAGCATAGCCCAAAGACTCCTGACGGAGTATCCAGAAAGCGAGCCTATCCTCTTGGCTCTTGGACAAGCGTCGATAAGGGTGGACCTGCTCTTTCACGGCCCCGCGGCCGTTAAGTCTGTCGATTAGAGTGCTCCGAGGCACTCCCCGTCTCTGAGCGGCTTGAGGAGGTGAAAAACCATTATCAGTAACATCCAATATGGCCTCTGCCATATCTTCCTCTGTGTATTTCCATCGAAGTCTTGACCTAGGCATTTTCATATGTTGTCGCAGATAAAGGCCAAAAAACACAGAAAAGAGCGGTGAAGAACTTGATGATCGAATTAACACTATTTCCATATCACGGTATGCATACATCGCGTACCCCGCACAGCCTTAGAGGGCTACAATCGTTAACTCCAATCATTTCTATAATCAGCAAAGGCATTGTCCTCCAAGTAGCTATTTATTTTGGCCAATATTTGTGTAAGTGAAGTTGATGAGTTTTGGTGAAGCTTTTTTTATTTTGCTTGCCGAAAGAGGGGTTATGCCGAAAGAGGGGTTGTGGATGGTATATTTCTTAATAATAAGTTTAATATATATTAGGCTTAATTAATATAAAAAAGTTATATTAATAGCTAGTAAGCTAGAATCTATAAAAGTGCTAATAAATATGTTTTATATACTTATAATAACTTACTATAATAAGTCAGTACTTATATATAAATTATAAATCTAATTATAAGTCCTATTAAGCGGCTTATAATAAAGATAAGGAAAAAGCATAAGTTATTAATTAATTAGGGGAAATTTATAGGTTTTACGTAACGTAACCGCAAGGATTATAACAGTAGTGGCCAAATCGTCGAGAAGTAGTAGTTAGGGAAGTTTGGTGTAACTAAGGGAAAGGCATTATAGAATATACGGCAAGACTGGGCATAATGCAAGAACCTATTAGGTAGTAACTAAGATATCTAGGGAAGAGAATAATAAGTAGGTTTAATTAATTAAATAGTTTATTATATTTTTATAATAGTTTATCTTTTAAAGGGTAAGATTTCTGGCCTACTTGCTTATTATATATATTAAATAATAATAAAAAATAACTGCTTAAATAAAAGTATATAAAATGCTAGAAAAATAAAACTATTACTATATTAAAGTAATATATATATATAATATCTTATTAAGTTTTAATTAAAGTTAATGGTTTTTGCAAGAGGGGGCGAAAACGCTATTTTGTATGGGATTTGGAGGTGCGATATTCGCTTATCATACACGTTATTCGGCATTTTCATGCTGTTGAGAGGTGGCCACTTAAGGGTCGTGGGCCTTATTCGGCGCTACAATTAACCCCTCCCACCCCAACTCCCCTACTTTCTTGAGCAGCCCTCGATGGCGCCGCCATATTCCCACATCAAGGCCAGTGCTGAAAGCGATAGCCTATGAAGCGGTTAATCGTGCTAGCAGAAAGTTACGGTCGCCTGCAAGCCTTGCTGACTCTCGTGCTGGGCTTTAACGTCCGACCGTTCTCAAGAACGCACACGCCATACTGTGAAGGAGGTATTCATCTACATGTTGAAAACCGCCACCCCCTTCAGTGGATGATGGAGCCTCTGTCTCCTGGATCCTGTCTCTTGTGTCTCTTTGCCGAGCTTGCTCGCTCTTCAAACCTGCTTTTGACTTTAAGCATGGGGGATCATGCAAATTGATCTTGTGTCAAGCAATCGAGTTAGCTGACTGAGCATTACTACCTTTATTTCTTTCCCATTGTCTTACTTTCCAGTCACTCATCTTTTTTCTCTTAAATCCTGCTGTTAATTGTTTCTTGTTTTTCCTGTAGCTCTTTTATCACCGGGCACCATGTTCGCCGCTCCGCACCGACTCGTCGCGTGGCTATCGCCCAGAGCTCTTCGGATTCCAGTCGCAATAGCAACATTTGTTGGGTGAGCCCATGAGCTAGAGAAACAAGAACATGGCAGAAACTGATCATGGCCGAACAGAATCCTCGTCTTCGTAACAGCAGCTTCTCTCCCGCAACCGACGCTTCCGAAGATCAAACTCACATACGCCAATGAGACCATCTACAACGAGTCCAAGGTCGCTCTCCTCATCGAGAACCGGCCGCAGCCCATCATAGCCCCCCTGATGCTCCAGTTCATGTACGCGATGCCGCCCGACTGGCGCTTTCGCTTCATGGGCTCCGACGAGTCTGTGGCTTGGGTAAACCAATCTGCCGCCATCCGTGAGCAGGTCAAGGCGGGCAAGCTTGACTTGACGTATATCCCCTCTAACATGAGCACCGCCGGCCAGGAGATGATCAGCCGCTTCTTGACGACCCTCTGGCTCTACGAAACGGTGCTGCAGCCTGCGGAGTTCCTGCTCGTCTTCCAGACAGACTCGATAATCTGCGCTAACAGCAAGCACATCGTGGACGACTATCTCAACTACGACTGGGTCGGTGCACCCTGGAACCCCTCAGGACGCTGGGGCGGAAACGGCGGACTTTCACTCCGTCGCGTGAGCAGCATCATCGACGTCCTCCGCAACCAGCGCCGCATCGACGGTACCCAGCCCGAAGACGTCTGGCTCTCTGAACGCCTGGGCGACCACAACACTGGCCTCGTCGCCAACGGTTCCGTGTCGACGACCTTCTCGGGCGAGACGCACAGGGGCATCGGCGAGATTGTCCCGCCGCCGGAATGCGACGGCGAGTATGACGATGAGGAAGAGTGCGTGTACGAGAGCATGCTCAAGAAGATCTCGGAGCCGGGGCGCCCGGGGGAGTGGGTAATGGGGCTTGATGACTGGCGGGATCAATGTTATGAGCCGATGGGGTATCACATCGGCGGCGCGAACCAGATGCATGGTACAGTCTGGGGTACCAAGCAGAAGAGGGATCATATCTACACGTATTGCCCCGAGGCGAGGATGATCTTGAAGATGGATTTTGCGGATTATGTGCCGGGCGCTTGTAAAGAGTCCTGGTAAATAGGGTATACAGGAGTTTAATTGCAATTATTTTCAAGATTGTTATCTTGTCAACGAGAAGTGAGACTATCACCTATACTAAGGGGGGCTCTAATTCGCCCATCCCTGCCTGTCGTACCTCCAGGTTAGGGAACGGGGGGTTAAGTTGCAAAAAGTGGATTAATTTGCAGAACACTGGTTCTTTGGTGGGTGCTATACTAAATTTGAGGTACCTTGATTTTCAATGCCTTTTTATTGGACTAATACGAACGTACCCCTTCAAGCACCTTGGCGGGGAGTTGCACTGTAAATAAACCCAATTTTCGCCACTGAACACGCCAACCCCCCCTTATGACGTGGGGCCATTAATTCATGTGATTGGCATGTGATGGGTTAATATTATTCTACTGATTTGAACTATTTTGGGATATCCGAGAAAAAAATACTATGTCAATACGAGACAACTGTTGTTCGTTATTGAATACCAGCAGCCTTCATCCTCTCAAAGCACTGCCTGTAAGCATCATGAACCTCAGGCACCTCATACTCATACTCCTTAAGCTTGTTCACCAGCTTGGTAGTGTCGAGCTTGCAGTTGCTCCGCCCGGCTTTGATGACCTTGGACTGTTCCTCGAGGCTAAAGTTCTTCCACGTGTAGTCCGGGCGGACAATCTCTTTGAACAGGCTGAGCACCTCATTGTGCGAGATGGCGCCCGGGTTGGTGAAGTTGTAGACGCCCGTCTCGCGGTGCTCGGCGAGCAGGATGGACGAGGGGAGGAGATCGTGGAGGATGCTGTTGCTGTTGGGGATATCGACGACGCGGTCGTACTTGACGATCTTGGTGACAAAGTTACGGGGGTGGAGGTCGTCGCTGACGGGCATGCGGAAACGGAGGATGAGGATGCCGTCGTAGCATGCCAGGATCTGTGAAGCTAGGTCAGACAATTGTCGTGCCATCTTGATATAGATCAGGGATACTTGCAGGCTCAACATGGCCCTTGGTCATGGAGTAGAAGCTTCTAGTAAAGTTAGGAGCATCCTCCTCCTTGAAGCCAGGGCCGCCTATGGGATGAGCCTCGTTATACTGGTAGATGCACCCGGTCGCAAAGATGGTGCAATGAATACCTCGTTGTGCACACTGATCCGCGAGCGTCAGAGTGCCGATCACGTTGGAGCGGACCGTCTGCGCCTTATTATCCTCGCACCAGTCGACGTTGGGTCGACCGGTGCAGCCGGCAGCGTTCAGGACGTGGGTGGGCTTGATCTTCTCAAGCTCCTGGGCGACGCCGGCGGTGTCTTCCATGCGGACAGAGGTGGTGAAGACTTCCTTGCGTTGCTTCTCGAGGAGGTCCTTGAGGTGGCCGGCGACCCAGCCCTTGCCTCCCCAGATGAGGAAGCGGTTGTTGGTAGAAGACATGGTGAGGTGTAGGTGTTGGATACAGACAATTGAGTGAGTGAGCGAGAGAGTTGCTATCCAAAATCGGAGAGCTATTGTCAAGTGGCGATGACGGGAAGCAGACTGTTCGAGCTGAAGCAGATCCAGAGCAGAGTTCGGGAGACCTTTTCCTTGTTCTTAGCCGCAGCTTTAGAACAAGCCACCACTTGGTTCACCACCCCCGCCATCAATTGCCACGCCCCTACTTGTCCCCTCCAATCGGCGACGGTCTTCAGGAAACACCCCCGTCTTTCGATACGTCGCACACGGGAGTTTATTCTTTTATTAGAAAGTGGTTGAAACTAACGTAGGGGTGATCAATAGGTGAATCAATAGACCCACCAAGAACCGCTAATCGCAGCCAGCCCACTAAGCAGGAGGTACTCTGCAGTTTTAAGTATTTGCTAAAGTTTCATGGGTCGAGTCTGCCATGATTCTCTTCCCGTCTGGCCTCAAGCTTCTATCCAAGCTAGTATTGAATCCCCTGCTAGCTCTCCTTGATTGTTCTTTTTTTCTTGTCTCTGCTTCGGGCTCAACAAAGGTTTCGTCTCGAGTTATCCATTACCAGGGAATACCTTCAACGGTCGCATCGTGAGTCAATACACAACGATAGGATCTGAGCCAAGTGGCTAACATTTTCATTTAGCATCCACAGAACTCGACATGCGGTACAACTTTCTCCAAGACGCCGACATATGGCAAGATGCGCCCATCTTGACGGGCAGCACGAAGTTTGAGCCACATCCAGATGTCAAGAACATCATGGTCACCGGTGGAGCAGGCTTCATGTAGGCACAAGTCCAAGCTGGAATTCTGATGCTAATGCAAATGCAAACAGTGCTTCCTGGCTGGTCCGACATCTTACTCTCACGTATCCCGACGCATACAATATCGTCTCCTTCGATAAGCTTGACTACTGCGCCTCCCTTAATAACACCCGGGCCCTTAACGAGAAGCGCAACTTTAGCTTCTATCAGGGTGACATCACTAATCCGGTCGAGGTCGTCGACTGCCTCGAGCGATACAACATTGACACCATCTTCCACTTTGCCGCTCAATCCCACGTCGACCTGAGCTTTGGCAACTCATATAGCTTCACCCACACCAATGTCTATGGAACTCATGTCCTGTTGGAGAGCTCCAGGAAGGTTGGTATCAAGCGCCTGATCCACGTCTCCACTGATGAGGTCTATGGGGCGGTGAACGATGATGACGATGATCTGCTCGAGGCCAGTATCCTTGCGCCCACTAACCCCTATGCTGCTAGCAAGGCCGCTGCCGAGATGCTCGTGAATTCCTACCAGAGGAGCTTCAAGCTTCCTGTTATTGTCGTTCGGAGTAATAACATCTACGGACCACACCAGTTCCCCGAAAGTAAGTACCTCTTGTCGATTACAGAAGGGTGTCAAGCTGACTCGAATTCTTCCTCCTCTACAGAGATCATCCCCAAGTTTTCCTTGCTGCTTCACCGAGGCCAGCCCGTGGTCCTTCACGGAGACGGCAGCCCAACCCGCCGCTACCTCTTTGCAGGAGACGCCGCCGACGCCTTCGACACCATCCTGCACAAGGGCGAGATGGGCCATATATACAACGTCGGCTCCTGCGACGAAATCTCCAACATCACGCTCTGCCTTAAGCTCCTCGCCGAGATAGGCATCGACGACCAGAACACGGCCGAGTTCAAGAAGTGGGTCAAGTATACCCACGACCGCCCCTTTAACGACCACAGATACGCCGTCGATGCTACGAAACTGAAGCAGCTGGGCTGGACGCAACAGACGAGCTTTGAGAAGGGCCTGAAGCTTACGGTGGATTGGTACAAGCGGTTTGGCGAGAAGTGGTGGGGTGACATCTCGGCCGTGTTGAGCCCGTTCCCGCTCGTTGTGAACAAGAATATGAAATCGGATAACGAACCTATCAGGGATTCGCCATGAGTGGTGTACTGCAGAAGGTAGAGTGAGATACCCCGGAGGATTTGTATTATTGGATGAGCATCGGTGTCTGTTGGGTATACTTCTTAATACCGTGTGGCATGAGATGTTACGTTTTACAAACTGGCTTCATCTAGGACTTTGCCTTGAGATTGAATTGCTAGTGATATCTACAAGTCTCGAAGTCTGTTCACTAACGTCTTGTCCCATTCAGGCAAACATAAGTCGTGGAGGTGAATACAGTCTTTAGAGGTGTTTCCGGGCTTCCTGGGTTTTATCTCCAGATCTTGAAAAGTATAACGAAGGATGGAGTTATGATAGCAACTAATTTCATATCTCAGCAGTACTCTGTCGTTTATCCATTGTGAACTTTTACTTTCTGTCCGTATTGGAAGCCACGTCAATGGCATCTTCTCAACCTTCCTATTGCTGGGAGCTATTGTCTGTCTTTCTTGCTTTTCTTCGGCCTCGGGGTCGTAGCACTAACATTGGTTGTGTATCTGCTTTAATAAAGTTGGTCTGACTACTCTCAATCGTGTTCTCCTCGGCTCCTCCGTTATGGTACCTGGCCGCCAACTCTTGTCGAGTAACTGCTGGTGCTGGTGCTCATGCTTTGTCGGCCCTATGTATTATTCGCAGGCAATTTAACTTAAATCGTTCACTAAAACGGGGTCGTAGAGTTAACAGATTTAGCTTTTATAGCTTTAGCTTAAGTCAACTCACCCAACAACGCACCACCCCCACAACACGCCACTCCAAAAATCGCATCTCATTCTTCCTACGGTCCTAGTAAATACAAGAATTGCCAACCCGGTATTAATCTACGTGCTTTCAAAGTCAGGATTTCTCACCTCAATACAATCCTCTGCTTCGCTAGATTTTTCTGACCCCGAATCGCTCAATGTTGAACCTTCCAGGTCCGAATGAATATCGCTTTCTCCACCACCCTCTGCAGCCAACCTTGCCTTCTCTGTCTGGACCTCATGCAACTCAACGAAGTCCTTGTTCGGATCAGGAATAACTCTACGTCGTTTTTGAGGTCTTGCCTTTTCTAAAGCATAAGTCTGATGGTCAGTTTGAACTTCTGCAGCTGTCAATTTGACGATATTATCGTCAAGTGCCTTTCCAACCTTCCGAAACAACAAACGCGCTGCAGACTGACCAAATGCTGGATCAACAGCCATAAGTGACCGCTTGAGTTTGACAAGGTCTCGGGAACTTTTCGGCGTCTGAACATCTACCGCACTCATTTTTTGAGCAAAATCTGGTGCAGGTGGCGTTGGAAATGCTGATGTAGGTGCGTTATTTCAGGTCTGTGTCAGGTATTGAGAGTCCGAGGCTCCAAGCCTTGTTGGTGTTAGTCCAAGGTCATGTGGCCTCAGAGCGCTTTCTTATGATTGGATGTACCCTTCTTTCCCCTTTGCTCCCCCTCTTTCTGATGTTCAGCCGCAATTTCAATCTGTCATCATTCTTTTATATCCCTCTTAACCGCGTGGTCATAATCATCAGCTACCCATAACCCAATGGAGAACTCTTCCACCTCCGTGCAGTCTTTGACAGCACGTGGCTCTTCCAGAGTGCATGTCGGCAATAGCTATAATACAACGAACCACTACCACGACAAGTCTGATCAAGATAAAACCAATAAATACGTGGAGGCACTTCGCTCCACTGATCCTCGCGAGGACAAAGTCCGGATTGAGCAGACAAATGGTGGTCTACTAAAGGATTCGTATGTATGGATACTGGAGAACCCCGAGTTCCTCTCATGGCGCGATAACCAGCACTGCCGGCTCTTGTGGATCAGAGGAGACCCTGGCAAAGGGAAGACGATGCTCCTGTCAGGTATAATCAACGAGCTACAACCTTCCACAAGACTTGAAAGCCCAAAGAATCACATCTCGCTATCATATTTCTTTTGCCAAGCCACAAACTCTGGTCTTAACAACTATACATCGATACTACAAGGGTTGATCTACCTATTGGTCACTCAACAACCACCCCTCCTTTCTCATTTGCAAGACAAGCACGGGTATGATATGACCCATTGGAACTCTAGGGTTACACTGGAAGACGTTTTTCGCAAAATCTTGGCTGATCCAGTCACCGGGGAGATATATTTGGTTGTTGATGCACTGGACGAGTGCATCGAAAACCTTCCCTTGCTCCTTGCATTGATATCTAGCACATACTCTCATGCGAAGTGGATTGTGAGCAGCCGCAACCGCTGCGAAATCGAGGAGCTTTTAGAACCATCTACATCAAAACTCGCAGTCTCTCTAGAGCTCTATGAGCTGTCTGTTTCTAAAGCCGTAGACATTTACATCAGCTACCGAGTTCGCCAATTAACCGACATCAAGAAGCTCAAAGACAAAGTGGCGCGACAAATCTATGATTACCTGTCGGAGCACGCCCATGGTACCTTTCTATGGGTGGCCTTGGTATGTCAACAGTTAGAAAGATGCCGGCCTTGGGAGATGAGCAATAACTTGCGGCGATTCCCCAAAGGCCTCAACCAGCTTTACGCCCGAATGATGGACCAAATCGGCATGTCTGATAGCTCTGAGCTCTATATCAGACTTCTTGCCATTGCATCAACTGTTTTTCGCCCTATCACCTTTTCTGAGCTAATAGCTATGGGGGACTTGGAGTTGGATGAGGAAACGCTTCCAGATGTTGTAGCCGAGTGTGGCTCTTTTCTGACGACAAAAGAGAAAACGGTCGTCCTCATCCACCAGTCCGCTAAAGACTTTCTTCTCACAGAGTCAGAGTCAACCATACGACTTTTCCAGTCTGGCCTTGCGCAACATCATTACAACCTCTTTGAAAGGTGCATCATCATCCTAAAAAGGCTTCATAAGGATATGTACCGTTTGGTCTATCCTGGAGTATCACTAGGTGAAGCTTTCAATAATTGCCCTAAACCGGATCCTTTAGATGATCTAAAGTATGCATGTGTTTTCTAGGTCGATCATTTACAAGAATCGTACCAACTCCTTACCAACGATGTGAAAGAAAGTGAATTCCCCGGCATTGAGATTGCATATAATTTCATTGCTGAGAAATTCTTATTCTGGGTGGAAGCACTTAGTCTCTGCCAAAACCTATCAGTGACAGCGAAAGGTCTACTTCTTCTCAAGAGGCTACCAGCGGTATGTTTATTGTCCCAATGGACGTTATTAAACTGACTCTGATGACTGTTGAATAGCCAGCCAATCTTCAACCAGACCATATAGCCCTGACTGAGGATGCCCTCGGATTCTTCTACTTGTTCAGCCCCGTGATTAAGGACTACCCACTACAGACATATGCGTCTGGTCTACTTTTCAGCCCAAAGGACAGCCTCCTCCGCCACCGATTCGAAACATACACACCAGATATCTTTACCAAAGTCCCTGAGATAGATGACAATTGGAGCCCATTCTTGGGATTTTTCGATTTTCCAGAGGAATCTTTTGGAATTGCCACTACGAAGTTCTCGTCTACTAGTCATGTACTCGTTGTAGCTACATTCGATGAACAATCGATCATATGGCAAGTCAGCGAAGATCCTGTCCCGGAAATAAGAAAGCACGAGAATACAGCATGGCCAACACCGTCACCATGCGGGAAGTGGCTGGCCGCTATTACTACGCAACATTCGGATGAGACGAATGAAGCTGTACTTGAAGCTCGTGACTTGAGCTTGAACAGGACCATTTGGACTAGGGAGCTTGGCAATCGCAAAGTTCAAAGCATGGAGATTTCTCCCGACAGTCAATGGCTTGCAGTATTATTTCAAGAAGAGCTGGAGCTCTATGATCTCAAAGCAGGCATATATCGAGTATGGCCACTTGAACTGGACCATGAAGGCGATTGTTTGATGTCCTTCTCATCAGATTGTGCCTTGATTGCGTTCGCACCTGTATATAAGTCACCTGCTATTCAGGTCCTGGATCTACATACGGGTACGCAATACAAGAACGATCATCCCAAGATGGAAAGCATAATGGTAGAATTCGTTCCCAATACGCACTCGCTCCTGTTTCGCTCTGACGAAAAGACTGTCCATGTATGGCACGTTTTCGAGCAAAAGTATGAAGAGTGGGGTCACTTCGAACATGTCGTTCACTGCCTAGCCTTCTCGCACTCCGAGTCGTGGGTAGCTATAGGAGGTCGTAATCGGCTTTTCCTGTATGATCGCGCTCAGCGAACTCTACTGAGAGAGCTTAAAGTGCCAACTGGGCCGACTCTGGAAAAGATCGCTGTTTCTTTTGATGATAAAAAAATTGCCGTCTGTAATCGGCAAGAGATTTGGGTCATAGACGTTCCTGCCCTTTTCGCTGGTAACCCTCGTTCTGGTCAAAAGTCTCGAGAAGGATTTCAGATCTCTGATGATGGGCGGTTGATAGCTTACAAGCTCGGTATGAAGATTGAGATATGGGACGCAATAACAAGCAAAATCTTAACATCGTTGGACATTGGTGATAAGTTTCATGCACTTCATGGAAGCGTCGAGATTAAAGCATTTTCACCTAAGGGTCGGCATTTGGCATTCCATGGCGCTTCATCAATCTTTGCATGGGATCTTGCCACTACTCACTGTCGACAACTGTCGGTACCCCGTACCCTCTGGAAACAAATGGCGATTTCTGACGGGAACGGTAATGATGGTTACTGGGTGGCTATGGAGGAAACCAAGGGCATCGTTTCTGCATGGGATGTCATGACAGGGAAACATAAGAGATCCTTTGAACATTATGATGGTAGACTTGGTGACCTACTGGAAGCTGTTGCAATAGCCTTTACCAACAGCCGATTAGGAGTTCTATGGCGCCTAGACTGGTTGGACTCCAAAGTTCCCGATGGCACGTTCCTCCTATACAACGTCGAGACTGGCGAACAGCTCTTTCGAGTTGATATACCGACTTCCCATGGTTTTGGTGGGAATTTCGGAAGCCTCCATCTCTCTAACAGTGGAAGGTTGGCTATATACAAGTCTTCCTGGGACGGAAAATCGGTTATATGGGATTGGAGAGTAGACATTTGTTCTGCTAAGGTATATGGCAACGACAAACACATTTTCTTCCTCGACGACTCCACCGTGTCCACCGGTGTGGGGTTATTCCACATAGACTCTATTTTCGGTAAAGTCAGAGACTCACATGATCAAAATCGTGATAGACAGCAAATAAGGAGCCTAGGAAATCAGGAACAATTCGTCACACTGGTCCCCGGGGCATACGGATATAGTATTGATGGTGGATGGTTAAAATTGGATAACAAGCCGTTGTTGTGGTTACCTTCGCTGTATCGCCCCAGTCGTACAGTCATAGGTTATAATCACATTAGTGTCATATCAGTATCTTCTACTATTTACTCTATTCATCTTAGAGAGGATGTAAAAGAAAGATTGAAAGTAAGTTATTTATAATTGAATTTAATTTCTTTTTAGCTAAGTCTGTATAATGTTGAGGTTGTTGAAATAGCAGTGATCATGCAGAGGGATAAATATACACACACAATAAAGAGATATATCAACCAGAACAAAGTAATGCATAGATCTGGCTCTGGTTTTGATGATGTTGGCGTGCTTAATTGATGGAAAGCAGCGAGTCCAGCAGGCTGCCGATCCATTCCACGTCCACCGTCCACGTATCCACGGCGTGGAAATGGATGGTCCGTGCATCCATTTCCATCCATTCCACCATTCCATGGAGGGGCACTCATACCCGCACAACCGGCTGTGCGTTTAGTATCACGTGTTTTTCGCACAACCGGTTATGCGGATAAGGCTGAATAGCTGACTTTAGATTAAATGCACAACCGTTATTCAACAACAACACCATTTTCAATCGAAATAGCCCATCAGAGGTATTTTTCATCTTCATGACTGCTTATCACTTCATATCTCATGCCATTGATATGCCATTTGGCCTCAATCCGCCGCAAATAACCCAGAGGTAGCGCAACCTTCCATCTCACAACATCACACAAGAACGGTCAGCTCAAGAATAGTTAGCTATTTATAATATTACAGATAAGAAGAGAGTCTCCTTATATTAGAGGGATTATTAATACTGATATATAGAAGGCCTCTCTGCTATAACAGCAGTATAATCAACTTAACGGTACATAACCTCTTCTTCTCGACTCGAATCAATGAAGGGAGATGCTGTATACAGGATATCTGTTATCATGCCTTCAGTTATACTGTATAGATAATTCTTCTATCACTCTTGATCCGTATAGGAAGCGTTCAATATAGCAGTAATTTAATCAGTAGATAAACATATAAATTAAGAGCTAAATTCTTTATCTTCCCTCCTTAATACTTCGTCTTCCTTCAAGATATCAAATAATCCAATAACTTACAAGTCTTTAAGCTTATACAGTTTCTATCTCTTTAATAATGGCTCCTAATAACAACAACAATAACAACTTTAAGATCTTTAAGGATAACACTCGAACTATTCCTTATACTATTCCTTTAAACCAAAACAACCAATTCATCCTACAGCCTGCCCTTACTGCAAATAACTTAAGGACTAGCTAAAGGGTATATAAGGCAGCTGGCTTCTTCCCCCCTATCCCCAGTCTTGTTCTTTATGGCCAAGAGAATCTAGGAGTGCAACAGCCAGTGCACAACGTGTTTAACACCAATAGTTAGATAGCCCAGAACGCTCCCCCAGGAGCCAATACAAATGTAAGTCTCCTGACGCCAGCATAGCTATATATGGCATACAACACCAGCTTTATTCCTACTAGGGCTCTAGCAACTATGGCGACATAGAACCAGGGATATAGCATTAAGGGAAACTAGCATGCCGGCCAGCTTCACAATGCAGTCAACTAACGGTTAGCTCGACCGGTCCCTGATGCTATGCCTTTCTGGATAGCTCAAACGCTATAACGGCAAGATACAGCATATTAAGCAGGGCCTCTAATCCCTACTATAATGTGGCCTACGCCTGCAGTTGGAATAACTATACATGCACCGACTTTGCAGGTGGCCTAGCAGAATGGCATATATATTAATTCGGTTAATCCACAGGGGCATATTATGTAGACTTAGACAGGCAGACAGTAGGGGGAATTAAGGATATTTAGGGTTACTTTCTTATATATATTTAGTGGCATATATGCCAGTTTAAATCTCTTGCTATATTAATGTTATCTACTCTATTAAGGTTATAATCTGCTTAAAGAGAAATATATAATTCCTTTACTTAATCTATCTACTTATATATATACGATTTAATTCTCTATATCCAACCCTATACCATCTTCTTACTTGCCAACAATATTAGAATCTAGCAGATTAAGGTATTGAGATATATATTAATTAATTTAGCTTTTTTTTCTTAATTTAATAATATATATATTATCCTGCTTAGGCGCAAGTAGCTAGTTATAAGTATAGGTATTCCAACCGGGATAATTAATTTACAAGGATTGACGATTTCGCGCGCTCTGACTTTACTAACTCTTAATTATTATAAATACTATGAAATAAAAAGAGGCACTTTAATCGCAAAGAGCTACTATTAAGTAATAATAATTATATTATTAAATTCATTAAAATTCGCTCTATCTATATATATCTCCTAATTGACTGTTGTCCCTCTGTATCTCATTTGGCATCAGGCTGCCTGACTGCTTGGTTATCTCGCCGGGAGAATCAGATCGCCTCCCTGCCGCAGCCGTAATAATATATAACTTGCAGGTCCTTGCCGGGATGCGTAGCTAGGGCCTTCTACTCCCAAAAGCTGCATTTCCAGTTAATCGGCATCATCATTAGATCTGTCATTATCATCAAGCCAGCTACGCATCTCCTCCAACATCCAATCTCTCAGTTTAAAGCTATTATAAAGCTTGACAAAGGGCCCCATCTGCTCTGACCTCCGGCACCACCGATACCTGACTGCATCATACTCCAAAGGCAGTCCAACAGCTTCTCTAAAGGTACAGTCAGTAAGAGAGGTACCAGGGGGCTGCTAGTTAAACCACGCCTCGCGAGATTCCTTATACTTTGCATATACTCGATATACAGGCTCTTAAAGGTAGTAGTAAGTCAGGGTCAGGGTTATCTATAGTATTAAGGCTGCAGCAGCAGTAGGAGATATAGACCTGCTTTATATATCTATAACTATAACCTCCTTTATAGTGAGATCTCGTTCTCTCTCTATGTTATTAAGCTCTGCTGCTATTTCGACATACTTCTCGGGGCATAGCCTTGAGTTTCTATTATAACCTTACTTATAACATCGAGAGCAGGTCTGTGGCTTCCTAGGCACTAAGGGAAGTAGTGCCTTTTCAACTCCTTCAAATACACATGAATCTCGCCATGTACTCGATGCCGGCTATAACTTCAAGGCTACACGGCAATCATCAACCTTACAAGGCTCAAATATCAGCAGCAGCATCCCAGATCGCTAGAGATACTAATATAAATAGAAATAGCTCGTCAACAAGGGCTCGTTTCCCTAGATCAATGGCATAAGGGCATGAGCACAAGGTATACCCATAGTCTTCAAGAAACTCCCAGTACATCGAGGGAGACTCTCTCCTATCTGTTCTCGCTGCAGATCGACCATAATCAATGCCTTATAAGATATCCAACCGCGGACTTGGCTATATAGAGCTCCTAACAATATCTAAGCGTGCTAAGTAGGTCTTGTTGCTTATTCGAGAGCCTATGCAGATTTCAGTATAGTTAGCTGGTTCGTGATTACTAGCTTGATGATTTGAAAAGCCTTAAAGAGGTCAGCCTTAGAGCTTTTTAGATAAGATTTAAGTAAGGAATAAATACCTTCTACTTAAGATATAATAAATTAGTTTAGATATAGATACTTATTTATAAACGCCTTAACGAACTTACCCTTATAGGGGTTTAGCCAGGTTAAGAGAAGGTAATCTACCTCCTTTAGATATAAATAAGTATACTAAAGCAGAAAGGCCTTCAGTCTCTCGTTATATATAGCCTGTGACTTTAAGGCTACGAGTATATGCCAACTATTATAAAATTCCTTCCATACCTCTTATCCCTCTTCATCATCCTTGCCCTTTATAAAGCCACTTATACAGAAGGTCAGGACTGCTCTATTAATATGCCAAAGGCAGAGCATAACCTTTAATGCTAGAAAGCAAAGAAGGGATACAATGGCATTCATGCAAGCAAGGCATCAATCAGTTAGTATAACTAAAGGATAAGGAATATCATTAGTATTATACAAATCTCATAACGCCCTAAGAGCCTAGGCGAAGTCCTCCTCTTCCTCGCCACTAAGATACGCAAATGCAATACAGAAGGTGCTCCCTGTGGCATCAACACCAACCATGTCGAGGAGGGGCATCTTATACTTATTAGTCTTATAGGTATAGTTAACTATAAGTACCTCAGGGTATAACCTAGCGAATTAGAGTGATTCTAGATAAGCAAACATAACTAACTGCAGTTAAGAGTCCTTTCTAATAAGGTAATAACTCCAGAAGCCCTATAAATCGAGATATTAAAGCAAAGCAACCATATAGCTCTATCTATTAGCAAGGTCTTGCTTTGCTCGAGAGATACAGTTTACAAGATCTAAGTCAATAAACAATGCCTCTGTATTCTGCAGTAAGTAGGTCTTAATTTAGCATTATTCAACGCCGGCAAGAGTAAGCTTTTTAACTATAAGGACATCTTCATTAGAGAGCTTTCGGTAAGTTATATGTGCAACACCACTTCCAACAGTAGGCTCATGATTATGACGAGAGTGGGAGGGATTAGGACGATATCGAAGACTCCATTCACTCTTATAAAGGCTCTCTTTTCCTATCACAGAGAACTCACACCCTGTGCATTAAGTGGTACGCTTCCTCTTCCTCTTAGAATCAGGAATTGGTATATATTTACCTCCGCCGCAGTCACAGCTAAAGTATATATGCAGTCTTCTATTTGCCATACAGATCATACGCCTCGTTACAAAGGCATATCCTTAAGCCTTTGCCTACTTATTAATATCTATAAGGAGGGCTTCTCGTAATAGATATAATGCCTCTAGGGGAAGAACATCATCAGGCCACTATCTTGCCAATTCATCAGCAGCAGAAGGGACTAAGAGCTTAATATTACTTATTTAAATACTAATTATATAGATAAAGTTAAATTATAAAGCAGAAAGTCGGTAATTACTTTATTAGTAATATAAATATAATAGGAAGATGAATTAACTGATGGTCTCCCAGTTGTGCGGATTTGACCATCGAAGCTTACGTGGCCTTATCCGCACAACCGGTTGTGCGAAAAACACGTGATACTAAACGCACAGCCGGTTGTGCGGGTATGAGTGCCCTTCCATGGAGCTGGCCGTTACATAATCCATCCATCCACGCCAGGGTTCCGTGGAATGGTTAGGTGGAAATGGAAGCAGGGGTATGGACTGGTAGGGGGTTCCTAGCCTTGTCCCCAAAATACCCTGTAATTCAGGGTGGACTAACTTGGTCATGGTCGAGAGATCTCAAGTACCTATATACTAGGCATTTTCACATATAAATTAAGGTATCTTTAAACAGAATATAACAGCCATAGGGTCATGGACATTTCGCATTATAGTACCGCATTTGAGTATCTCTATGCAAGTGCATTCTTGCAACTGCATTCTATACCGCATAGAATAGCTAAGAGCCCAATTATTAGCTCTATGGTGCTCAAGCCGCCAGACCAAGAGGATAAGAAGAACTTGTAGGACCTCTTCCCTTAGAAAGACTTCCCTAGCTACACACAATCACAGCGCTATGCGTCTATATCGTCATAGATATGGCAATTCGGCTACGATATCGAGAAGAGCGATGACAATATAAGGCGGTAATGGGTTTGTAAAGTCTGTGTTGACAGTCGCTGGCCAAACCCTCATTCGGCGGCCTCAAGCGGTACGCAGAATGCGGAGACTTATCTCTAGAATGACCACAAGGTCTGTGACCTTTCCGGAAGACGGAAGCCGCCTAGCAAAGCAAAGGACAAGACACTATCGAGGAATATCGCCGAGATGATAAAGTTGAATACCTATGATAGGCGAGAGCAGCAGATTGCAAACCAGATTATTAGCCGTTTTGACCGGCTAGTCTTCCAGCGTTTGGTAGTCTCGTGGATTATCAATAGCAACTCTTCTTTCCGATAAAGTGAAGATCTATACCTCCGCGCCGCTTTCGAATATCTCAATCCACTTGTAAATATAACCGAAGCGCATATTACCCATAATACCATCCGCAGGCATATTCTTCAGGTATACGAGGAAAACAAGGCTGAGATCAAGCGAGTATTAGCAACAGCTCTAGGGTTACTTCATATTACGTTTAATAGTTAGAGGTCCAATAATCGCCACGCTTTATATGGACTCTGTTGCTACTTTCTCAACACCCTTGGCCAGCCAGGAAAGCTTGTGCTGGGCCTTCCTGAGCTTGTCGACCCCCATTCTGGGGACAATATCGCCACCTACGTGGTCGAGGTCCTTCGAAGCTACGGCATAACCCATAAGGTAGGATATTTTACACTTAATAACGCCAGCAATAACGACATGGCGATGGAAGAAATTGGGAAGGCGCTCGGTTTCGAGGGTAAATCTCGGCGATTGCGCTGCTTTAGCCATATCCTCAATCTCGCCGTTAAAGCACTTCTTTTTGGCCATAATTCCGAGGCCTTCGAGGACGATATCTAAGGGAACGAGACCCTTGACGCGAAGGCCCACGAGCTATAGAGGCGGAAAGGACTAGTTAGGAAACTTCATAACCTTATCTTCTGGATCCACCGCTCAGACTTGCTTACCAATCTCCTCCGGTCTCTTTAGCTTACCGCGTATAGCAAGTCTGACAATCCGGTAGTTCGAGTAAAGAAACCTCTAGATGTTATCATTAATGTGGCTACCTGTTGGCTTTCTACCCTTTATATGATTCGGCATGCCTTTCTCCTAAAGGACTTCCTTAAGGACCTTTAGTATAAGCAGAAGAGCGAGTGGGAGGGGTTAGTATTGAGGGGAAAGAAGTCAAGCAGCGAGATGCCGCTCTGCCTTAGAGACGAGAACAAACTCGAGGAGAAGGACTGGGCTATTATTTCCTTATTTAACGAGGTCCCTCAACACTTCGAGCATGTCTTGATTACTCTCGAAGGCGATGGTCAGCAGCGCAAGCGGAAGGAAGGATATATTGGGGCATATAGGTGTCCGTGGGATACCCTGCGTGGCTATAAATACCCCCTTGGCAAAATAGAGGCATATAAGGCTGCTGCCCATCGATATCCCGATCCCAAGCACTTCAAGGTTAATATTAACCTCTATTAGAAAAAGCTTAATAAGTACTACTTGCGGCTTAATAAGACGCCGGTTTATTATACCGCTATTGCACTTCACCTAGCATATTATTGCAGATATTTCGAGGACGTATGGGCAGACCGCCTAGACTGGATCCAAACTGCAAAGTCCATTGTAGAAGAACTATACTAGTCTCACTACAAGCCGCGAATTATCTCTCGAGATCGAGAACGCGGCGAGCCGGTCACGAAGAAGCGGCGCATATATTAAAATCCCTTTAATAAGTATCGTAAAGAATCTCGTCAGGCCCCGACTCTATTACAATCAGCTTCATCAATAATAACCTTATTATAAGCCGAGGACGCGGCTAGCAGTTCTATATATATTATTAGCGACAAATACAGCAATTAGTTCCATAACATCCACATATCTGACCAGAATATCCTAGATCCTATTAGCTATTGGTATAAGAGACGAGAAGAGTATCCACGTCTATTACAAATGGCTCTCGATGTGCTCTCTGTCTTTCCTATATCTGCTAATATTAAGAGGCTCTTCTCAATATGCGGTCAAATAGTTCGAGATAATTATGCCAGGCAGGACGCTAGTATAATCGGGATAATACAGACGGTAAGATCATGGCATTGCAGAGGCTATATTAAGAGCATAGAGAAGCTCCTTAAGGATATAAAGGTGCCAGGGACTAATCTGTTAGCTAAAATGAGCTTTGCAGAGGCCCGGGAGGCAACAGGTGGGAGGATCACGTATACTATACCTTTATAGCATCCACGCATTTCCATTTCTACATCTATCTATTCTATGGGCCCACTCTTAGCGTCCATTTCCATCCATTCCATTCAAGGTAGGCCTAAATAGACATCCATCCATTCTACAAGAGGCTGCGTAGATAGAAATGGAATAGACCGCCAGCCTGAGTAAGGTCAATTAGATAACGCAATGTCCACTATGCCACTTAGTATAATATAGTCAGCTCGTCTATACTATTACGTTTCTCCGATATAATACTTTAGCAGCAGTAATTACAATATGCTTATTAGCAGGCAGAAACCCTTAATCTTTTTAATTATCACTCCGTCAAATTATTATATATTAGCTTCTAACCTCTAAGAGTCCTAGCCTTAATACTTCTATATAAAAAAGCTTTAATCTAATAAGTTCTAATTAAGTCTTAATAGCCATTTATTTTTACTATTCTATTAGCAAATTTCTCTTAGGCACTAATTTACGGCTATCTAAATCCTCTACTATAGCCATTACTAATAAGCTTATTCTAAAAGCTTTATGCTAACCTACTTACCTTTAATATTAATCTTAGTATCTACTACTCTATCTTTCTCTAGCAGCTCCTTAAACTATCTTATACTTCTAATACTATAGACAGTATAGTTAAGTAACTCTTCTAGAGGCTGCAGAAAATACCTACAAGGTAATACAAGGGCGGCTTTTAGGAAGAGGCGGCATATATAATAAGGGTCCTTATTATCCTCTCTTAAACCGGAAGACCGCGATATAGAATCCTTGTAGTCCCCTTCTAATATAGGCGTTAAAACTCTCCGCAAAAGTCGGCCGAGAAGTCCCCTCTAGCCACCAACTACTTTACCTCTCCATTAATCCAGCGACTTATAAGACTTCAGGAACCCAGGGAGGATCAAGTCCTCTATAAGCTTAACGACAATTTAGATGGCATAATCCAGTTCTGATAGATAAGGCAGTAAAGAAGAACATAACCTAAGGAGTTAGGTCCTAACCTTATAAGGCAGGTTAACCTCGCGATCTCCGTTAAGAAGGATATAGGTGCCTAAGAGATCTTCCTATAGTTCCTGCAGGTAATTATAATAGTATCTTAAATACTCTTAAGGGATTTTTTTATCTTTAACTATCTTTATATAATATGCTTAGTATCTTGAGGCATCTTGGATAAATTAAAGGGTTTTTAGATAATAATTTTTTAAAAGATAGGCTATAAAATTATTAAATCTTAAAGGGTTTAAGTTTAAATTAGAGATAATTTTAGGTAATAATAATATTATAAAATATATCTTATAGATAAGGAATAGCTTATAATCTAGCTATCTTGAGCCTTATGCCTTAACCTTCTTATAGGTTAAATACCTTCTTCTCTTACTATATACTGGAGATTTCTGTAGCTCTTATTTATTAGAGGACTGCATTCTAACCATATCTCTTTGACTTTGGGGCAAAAGGTCTGACCAGTTTTGATTAGATGCTTATCAACGCTCCCACATCAAGGCCCTAATTTATATCTCAGCCTTTTAAAACTCTATTAGCCCACTTTTAAGGGATTGCCGCCACGAGACCAAGCCTTTAAACCTAAATTTGCAAGCCACGGGAGATCACCATGCCAAATACCTATAGATTGGCTAGGAAGCTATAATGCCAGTTGAAAGATACGTCTGATAACCAATCAACACTTGAGCGCATGTCGCCACTACCATTATCACGCTACCATCACGATCTACCTTAACGCCCAATTATCGGTCTCTCTAGCTTCAGAGGTCTAGATGCGCTCTACATGACAATAGATTGCCTAGGTCAGAGCCACTTCATGATTCAGAGCGTAGGGAATTTCGCATTTAGCCGAGATTCAAGATACGTGGCTTTGCTGGTCTTCATAACCGAAATATCCTGCAGCAAAACATATCCTGTTTTATCCTAAGCAGGATTTATTTTCTAAGAGGGAAATTCTAAGCCAAAATTCCTTTCCAAAATGGCCTGATGCCTGCATGAAGGTTGCAGAGGCTGAAAATGACAAAGACGGCGGCGGCCTTTATCGGTAGCATTACTGGCGCTGCAATTCTTACCATTGTAATTATTTATATCCCTGCATTTCCTAATTCTGGAGGTCCCATATCAGACCTAGAAGGTGGCAGAGCCATGAGACAGTAATAAAGCCGGCATTGATCTCAGGGTGGCTTGCTTGAATACGCACTGTTAGCGGCATTTCCAGCGCATCGCCTGGCAAACCTAGGAGTCCATTACCTCTCGTGTCCCGAATCGATGCTCTGAAAAACATAGCTATTCTTTAAGATATTTTCATTTAGTTATGAAAAATTACGTTTTTAGTGAGATTTGTGCTATGTGATAGATCTTTTACTCGGCACTGTACTGTAAGGCCTTGTCCCTGCAGGGATCTTATCCTTAAAACGGGTTAGGAATCTATTAGTCAACGCCTTGCAGTCTGCGGCGGCTAATAGGCGGACGGGTCCCGTCCCAGTTTCCATATTTGGTATAGTTTGCTTCGCTGTCGGACCGTCAGCAGGCCCTCGATGGCCTGGGTCGGATTCGATGCGCCATACTAGGATGGAAAGGGTAAGGGGTATAGTGAGTAGGGAGGGGCCCCTTGATGGTAATTGGCTGTATTGTTGGGAAGTGGAGAAAACTGACCCAGTTCCCCGATAATCCCTATTTTACGTGGGAACTAAGATGGATTTTGGGAACGCGCCCCGTTCCCGGGCTGGTAGCAAACAAGGATAGTTACGATAAGGTGATTGGTGCAGAAGCGGGAATGGGCCGCGTTCCCGATGGAAATACATGGTAGGATCTTAGAACGCCCGGGGCCGTGAGCCTGATAGTGAGAAGGCTAATAAGGGAACTAAGACCCATGCAAGACGACAGGAACATTTAAGAGTAGCTATGCCTAATATAGTCCATATTAATTAACTATCTACTATTCCATAATCTAATACTAAACACTACTACCCTTAATAAATCTCTAAAGAATAACATATTTCTATCCTTTATTACTAGCTTTTCTATCTTAAGGTTTATATTAGCTATAATAGTGCCTAAGGTTTAACTTATTAATAAATAAGAATTTATAGTAATTGCAGCTAAATCTACCTAGTTTTAGGAGTTATAAGATAGCCTTATTACTATTATTAAGAAGTAGTACCTTAGTTAGATCTTAAAAGACTTATTTATTATAAAAAGATAGTATCCCTTTAAGCTTATCTCCTATATACTTATATATATTTCGAAAGTGCGTTTTAATGCCTTTACCAGGTTGAATAGCATATTTATAGAGAAGGCAAATTAAAATCTAAGACTTATTAAGTATATAGAGAACTCTGTCTATAAAAGAGATATATCTATATTCGGCATATAAGCTATAGGGCCAGATATTACTATATATTACAGGTAAGACTTAATTCTGCCTATCTCCCCTACCTTCTACTGGTAAAGACTGCAAGTCTTGCTTGCTTAAGGTTATTAATAGTTTGCTATATCTTTGTCTTTTGGCCGAATGAGCTTTATCTATTAGAGATATGGAGTCTGTGAGGACCTCTATAATGGCTCGTTTCCCGTTAGCTAGGAATAACTCGGGAGCGATGGGTATCTCGTTAGGTATAGAACGTAGGTTTTTGCTTAACTGATACAGAAATTCATGCCAATATAATAAAGCCCATTCATAGCACTATAGAAGTTGTAGCTAAAGTCTAAATAGATATGCTCCATTAAGTCTATATGTAATCCCACGCTGAAATAGCCGATAACCACTTTGCCAAGCGAATATGGCGTTGATATCAGCATCATTACTCCAATCATCATGCCTGTTAAAAGGGGTATACACCTCGCGAACATGTTTCTCGGTAATTGCTATAGCCAGCTGGCAATACGTCTGTACATTGATCCTTTATTGCCACAATTCTAAAGTGGTCTTCGTAACAACGTCTATCAGGCAAGAGGTAGGCCAAGGCCTCCCGTTATTTTTAGAATAGTAGGCATATCTGCAAGCACTGCTAGGCGCTTCTATCGGCACCGAGCTGCTCGCGACGTAGTAGATCAGCCACATGTCGAACATAGACCAGATACTTAAACAGAACGTGACCAAGTCTGACCAGAAGGAATCAGACCATATAGAATTCGCAGTTCGTTAGTCGCTTTGCTTTATAATGGCAGATGATGTATACCATATAGCCGCCCTACGCATATATCCCGCAGCTTATGTTCGGACCATTCTCATACTCAAGACTAAGAAGCTCACTAATTCGTAGTGTCTGGCCACATGCAGTATAAAGACCGCCAGCAAGCTGCTCCTCCATCCTACTAACAAGTTTTAAGTATGCTGTCACAGCATGCCACTTCCAAACGCCATCTTGAGCTAATCCGGTTCTTCCTGCAGTGTAGGCATGGACTAGTAACTCCAAATATGCTAACTCAAGACCATTCTCGGGGTACTTAATAAAGCTGTGACCACTTTTTAAACTAGTGATATCGTCTTTGACTCTCGACAAGTCAATATTTGGCTGAATCCCAAACATCAATCGATCGCATAGTGCTTCTGCCTGTGTAATAAAATAGTCCGGGAGTTTGCGGAAGTCGTTCATTATTACTTAAACAGTCGCATAAGACACTGTCTCATTATCATTGCTCCAGTGGAAAAGCATAGAGGGTGGTTCGTTACGTGCAACATTACGTCCGAAATCTCGAAGGCTTATTAGCTCCGCCAACGGGTACTGCGAGCCTAGAACCATATACTTGGCTCGGACTTTATCGAAACACTCGAAATGCCTGGATTCCGGCCGTTGAGGGATACCGATGAATTGATATCCACGCAAAGGCAATGCTTGCTCCAGGAATAATATGCGCTATATATACATCATCGCTGAGAGTTTTGAGCAATACTGTCGCGCGAGCTGAAACTTTTGACAATCAGCGGAGAATCCAAGAATACCGCTAAAATATATAAGCAGCATAGAACTTAGTTGCCCGTCAAGAAAAGGTTCAGTACTGAGCATGATACATAGCTGGAACAAGAGTTCGAGGAATTGTCCGACTGCAGATGCAGCAGAGTCCCCCGATACCCTTGAGAATGGATCCTGATGGGCTCCAGCCGCGCACTCCTCAACATCGTTGTAATATCCAGAATCATCATAGTCGCTCTCATCGTCCTCGTCATCCTCAAGTTCCCAAGCTTCAACATTCTCATCATCTATCTCATCGTCCTCAGCATCTTCTTTCCCATCTGATCCCTGACAAGCTCGAGTGTTGATTAGATTACTAATGAATTGGCCGTGCAGAGAGCCCAGATGACTTTCTTGTCTTTCCACTGCCAGCCAAATTCCCTTCGACACATCGATATAGTTCCAAATGTTGTGCTCCCAAATCTGATCTAGTTGTGCGGAGATCTCAGGCTTTATCTTCACATTTATCGTTTCTCATCAAGAGTCACTCGGCATTCAGTACATTCGCAGGATAAAAGCCAAGAATTGCTTCTGAGTCCTTCGGTATCTAATCTCGCTACTCCTCTCTACTATAAGGTTAAAAGCGATCTCCTGATAGCTCTAGAGCCTTAAGCTGAGCAGCCAGCAGAGAAGATTGTGACTAGTATAGCTAACCGTCTCCTCACAACGGTCTATTACTAAGTCAAGTGCTCTCATAATGCATAAGATCTTCTGTGCATCCTCTCGTAGGCTTACGAGGTTCGGCGCGCCTTCTGAATTGCCTTGTCCCAAGGTGTAGTCTGCGTTGAGAGAGGGGCGATTGGGTAGTCTGATCAACGCTCGCAGGACGTCTCGTCGGGACCCTCGGTAGATAGAAGGCCATTGTGTTCTATCTAACCATAAACTTGTAGCGGCAAACGTATCGGTGCCTGTGTCATTGACAGCTGCTTGTGGTTGACTTAAAGCTTCTCGATATCTGGCTTCCCGATCTATGACTTGCTGTAGATGGGTGGATGCCTTAGATGTAAGAATATAGGGCGTTCCTTGCGGCTTCTTAGTACTTGGCTTTAGTTTTGATCTGTCTGCCCGTCCTTTTGTCCGTATGTTGACCTGGAACCATTTGCTACCTTCCCGAGAAGGAAGGAATCGTTAACATGCGACACCTTCTGACCTTGGCAGAGGATCGGCCGTTAGAAATCCTGTTATTGGCCTTCCTTTACCTCTGGGGTTGACCTAGTCGTGAGACTTGGCATAATGCTCTTGCATCGCCTGAACTTGGCGAATCTTGTAACTGCAATGTCGACATTCGAGCATATTAAGCTTGGGAGGGGCGAGATAGGGGATGGGCTCGGCTGATAGTGGTGGATACTGTAATTGAGATAGCTTGACCTGACTTTATAAGATATTCGGTATTACTTTAGTATTATCTACTAGACTGCATTGGGCCCCTGGCTTTATCTTAGGATGCTTTTTAGCAAGATAAGTGGTGACTTCGTTAGCCAAGCATGCATATTGGCACTTCTAATAAATAAGAATCTGATATTAAGAAAGAAGCATAAATGGGTATATAGGGTTGGAAGGGCCGAGCTCTGTTATAGGCTTGAGTGCCATGGTCTAATAGATATTTTTAAAATAAGCTAAAAAATAATAAATTGTTAGTTAGATCTTATATTTATTGTAATAGATGTTAATAAATAGGATTCAAAGCTCGACGCGCTGCTATTAAAGTGTTATCTTGCCTAAACATATAACTAAGAACTAATTAGAAATCCAAGTCAACCCCTATTAAAATCAAGTTTACCCTAATGCTAGTCTATTTTTCGAAAATCAAGTCTACCCCTTTCCAAAAATCAAGTCAACCCCTTATAAAGTAAGGTAAATTAAATTAATTGTTGTATAATTGATTTTGGACTGTAGGACTAGGGGAGAGATTGACTACTAGGCAGTAGGACTAGGGATGCTGCATTTTTAACTACACGCGAAGGGATTAGAAGAATTATCATTAGTTAGGAGAAAATTCATAATAGAGACTGCTTGTTATAGCAGACCTAATAGGGGCTAAGATTATAGTAAAGTAGGATAATGCCCCCTTTTTAATACTAAAGAGACTAAGTTAAATAATAAGGCTAATAAATAAGGTTTAAGATATTATATAATAATTAGAAGATACTGCTAAAAAAATATAAAAAACTGCTTAATAAATAATATAAAATACACTAGCTAAAAAATAAATTAATTAATTAATTAAAACCTAAAAAAGTAATAATAATAATAATAATAATAATAAAAAGGTAATATAATAAAAGGCTTTAAATCTCTTAATAAAGTTATATAAGGAGATTAAAAGGCTATAAGAAGTACTAAAAAAATAAATAAAAATAATTAAAGAACTTAAAGAAGTTATTATAAAGTAAAAAGAAATAATATATAAAATAAATAAGTAAATAATAAAGATTAAGAATTAGATAATTAAAAAGCTATAATATATTTATAAGTAGTTTAAAACTATTATTATAAATATAATAAATAAATTTTAATAATTATATATTAATATTATATAATTAATATAATTCTTACCTTATAATAATTTAAAAACCTTAATTACTTCTTTAAACCTTATAAATATACTTTATTATATAATTAATATTTTAAAACTAAAAGAAAATAAAGCTAGGCTATTAACTAGGATAATTTAAGTAATAATTCTAAAATATATCCTATATAGTAGTCTTTATAAGTTATATAATAAAAATTATTAAAAGCTTTATTTATTATAATATAAATAAAACTTTTTAAATATTTTAATTAAATATTAAGAAATAAAGATTAATATATAATAATTTAATAAATAATAAAGATATTTAGGATATAACTATATTAGCTATTTAAAAACCTTAAATATAAAGGATTTAAAATAAATTATTAATAATACCTATAAGGTATTATAAATAGATTAAGATAGAACTTATAATAAAAAGGGAAGGTAAATAAGTAATTTAAAGTATACTTTAAGTAAATAAAGAGGTAAAAGCCAAGTAGGTATTAATAAACTCCCTAAATATAATAGTAGTAGTTATTTAATTACTAAATTATTTAGTTTTTATAATATCTATTTATATACCTAGGGAAAATGCCTAAGCTTTATAAGATATATACTTTAAGCTTTATAAAGCTATTAAAGAAATAAAATAGAAATTAAGAAAAGCAGTAAATCTAGTTATTATTAGTAATTTTAATTACTATAATTAAATATAAGGTAAAGATAATATATTAATAAAGAGATAAGGTAAAGTAGATTTAATTATTAACTTAATAAATAACTTTATATTTAAAAGCATTTTTTACTAAGGTATAAAAATATAGTAAAGTAAAGATTATAAAACTATTATTAACTTAGTTTTAGCTTTTAAAAAGCTAGTAAATATAAATATTAAATATATAATATATAATATAAAGTATAAATTAAATTATTATATAATAAAAATAGTATTTAATATTTTAGTCCTAATATTAAAATAAGAAGAAAGACTTTTATTTAAAAATATACCTTAAAAAGAAATTAATAATAAGATTATAAAGATACTAAGAGTTAAGCTAATAGGAAATATAATATAGCAGAAAACAGATAGGTTAATATTAGCTATACTAAAAGCAGTTTAAGTACTAATACTTAAGGCTAAAGCATTATTATATATAAAGCAGTAATAGACTTATAACCTTATATAGCTGCGGTATATATATATATACTAAAGGAATTAAGCCTATACTATAAGGTATATAAGATAGAATATTAAAGATCTAAAGAATATAATAAAGGCTATAATAAAGTAATACTATAATGCTATATAGTAATAAAAAAATAATTACTAAAAGGAGTTTTTAGTAAATAATAATAATATCTAAAAAGTAACTAAATATATAAAGTCTAGGGATAATATAGCTTTTAGGAAGGTACCCTAGCTTATTAAGGCAGATAAAATAGTAATAACTTACTATAAAGAGCAAGCTAAAGAATTATTATTTAAGTTCTTTTTATTACTACTAGATAATATTAAAGATAAAGGACTATAGTAATAAAGAGTCTTAATAATAATATTAAATCTAACTTTAAAAGAGGTAAAATATTAATTATAAGTAATAAAGTTATAAAAGGCATTAAAAGAAAATAAACTGCTAGTAATTATCTAAAAGTAAGTTTAGCCTTTAATAAAATATAATATCCTTAATATCTTCTAAGCATTACTAAAGAAAGATATAATACTAAATTAATAAAGATATACTTAAATTATCCTACTTAAGAAGCTAAATAAAGATAACTATATACTTATAAAAGCATAAAGACTAATCTTACTTCTTATTATATTAGGTAAGGTATTAGAGTTAGTAGTTATTAAGAAAATCTCTTATATAATAAAGACTTATAGGCTACTTCTAACTAACTATTTTAGCATATAGAAGTAATAATTAGTAAAGCAAGCCCTTATATTCCTATAAGAATATATCTTCTTAATATAGTATTTATATTAGGTTATAAGTCTTATTAGTTTTAATATTAAAAAAGTATATAATAATATATATAAAGAGAGATTATTATAATAAATAAAGGCAAGAGGAATCCTTAAGGATCTTTTATATTAAATTAATTCCTTTTATTTAAAGCAGATTATAACTATTATAATTAATAGCTAGAGTTCTAAAAGCTAACCTTTACTATAAGTAGGACTTCTATAAGGATTGCCCTTATTACTAATATTATTTCTATTTTTTAATATAAATTTAATATAAACTTAAATTAATAAAAATAATAATACTATTGCCTTTATTAATAATTATATAATATAGGTATTAAGACTAATAGCCTAAAGTAATTAAAAAGGGATATAAGTAGTTATTAATAAAGCTCTTAATTAGGAGAGATAGAGTAATATAACTTTTAAAGTAAAAAAAAAAAGAATTATATATTTTACTAGATATATAAGTAAAGTAAACTTAAAACTATTTATTATTAAAGGTAAAAAAGTCTTTTTAAAGAATTAGGTTAAAATCCTAAGTATTATTATAGACTTATAACTTTACTATAAGTAATATATTATAAGGGCAGTAATAAAAGGCCTTAAGGCTATAATAAAACTAAAATAACTAAAGGGAATTACTCCCTTAATAATAAGGCAGCTCTTTATAGCTATAATAGCCCCTATTATAAACTATGCCTCTAATATCTAGATATATATATATAAAATAGCATTAATATATATAATCTATTAAGTATAAAGGATAGGAGCGCAAGCAATTATAGGGTCCTTTATAAGCATAGCAACAGGAGTAGCTAAGGCTAAAGCCCATATAGCGACTATTTACAATCGGTTCTAGAGACAAGCAAGTAAGTTATAGGTAAACATATACACGCTGCCGCAGACCAACCCGGTCCAGAACCTCCTATAAGGAATTAAAGACTTTAGGCGCTTTATATCTCTACTTAGGCGCATCGCGGATATATGCAGAGGTACTAAAGGATACTATAGAAGTCATTTAGCCATTCACCCTCGCTCCGTAGGAGGCACGCCTATAAGTTATACTAAACAGTTAAGGAGAGGAAGAAGAAAACAAGATCAAAGAGCTAGCTAAAGCAGGATAGGCGGTTAGGATAGCGATAAGTAGCTCTGCGCAGAATAATCTAGTCGGCATAGGAGTAGCTATTAGAATCCCTATATCTGTAGTAAGAGCCGGCAAGATTAATAAAGCCTTTTTAGTTACTCTAGGTATAAGGGAAAAATATAACCTATATATAGCCAAACTGGCAGCAATCGCTTATAGTCTTAACTACCTGCTAGAGATAAAGTATCTAGTTATTATAATTATAATAAGTAATAAATTAGCTATATAAGCTATAAGTAACCCTTACTAGCAGTTAGGTTAAGGATATATATAAGAGATATATAATGCTATAGAGAAGCTTTAAGGAGATAGAAATAGAGCTAACATTATCTAGCTACTATATAATAGTAAGCTTAAAATCTAGAAAATAGCTAAGATATTAGCTTATTATATAATAAAGCTATATATAATACTATAAAGAGAAATAATTAAAGTAAAGACTATAATTCTTAATTAAATAAGGGTAGATTTATAAATAGAAAAGAAGCTACTAGATAGAGTAAGCAGGCATTCTAGAAGGGTTAACTTAGCTCTGCCTAGTAAACATACCTGCCTGCTATATAATTAATTATTATAAAAAGAGGCTAGTATATTAGCATAACTAAGAACTAGAATAGTATAATTAAATAGTTACCTATATTAGATTAAGGCATTATTAATAAATAAATATCTATATAAGTAAGTAAAGGAAATAGTAAAGCATTTCCTCTTTTAATATATAAAATAAATAATATAATATAAAGAGATATTTTAAAGTATAAATAAGAAACGCAGTAACCTCTCCTTTTATCTAGGAGGTAAGGCAGTATTAGATAGTTAGGAATAAAAGCCAGATATAGACATAATGCAGGCTATAATTAGGTTTATAATCGCTACAGGTTGCTTAAAATAGAGATAACAGGAACACTACTAACCTAATAACATTTTATTAATACTAATTAATAACCTATAATGCCCTTAAATAATTAATAATAGGCATTACTTTAGCTACTAAAGATAGGAAACTAAATACTTAGAGGGATTAGGCTTTAAGTTAACTTATTACTACTAATAATTATAAAGACTAAGAAGAAAAGTAATAACTAGACTAAAAGGAATAAGGTAAGAATTATATAGGCTTAGCGAGAGTAAGGCAATAACTAATAAAGTATATATACCTTTAGCTTTAAAGCCTATTAAGCATTAGCCTACTAGGCATAATAGACTTATATTATATTATCTCTATTTAATAGCAATCTTTCTATTATTAATAATATTTTAAGGTAATTAATATAAAAACTATACTTTTTAAGCTATTAAACTACTACCCTATATTAATAATTATCTTAAGATTCTTAAAACTAAGTATAATAAGTACTGCAAGTTTGCCTATATTAGGGCGTTTAATAGCACAGTTAGGTAAAGTTATCCTTTAATAACAGACTTAGATAATTATAGCCTTAAATGCAGATTTACTGCCCTAGTCCTTAAAAACAGTAGCTATACCTCAATCTATAGGAGATTATAATGCTTTAGTATTACTTATAGCAATTAGCAAGGTTAAAGTATATATAGTGCTTCTTACCTATTATCTATAGCAGATAAAATACCCCTATTCCTTAAGGCTTACTTAATATAATAACTACTATAATAGTAAAACCTAATAAATAGTAAGGGTTTTTGCTAGAATATTATAAATTATATCTCTTAAAACTAATTTAATTTACTATTAATAAGCTTCTAGTTAAATAAGTATACTATTATAATAATAATAATCCTAATTTTAAGGTTTACTAGCTATATTTCTAAATAAGTATAAGGTCTAATTAAGAATAAATAGCTAGCCTCTTTCTTTTTTTCTTTAACTTTATTAATCTATTAACTAGGCTTAAATTATTTAAGATAAGGAAAGCAGGAAAAATCCTATAATAATATAAAGTTATTAATAAAAATATCTATTTTAGCAGGAATAAAATAGCTATTAATTATAATACTTAAGTAAGTCTTTAGAAGACTAAAGGGTATTAAGGGAATTACCTATAAACCTTCCTTAATAACGGCCTTAAGATAAATAAGTTTATTTACTAAAGTTCCCTTAATCTAGTCTATTAATATAAAATAAGACTGCACCTTATATTATAATTTAGAGAGTGTTTCTAGTATCTTAAGGAGGAAATAAATAATGCTAGCAAGAAGTATAGTAATTATCTCAGACCTATTTAATAATAGGATTTTAGTTTATTTAATAAAGTAATTAATATCTAGGTAGTTATTTTAAATTATATAATAAATAAAATCTTATAGCTTATTAAAGTCTTATGCCTAAATTTAAGCTAAAACCTTCTTTCTTATCTCTCTTTTATATTTAATAAGATTATCTTTTAAGTGCCTAGGTATTAGCTAGGATATTATAATCTTAGGAACTAATAGTTACTTAGCTATATATATTATAGTAAAATAATATATAAACTCTAGGATTAGGGAAATATAAAAATCCTCTTTCTACTTAGTAATAAAATCAAACAATATACTAAATATAAGCTTTCCTATCTTTAGTTAATATATTATTATTAAATAAAATAAAAAGTATAATAACTTACTAATAATATTAAATATAAGCTAGTTATAAACTATAAATATATTAATTCCTTTAATCTTGAATAAGGCATACTTATTAAGCTATTTAAGAAAAAGAAAAATATACTTTTAAATAATAAGTTTAGCATTATAAAGCCCCTTAAGGCTAAAAGCAGGAAATAGGAAGCCTTACTAATACTTATAATCCTTAGGTTTAATAGCAAATATAATATCCTGCTAAATACTAAAAGCAGTCTAGTTATAAAATACTTTACTCTTTAAATAAAATACCTTACTACTAGCTATATAGCTATATATATCTTTATATATAGCCGGTATCTTAAAGCTAAGCTTATTTAAGGCTATCTTAATAATAAGGCTATACTTTTTATAAGTTTGCCTTAAAATAAATAAATACTATCCCCTAGCCTATGCCTATATAAATTAAATCTTTTATAATATTAAATTAATTATTTACCTCTAATATATAGCATTAAGCATTTATTTACTTACCTAACTAATTACTATAAGTTTTAGGCCAGGATAACTTACTAAAGGATAAATAAATAAGCAATATATAATAAGGCTAGATATTGCCAAGAATATCTATTATTGCCAAAAACAAAGAGATATTAATATAAATATTAAGAAATGCCTATAGCTTATACTTACTAGTATTATAGCTAGTATAATAGTAAAAAAGATATTATTCTATATAAGCATCCTAAACATAAAAGCATTAATATTTCATAGTTTTAATAATATTTAAGTATTACTATTTTAATATAAAATTCACCTAAAACCCTTTAAAATAGCAAAACTTAAACTAGAAGATATAAAGAGTATTAATAAGAAACTGCTATTTAGGTAATACTATAAGAGATACTTATATAAAGGATAAATATTATATATATATAAATATAGCCTAATTAATAAACCTAGCACTAATAAGAGATTTTATAGTTTTTATAGACTTTTACTTAATTAGGTACTTTCTATATTAGGCTAATACTGGCATAAGCTATTAGAAGGTTACTAATAAGCTAGTATTTTTTTAACTAACCTTACTTATAATCTATAAGATAATTAAAGTGCTATCCTAAATCTAAGGCAAATCTATATAAAATACTAATAAATCTTCTTATACTAACTTATTAAAGGTAAGTAAGTTAATAAAAACCTACTAATTATTAAACCTCTAACTATATAATAAGAAGTTTAGTAGCTATTACTATATAATAAGGCGCTTACCTATACTATACTATATAGTACTATATTAATAAGGAAGTTATATTAGCCATTTTAATTACTATATTAGCTATTAGCAGAAAGTATTTTAATGCCAGAAAGCTTATAATATAGTATATATATACCTATTCAAACAGTAAAAAGGGATACTATATAAAATTTATTTTTTACCTAATAACTAATTAATATTCTTAGCAGATAGGGTTAGCATAATTAGGCTGTTATTAGTATCTTTATATATTTAAAAGGTATAATACCACTTTATAGTAAAAAATCAACCTATCCTTTACCTTAAAGAATTATTATTATTTATAATTTATATAAAGACTTATTTATCCTAAGAGCTATATATATATAATATACTATATATATAATTATAATATATAGCTTTATTCTTTTCTCTTTTTAAGCCACTTCTAAATATTTCTACTATACTATGTCTTATTAATACCATAAAGGGAGTCAATCCCTTAGGCCTTTTTAGCTCTTACTTAGCCTTAAGGGATATTAAGTATACTATTAGAGAGTCTATAATAAAGAATATAAAACCCTAGCTTCCTCTCTTTAAAGAATATAAATAAGTAAATAAAGTTCAGTTATATAGATATATCCCTATCTTTATATTCTTTAGAAAGAATAAATTATATAAATATCTTTTAATAATAACTCTAAAGGATAATATAGTAAAGGGCGGCCTAAGCAGTAATATAGTTATATAGAAAAACCTTATTATTAAGATTAAGAAATCTTTATACTTTAATAAAACTGCCTAATATAAATTAGAAATCTAATTTAATAGTTTTAAATTAGATATTAGTTATCCCTTATTTATATTTATATTATACCTAAGTAAAGAGATCTTTTATATAAGTCTACTAAAATAGCTTAAAGTAGCTATATATAAAGGCAAGACTTATTTTATTAAACTAGTTATATTTAAAGATAATAAATATATAATTATTTAAATACCTAGTTTTTAACTAATTACCTTTTTAAATTAAAGTGCTAGGGAAGATATTTAGCATATAATAATATATTATTTAGGCTACTATATTAAAGGAATAGGTTATTATATAAAGCATAGCCTATTCTAAGACTAATACTAACCTTAAAACTTTATAAAATATTATAAGTAGTTAAGTAACTGGCTTAAAGGGCACCTTTAACCTCTTAGTTAGTTAGCTAGTAGGGCTAGCAGTTAATTAAGGCAGTTAACTAGCTAGTTTAAAATGCTTAGGCATTTATATCTTTTAAGGGTATTAAGAGGCTAGTTAGGTTTATTAGGTTTAGGTAGGGATAAATACTACCTAGGGCTTAAGTAGCTAAAATTAACTATATATTATATATTAAAACACTTCCCCTGTTTATATTAATGGTGTACTGATGTTACAGCTGATTTGCTCATTTGGTCACATGATCTGTCTCGTGACTCATTTGATCCTCTTTTCGCCGCCAACGCCAAATTCAGTCACGACTTCAGGTCTTTAACTTCAGGCAACTAAACTCACACAAAACTCAATACATTTTTCCTCCAAACCCCGCGATTACCCCGCTTCCATCCCAGATATCGCGGTACGATATCCCCCTATCTTAATTACGCTCTCGTAGTCTAAGACTATAACCAGCCTGTTATAGGTTCTTGGTCTTCTCTAGTACCTCCTTGGCCTGCCACCGGATATCCTTAAGCCACTTATTATGCAAGCCGCCATTAAGGGCCCTAAAGAACCCCCTCTCCTTCCTGCTTGGCTATACCCCTCTGCATAGCTTCCTTTCTAGATCCTTAAGCTTCTACTTCTTGCATTTAAGGAAGTCTTTATTAATTAGAGGGTTCTTATAAATAGACTATATAAGCAGGAGGATCTTGCAATTAAAGATTGCTATCCTAACGCGGCTGGCATTATCCTTATTAAACCAGGCCTCTCTAATATCTATAGCCATTATATATAGTATATCGCCCTTGCCCTTATTTCGCCTAAGAGCTTCTTCAATCTTAGGGATCACATCATGGCCTTCAGTCAGATAAGGCTCATCGGGCCTGGGTGCCTGCAGGCTTCTTCAGATAGCAGGCATTGTGACGGGGCAGCTGTGATGCTGTTAGCGGTTGCGGCCAGAAGGTATTCGGGTCGGGTCGGATGACTTACTGCGTGATAGATGATTGAAGCGTGGTATGCAGCAGAGGTCGATGAAAGAGTAGCCTTTCAGGTGGGTTGTAGGAAGAAGGTTGGGGCCAGCTGATGAGCAGGTAAGGCTTTTCAGCTGGCATATGTGCAGCTAGGTTTAGGCTGCAATTGAGGCAGCTAACTATGATAATTTGACTTAATAAAGCTTTGCCGGCTGTAGGGGCAATAAATGTTTAAACTATATTAGACTCTAGAGATGCTTGGATATACCTTTCGAGGCTAACTTACAAACTTAAAAAAAAAAAAAAAATAAAAAAAAAAAATATTAAAACACTTAATATATAATAGCTATATAGATTAAAATTTAAAGCATTTCTTAAGGGTAATTTAATAGCTAAAACAGATTTAATTTACTTTATTTAATTAGTTATCTTTTTTAAAACTATTTTATAATGCCTACTTTAAGATATAGTAAAACAAAGCAAGCATTTAAAGGCTAAAGATAGGCTAATTTTCTACTATAGAGTTATATTACTATTAATAAATATATATATAAAACCATTAGCAAAAGGTAGTAAAATAGTATATTAATAGATAAAAGGATATTATATAACTAATATGCCCTTGCCTAAAATATCTAAGGGATAACTAATTTTAATTACTATTATATATAACTATTTTTATTAGTATAATAGTAATTAAAACTATATTATTACTTTTTACTTAAGCTATATAGTATTAATAAGTATTAAGGGTTGCCTTATTTATTTATCTAGCTAGTCTATAAGAGGTATTAAGATAGAAATATATAAATATTTTTTAATTTTATTATAGTATTTTTTAGGTTTAGTTACTATATAATATATAATAAGTTATTTACTATAAGTATAAGGTATTATTAGTAAGTTATTTATATATCTCTAATTAATTACTAAGTTAGCTATTAGTAAAGGGCACCTTAATGCTAAAAAAAGTATTATACTATATAGTACTATATAGTATATATATACCTATTTAAAAAGTAGTAAGGGATATATAATTAAATATAGCTATTTATATATATTTTCCTAGGCAGCTAATTATTATTTTTAGTAAATAAGGTTAGGGTAAGTAAGCTATTATCTCCTATATAATATATAATAGCCGGAAAAAAGCCCTTACTTACTAATACCTTATATAATACCTAAACTACCCTAATTCCTAATTATAAGGCAAAAGAGGCTAAAGTAATATAGGATACTCTACTAATACTATATAATATAATAACCTACTATTTAGTTTAATCCTTATTACTTTTAAAGTTTACTTTATATTCTATTAAGATATAGTTCTTAAAATAATTAAGGCTTTTTAAAAAGTTGCCTTTATATTTGCAGTTAAAATAATAATAAACCTATATAATATAATAAGGTTTATGCTATAAATAGATATTTTTAATATAATTTATTATATAAGTAATATATATAATCTTATAGGTTTAAGCCTTATAAGTTAAAGCCTTATCCTTAATACAGATTAGGTATTATATCCTCTTTAATACTTAGGGAATTAAGTTAACTTTCTCTATTAGGAGCAGGATATCCTTAGCCTCCTTTTAGGGATCTGCATTACTATATATATTTATTCTTAAGGGTTATATAAAATAAGCTATCTCCTGGCAATATGCTAAAGCAGCTATAAGATTAATTATAATAACTTTCTAAGTAATAAACTCCTTTACTATTAGCTGCCTATTAATAGAAAAGATCTCCTATAACTAATTTCGCTTCTTTAATTAATATTAAGTTATAAACCTAGCGATTTTATTAATATTAGCACTAGTTCTATATAGCTATCTCTCTAATTCTTTATTATAAAGCCTCTAGTAATATGCATCTTAGTATATTTTTAATATCTTATCTTTAAATTATTTCCTAGCGCTTTTAAGCTACTACTATAGCCTTTTAAGTTCTATTTACTCTGGCACCAGGGTATAATTAATATACCTATATCTGCCTTTAATATACTAATATTTTATATTAACTAATCCCTCTAATATAAGGATTTCTAAACTAAGGTCTAGCTTTTTAAGCTCTTTTTATAATATCTCCTTTAAAATTCTTAAACTACTTTTAATACTTATATATAAAAATAATTCTATTAGCCTATTATCTAATAGCTCTTCCTCTAGGTAAGCTATTTAAGTATTCTAACCTACTTACAAATTTAGATATATATTTTAGAGGTATCTAGTCTTAAGATTATGCCTTATAACCTAGTCTATAATAGTATTAGGGGCTACCAGGATAAGCATATTTACTAGCCCTTATTAAAAGTAGTAAGAAGTTAAAGGGTCTTTAAAACTAAAGGTAATGCTAATACAATTAAGCCAGTATATATATATTAAATAGCATACAGCCTTAATTTTAAACAAAGCCTAAGCCCCTAAACTAGTTTTTATAAATTATTAGAAAATAGGTATCTTAAGTATATATAGCTTTTAGTAGACCTTAATAGCTAAAAAGGATAGCTTTATATTAAAAAACAATTTAGTAGAATTATACTTATTTACTAAGATAGCATTATCTTATATAGCTCTTATTAGGATATAGCTAATTAGGCATAATATAAGAAGTCTATATTCTTAAACTAGAAATATTATTTAATTAGAAGGCAGATTAGTATTTATTGCTATAAAGGACTTAGCTTATAGTTGCTATATAGCTTAGGCTTCCTATCTACATTCTTATAAAACTCAAGGGTAATCTCCATCGCCAGAACATCCCTGCTACAGGCTTTAGGGTCTTTTATAATTTATAGTATTAAGTCCTTATAGGATAGCGCTTTAAAAAGCTAAATAGGGTTATCTTCTATCTTAGTATCTAGTAAGGCAATAAAGCCTTATTATTAATTAAGTTTATTAGGCATTTCTTTTACTTCTTCTCTAGTAACCTTTATAGTATTTATTTTATAGCCTTTAAGTTAGCCTTTTAATATAGGTTTGCCGTAACTAGGATTAGATTCTTTTAGAGGATTCTTATAACCTTATTTCTTAATTATATTAGTAAGCTTAGTAGGTTAGTAACTAGTATAACCTTATAATAAGATAATTATTATGCAATTTAGGTAATTATCTTTTATTAGGAAATAGGATATTTCCTTAAACTATATATTAATAAGCACTTTTACTATTTCCTTAACTAATACTATAGACTTTAAGCCTAGTTAGCTATTAAGCTTAAACTCTACTTTTATAATAACTATATAATACTATTAAATACTAAGCCTAGGCCTCTTTTAAAGATAAAAAATAGATATTTATATATAAACCTTAATAATCTCTTTATAGTTATTTTTACTTATTTCCTATTCCTTATTAGCTTTATAATATAATATTTTAAAATTATATTAGTATTAATTAATAGTTTTATATTTAATATTTTTTTACCTTCTTATAAAAAATCTAAAGTATATTTAGTAAAGAAAAGCTTAAATAAATCCTTTATTATAAAGGTTAGGGCTAATAGCTATTTACTATTACTATTACTTAACCTTACTATAATATTTAAGGAAGCTATTATAAATAGGGCAATTAATAGGAAATTCATGCCTATTACTAAAGCCACTTTATATAAATTAATTACTTACCTTTTAAATTTCTATCTTATATAGTATAGGTTTGCTTTTATATTCTTAATATCTATAGGTAGGATAAATTTAATCTAGTTAAGTATATATACTATCTGCTAGTACCTATCTAGACTTAGCCTTTATTAATAATTATTTACTAAGATCTAGGACTATTTATAATACTTCCTTATAGTAACTTATATAGCTCTAGAAATGCCTTATTAAACCTGCCTACTAGTAAAGGCAGTTAGGGTCGCTATTGCCTCTATTACTAATATAGGCATAGGTCTAAGAGCTAGCAGACTCTAGATATAAGGGCAAGTATAGATAGTACTTAAGCGCTTCTAGAAGCATAGAAATACTATTAATAGAGGATCTAGGTAATAGTAGTAAAGAGGAGGCAATTTAGAAATAAGAAGGTAATATAAGGTATTAGTATAACTAGCAATAGAGTATACTAGATAGAGCTAAGGTAAATAAGCTAATAGGAAAATAATAACTAATATAAAAGAATATATACTTATAAAAGGCATATAGGCAGGCAGCATAAGTATTATTTATAATTATTTACTATTAAGCTAATAATAATTACCTAGTACCCTAGCAGAATGCTTATAGGCGCTATGGCCCTTATAATTATATCCCCTATCCCTTGCAAGTTCTACCTATTTATGCAGCCCCTAAGTGGGCAGGCGGCATAAGCGGGCTTATAGCCCCTTTTTAGGTAAGGTAGGGGGGGGAGGGCCAGGTTTTACTAGGGGAAGAGGGGGAAGGAGGAGAGAACGAGGCAAGAGCGGCGGCAGATCTTACTACCAAAGTATAACGGTTAGGGTTTCTAAACAAGTAAACTAGTCTATACTAGGTTTTATATTTACAGAGTTATAAGGCGTTATATTAAGTAATAGCGAAGTGTTATATCTCTTAATAGTTAATAGTATAGGTTAGGCTTATTAAGGTAAAGAAGTCTTATTAATAGCTAGTAAGCTAAGTTTTATTTATTACTAAATAAATATATATATATAATATAATAGCTTATAGTATTATAAGTTAGGCTTATAGTAAGTTATAAGTTAATATTATAAGCTATATTATAAGGCTTATAATTATTATAAGGTTTTATTTATAAGTTATTATATAATTAGCAGGGTTATTAATAGGTTATATATAATATAAGTACTTCCTCTTATTAAGTTATAATATAATTTCCCTCTTTTTATTAGTCTTATCCTTAAGACTTATATATCTGCCCTTCTTTTTATATTATCCTAGTATATATTAACTTAGACTTATAATTATCTATATAAGTTACTAATACTATATTAAAGTCTAAAGCTACTTATAATTATTAAGTATAAGCTATTTTAATTAAAAATACTAGTTTCCTTATTATACTATATAGCTATTGCAAGCCTTAGGGTTTAAAGTATTAGGCTAAGGAAGGCCATTCTAAGTATATATAGTATACTTATTGCAGTTGCCAGTATTTTTATACTTTTATTATATATTATATTATAGGCAAGTTAGGCACTTAGTAACCTTTCTACCTAATTATTTTATTTATAGTTAATATAGTATTATAGATATTATTTTAAAACTTAGTTTATCCTTTTAGTTTATTTATCTACTTATAGTTTAAATGCTATTAAGAGTTAGTAATTTAGTCTTATATATAATACTAATACTTACTAAAACTTATTTATAAATATTTTTTTTTTATTTATTAAGATTTTATATAATAATTTATATTCTCTAATTATCTTATTATAAAAAATATAAGAAAGTTATTTTATATTTATATTTTCCTTATAAGGTATATAATAAGAGAATTTAATAAGTTAATTTACTATAATTAAGATATTATTATAGAAGATTTTAATTAAGGGTTTTTTTAATAAAAGTAGTTTAGTTATATAATCTATTATAATTAAACTTTATAGTCTTTCTATTACTTCTAGTAATTATAATACGCTATAAGGTTTATATTATTATACTTTAGTTTTTATATATAAGTTATATTATTTAATAACCTTTTTTATTATTTTTCTAATTCCTTTTTAATTATAATATATTTAGATATATTTTAAGGTCTTTATAATGCCTTAATAGCTATATAAGGAATATCTATATATATCTTATACTAGTTCTTCTTTAAATTATTTAGGTACTTATAGTTTATTATTATAAGTAGGTATCTTTACTTTACTTTTAATAAGATCTTAAATATTATATCTTATAATAGTATTTTAAATTCTTTCTATTTAATCTTTTTAATTCTTAGGCTTATTATTACTTATAAGTCTTAGAGTTTTTACTTATTAGGTAAATTAATATTTTCCTTTATTGTTTTTTCTTAGGAGTTATTCTTTTACTTTTATTATACTAGTAGTATAGTCTAGTTATTAGCTAATAGTATTAGCTTATCTATTATTTAAACCTTTATAATAAATAATTATAAAATTAAATTTATATAAGTACTTAATATAATATAATTATTATTAATTAAGTTCTTATATTATAGTAAAATATAAAATATTTTAATAATTAATATAAATTTTAATTTAGTATATACTTCTTATAAGATAGTATTTAAACTTCTTAAAGTAATTAATAATTACTAAGAATTCTTTATTATAAATAAGGTAATTTAGTTTTACTTTATATAATTTATAGAAATAAAATATAATTAGGTAAAGCTTTCCTTTTTTATCTTATTATTTAATTTATCTTCTTAAAGTAAAATCTAATAAGTTAGTCTTTAGTTTTATTTCCTTATTAAGGTTAAATATAACTAATATAGGTTTGCTAAGGATAGCTTATTATAATGCTTTAAATGCTGCTTATATATCTTATTTCTATATAAATTTCCTATCTTTTTTTATAAGCTTTATAAGGAGGTTTATAATCTTATTAAAGTCTTTAATAAATTTTTAATAATAATTAGTAAATCTTAAGAAGCTTTAAACTTCTTTAATTATTATTACTAAAAGCCAATTTACTATTATTAAGATTTTCTTTTATTTTATTTTAATTTTACTAAATATAATAATATATCTTAAGAAGTCTATTTTTTTATATAAAAGTAACTTTTTTCTAGTTTAATTAATAAGTTAGTATTTTATAAGGCTTTTAAAACCTTATAAATATATTTTTTATATTTTTTTTTATTATTTAAGAAAATTAAGATATTATTTAGGTAGTATATTATAAAGATATTTAAGTATTATTAAAGTATATTATTAATTATTTACTAAAATATTATAAATATATTAATAAGTTTAAATAGTATTACTAAATATTTAAAGAGTTTAAATTTCGTTTTAAATACTATCTTTTATTTATCTCCTTTTTTAATATAAATTAAGTTATAAGTACCCTTAAGGTCTAAAGTAGTAAAGATTTATTTACTTTATAGGTAATCCTTAAGTTTTATAATAAATAGAAGTAAGGTCTTATCTTTAATTATAAGGGCATTTAACCTCTTATAGTTTATAATAAGTTATAATTTCTTATTTTTCTTTAAGATAAACATTACTAGAGATCCTATTAATAAGTTAGATATTTTAATATTTCCTTTTTTTTAATTTTATATTTAAGTAATTTCTAAAAGTAATAAGTTCTTTTTTATTAAGGTTATAAATCTTTTAAAATAATAAGTTATCTATTTTAAGTTATATTTTATAATCTTAATAGCTATATTATAATACCTTTATTTTAAGTTCTTTTTTAAATAGCTTTTTATAAATATAATATTTTTTTAATATATTTTAAGTTAATCTTATTATTTTTATTTTTTAAGTTATTTTTAATATTTTAGTTATTTATTTAGGTTATATAATTAATATCTAATAAGACTTAAGGCTTATTAATTTTATTATTTCTTGCCTTTTATATATTTATATTATACTCCTTTTAGAGGTAGTAAGTTCTTTATTTTATATATATTTATATTATTATCTTTAATTAGGGTTTAAAATCTCTTATTATTTATTATAATTATTTTATTATTACTATTTAAGTTATTATAAAAAGTAACTTAGCTAGTTAGCTAGTTAATATATAGGTTTACTTATTTAAGCTATAATATATTAAGGATAATATCTATATCTAGTAATAAGGGAATAATATTTAAGTCTATTTCTTAATTTTTCCCTTAAATAAGGACTTTAAGGTAATTAATCTCTTAATTTATTATTTTATTATTATAGTTAAAAGGTTATCCCTTTATATTAATAACTAAATATAAGACTTGCTTTTTTCTTTATAATAATCTAAACTCTATAACTAGGTCTAAATTAATAAAGTTATATTTAGCTTTATAATTAATCTAAGCATTTAGCTATCTTCCCTTAATTTAAACTTTTAGTATTAGGCTATTAGGCTTATTATCTTATATAGCTCTTAAAGTACTTATTAGTTTAAGTTATCCTTATTCTTATACTTTACGTGTTTATAGCTTTATTATAAAAAGCATTTCTTATTTCTTAATATATCTTAGTAAATTTATTTATAATTACTATTATAATATCCTTTTTTATTAATATAATTATTTTTAAATTCTCTATTATATAATAGCTACTAGAGATATTTTTTTAGTTTTATATCTTGCTTATTTAACATAATTCCTTATTTAAATTACTTATTATAGATTATACCCTTTATAATTATAATTTTATTAAGTTATTAGAAATTTATAGGGTTATTATATAGGTAGAGTCTATTAGCTTCTTATTAGTATATTAGTTTTTTAATAGTTTTTAAACTTATATTATTAATTAATAGTTTTTTTATTAGGTAATTATATTATTTATTATTAATTTATTTTTAATACTTTTTTTCTTATTCTTAATACTTTTTTATTTATTTTATTAACTTTTACTTAGTTAAATACTTCCTTAAAATTATCTAAAGTAAAAATTCTTTTTAAGTTATATTATTATTATCTAATTTAGTTTCTTTTATAAATTTCCTTAAATAACTAAACTTTCTTTTAGTAATTACTTAAAATTCCTTTTTAGTATTTTTAATAAGTTTTTATAATTATTAAATTCTATTATAAAGTTAGTTTACTTTATTAGTTTATTAATAATAAGCTATATTAAATTATAGTTTTATTACTTTTAGGTTTTTATATTATATATATATTAAGTATCTTTTTATTTCCTTTATTAAGTAAGGTTTATTATTAGGTATATTAAAGATAGTTATTAAAAAGTAATTATTATTAAGCTTTTTTTATTTATATATTTTATATTAATAGTATTTATAAAATAACTATAAGATTTTCTTATATTATTTATTTATTAATAATATTTAAATATTATTTTATTTATTAAATTATTTTTCCTTATATAATAAGTTTATAGTATTATTAATATAATATACTTTAATATTTAAGAGTTTAATTATATTAGTATTTTTATATTTTCTAGCTTTTTATATATACCTATCTTCTAGTAATATTTATATCCTATTTCCTACTTTATTAAATAATAGCTTATAGGGTTATTTCTATTTTTACTTAAAGTATTTATTTTCTTTATAAAGGTATTATATAATTACTTATACTACTCTTTCTTTATATCCTATATTTTAGGAGTATTAATAATAATAATTATAAGTTCTAGCTCTTACTTTTTATTCCTTATTAAAGGCTATTTCCTTTTTTTAAAGTTTATTTATTATTATAGTTTTAATAAGGATATTATCTATTTTACTAGTTAACTTAGCTTTTTTATTTATATTAAAGATAATTACTATTCCTTATTATATTATTTTTAAGACTTTTAGTTATTATTATTTATTACCTTTTTTATTATCTTTTTTTATTATTATCTTTTCCTTTATTTTTATTAAAAGTATTTTTTTTATTTTAAGTTTTTTATTTTTTTATAATAATAGTTATTATTAATTTTATTTTTATAAAATCTTTATTATTTTTCTTTTTCTTTTAAAAGTAGTTTTTCTTTTTTCCTTTTTATAGTTTTAGGTAATAGCTTTATAAAAGTTAACTTATAATATAAAACTATTTTATACTTACTTTAGGTTATTTTTAATACTTAAGCTAGTTTAAGAGGTTTTTTACTTTAGTTTTACTATTAAGGTTTTTGCAGTTTAAGGCATTATTATATTATATATTTAAATTAATTATAGTTATAATATTTATATTAACATATATCTTATTTTCCCTTATTGCCTTATTATATAACTTTAAATATTATAGGTCTTACTTAGGTTTTATATAAGGTATTATTTTAGTAATTACCTTATTATTAGCTTTAGTTTTAAGAATTACCTTAATTATTATTATTATATTACTAGTTAAGGTAATATAAGTTAAAGTTATTACCTTATTTATAATTAGCTCTCTTTTTTATATATTTATATTATTATTTATTAATCTTTATTATTATAGTAATATATATAATTAAACCTTTTTTAGGTTTATTAGCTAGGTATAATTTATTTTTAACTTCTTCCTTTAATTCTTTATAATAAATTTCTATTAAGGCTTTATTATTTTATTTAGTTTTAAATATAAGCTATTAAAACTTAATAAAGTAAGTAATATATAATTTAATTTATTTAAGTATAAGTAACTTTATTATAATATATTATGTTTTATTAATTACTTTAAAGTTATTTTTAAGGGCTTATTTAAAATTCCTTTAATTTCTAAAGATATTTTAAGTATCCTAGTCTTATTATTTTTCTTTATTTTTAAAAAAGTCTCTTAAAATAGGTTTAAATTAATCCTTTATATTTTTTTAAATTAGGCTTATAATATATAAAAGTTTCTTTATAAAGGTATTTAGCTTATTTTTATAAAGGCAGAAGTAAGCCTTTATTTAAATTAGGAATAGGATTATATTAATAGCTTAGCCTCTAAAAAGTTTTAGCTTAAGGGGCTTAAGTACTTTATTTAAGTCTTATTTATTACTGCCTTTATTAATAGTTATAGTAAGATATATATTTACTTAAGCTTATAAAGTATAAATAGTATTATAAAGTTATTAAATTTTAGTTATTATCTTAATAGCATTAAGTAATGCTTTAATATAAAGAGGTATTAAATTAGTATTATTAGATATCTTAATAATATAATATTACTTAGTTATTAATATAATATATTTTAAATAAGAGCTATTAATATATAATAATTAGGGTTTTTAAATAGGTAAATTAATCTATATTAAGTTATATATTTATAAGGTTATAAGGCATTATATTAAGTAATAGTAAAGTATTATATATCTTAATTATTAATAATATAAGTTAGGCTTATTAAAGTAAAGAAGTCTTATTAATAGCTAGTAAGTTAAGTTTTATTTACTGCTAAATAAATATATATATATAATATAATAGCTTATAGTATTATAAGTTAGGCTTATAGTAAGTTATAAATTAATATTATAAGCTATATTATAAGGCTTATAGTTATTATAAGGTTTTATTTATAAGTTATTATATAATTAGCAGGGTTATTAGTAAGTTATATATAATATAAGTGCTTCCCCTTATTAGGTTATAATATATAGATAGTACTTTTAAGCTGCCTTATTTCCCTTATATTAGGTTATATAATAAATAATTAAACAAGCTTTAAGGCAGCTCTTGCTTTAGTATTTAGGAGTATAATATACTTATTATTAGAGGCGCTGCTACTAGTGCCTATATCGCTCTCTATACTGCTACTTGCAGCCTTAAGGTTACTATTATTAAGCGTAATAACTTAAGTAATAGCACTAGATAGCACCCTATTTAAGCTCCTGGCTGCCTATAATGCTACCTTTAATAAGTAGTCTTCTAAGCCATTATTTTAAATAATAGTACTTATCTCTTAGCGGTTAAGGATATATATAAGAAAAGGGAGGTGGGGAACTTAGATAATGATTAACAGAGGGAGATGGCTAACAGAGGCCATGTGGGTAAGCATATGATCCGGATGGAGGGAGAGGATGGGGACTTATGGCGCGTATATCTAATTCTTCGCTTATCGCGGTGTAGACGTTAGGAGTGAGACTCGAGTAACGAGCTAAGGCGGCGGCTTGGCTAGTAACGCCTAGTCCTATAGTCTAAAATTAACTCTAGTAAAGTTGATTTTATTAACCCACTTTAAACCTAGTAGGGTTAATTATTGCCAGGGTATAGAGTTAATTTAATAGTATTTTATATATAGGAATAGTAATACTAATTAAAACAGGGGTTTATTTAGAATATAATATATCCTTTTATATAAAGTACTATAAGGGGTTATATTATACTCTTAAATAGTCTTATTATTAATTAAAATATAATTATTATTTAGATCTTACTATTAAGGACTAAGTTACTATAATAATTACTATAACGGCTTTAAACTTGCAATCTGAACTATATAGTGCAATTTATCCTTATATTCTTCTCTCTATATACTGCCTTCTTATATACCAGGTTTATAAGTTTGCCTCAATAGGCAATAAGGTTACTATATATTTAAGAACATAATATTGCAATATATAGCCAGAGCATTAATAGGATCTAATAGAGAAGATAAAATAGATCCTAAATATTCTTTATAATTAAGATAAATTATAATATTATTTATAATACCTAATAGATATAATTAAACCTATTTTATATCTTATACTATTAAATTTAAATAATTTAAAATATTATACTTCTGGCTATATTGTCTGTTATATCTAAAAAATATAAAAACATTATGCTAAAAAGCATTAATAAATAAACCTATAAGGTAAGGGAAGACTACTACCGAATTGCTATATATCTGCTTATAACTTATTATAGGAAGAATATATTATATATTAATAATTCTTTCCTTCTTATAAAGGTAGTAAATAGTTCTAGGTTAATATATAGATAAAGGAATACGTAAATAAATTAAGAGTAAAGCCTAGTGCTAAGAAGATATAAGGAACGCTCTAAGGACTTATATCTAAGGCTTTTATTTATCTATAATAAGTTATAAATTAGGAAACTTAATATTAAGAAGCTATAAGTTAACCTTAAGCTACTATTAATTATATTGGCATTAATATATTTCTTATTATAAGCTTATAGCTAGATAGGGTATAATAGCTATTAATTTATTAAGGTTTCTATTAAGATATCTTATAAGTATTAATTAAGTTACCTAACTATTACTTTCTTAATACTAATTATATCTTAAGATAGGGCACCTTATTATAGAGAGGAGTAATAAGATTAGATATTAAAGGACTTAAAAGTAATTCTTAGCTTTTATCTTATAAATATATTAAATGCTAGGTAATACTTAATAAGAAATAATTAATATTTATATAAAGCCTAATATAATTACCTAGCTAAATTATATTTAGGAATATAATATTTAGAACTACTTTAACTTATTAAAGGGGACTTGGCTAGTTATAGAAAGATAGGAAAATCCCCTAGCAAGAACTTATTCTAGTATTATAGGCAGCCGATCTATTAACAGTTCTCTTAATAATTTAGCTTCTTAAGGGTTAAATATAAAAAAAGGTATTAAGGATAGTAAGAGTAATTATAGTAATTATAGATATTATAATAATTTTAATAAGTATATAGCTAGAACTTATTAAGATATATTTTTAAAGATATTAAGGGGTTTTGCTATATCTATATTTAACTAATTCCTTAAACTATTATTTTTACTATATATTATACTTAATACTAAAAATTATCTTAATAGGTAACTAAGCTCTATATTACTTATATATTTTAATAGTATCCTTAAATTTTCTATAAATTATTAAAGATTCTAACTTACTTAATAGTATTACTTAAAGCTATTAATAATAATCTATATATAATATATACTATTTCTAAAGTAAGTACTGCCTCTATATCAATATAAATTTATTAATATCCTTTAATAGCTAAATACTAGGCAATTTAAATACTTTAATAAAGTCTAAGCTAAATATATAATTCTAGGCTTATAATACCTATTAGCAAAGTTAAGAAGCCTTTAAGATTCTAAATATAATATTACATATACTAAACTACTATTTATACTTTTCTACTAAAGTAATAATAAGAAGATAATATCTTATGCTACTTTTTAAATACTATATATAACCACCCTTTCGCCAACCCTACCCTTTTGCTATATAAGAAAAAGGAGCACTATTAAAAATTAATAACTTTACTTATATAAAACTTAGCTAAAATAATACATATATATAAAATTATTTATTTTATAAATAATAATTATATATATTTATTAAATCCTAAGTCTTTTAATAAGCTGCCCTAATTATATAGTTAGTTAATAAGGTATAGTTTCCTCTCTAACCTTAATAACTAAAATAGCCTCTAATTCTAACTCCGGCTTGCCTAAGTAGCCACCTTTTACTATAACAGGCATATTTTAAGTCTCCTCTTTTACTATAGCTTCTCTACTAGCTAGAGTCTCTATAAGAGTTATAAAACGTTTATTAGGATTTAGCACTGCCTTCCTCTTCTTCCCTCTCTTTAGGCAAGCTAATTTCTCCTCTAGGCTAGCAATCCTTATAATATATACCACTACTATCTACTATTAAGCCTTAAAGCCCTTAACTATTATATTATACTATCTCTATATCTTTAGTATTTTATTTAACCTAAGATTATAAATTTAATAGCTTATTTATAAAGTATTATCTAAGCCAAAATATGGCCTAAGTTTAGGAATTAGTTCTAAGCTACTATTTAGCCTATCTTATTAGATTTTAGGGTACTATAATGCTTTTATATATAAAATAGGCCAGTTTCTAGTAACCCTCTAGCCAGATAATATATTCCTCTTAATCATTCTAACTTAACAAGCCTTAGCATAAGCCTTAATAAAATTAACCTTATTTATTAAAGCGGAATTAGTTAATAAGGCAAACTTTTCTAACTCTTATTAATATATAGCCTTTAATATATTAAAGACTTTATTATCTAGTAATTATAATTTATAAAAGCAATATACTAGCAGATAATAGTAATAAATATTATTTAAAAAGCATATAGCTACTTATTTATCCTTCTATTACTTAGTATTAATCTTAAGGCAAGTAAAATAAAGAATATATTATTATATAACTTCTATAACTATCTAAAATAATTAGTCTTATATTAAAGTTATTAGCAGGCATAGTTTAAGGCAGATAAACTCTTTTAAGCCATTTAATACTAATATACTTATTAGTCTACCTGTTAGGTAATATTATATAATACTAGTCTGCTATCTTTTTAAATTCCTTAAGAAATTACTATTTCTAAAGTTCTTTCCCCTTAAAGATTATATTAAGGATTAAGGCATAGCTATTAGCAATAATAGCTTTAATAAATAAAGTCTAATTTTAAGTTTATAGCCCCTTAAGATATGCCTTTTGCTTTAGGTTAGTGCTTCTAATAGCCAGGCTATCTAAGCCTAAATATAAAGGATTAGTTAATTAATTTTAAGTATTAATAAGGCATATAAATAAATACTTACTAAAACCAGTTATAATACCCCCTTTATTAATGTTAATAGTGTTTTTAGACTTAATCTAGCTATACTAGCCCTCCCTAATATTAAAGTATTAATAACCTGCCTTAGGTATAAAAGAGTTAAACTTATTAGCTTCTTAATATCTACCTATCTTAGTCTTTAGGTTTATATAGTAATTAATAAATCTAGTTACCTAATTATATCCTAACTTAAAATGTTTGCCTTGCTATCTTAATAATCCTATAATATAAGCATAGACCTAATTATAGGACAGAGCATAGCCTAAGGATTTCTAATAGAGTATCTAGAAAGCCAATCTGTCCTCTTAATTCTTAAATAAATATCAGCAAGGCTAGATCTGCTCTTTTATAGCTATCTAGTTATTAAGTCTGTTAATTAAAGTCCTTTAAGGCACTCCCTATCTCTAAGCCGCTTAAGAGGGTAAAAAGCCATTATTAGTAATATCTAATATAGCCTTAATTATATTATCCTCTATATATTCTTATTAAAGTTATAATATAGATATTTATTTATTATTATTTAAGATAAAGACTAAAAAATAAGGCAAAAAGTAATAAGGAATTTAGTTATCTAATTAATAATATTTCTATAATATAATATATATATATTACATACCCTGCATAGCCTTAAAGATTTAAAATAATTACCTCTAATTATTTCTATAATTAATAATAGTTTTTTTTTTTTAAGTAGATATTTATTTTAGCTAACTTTAGTATAAGTAAAATTAATAAGTTTAGGTAGTGCTTTTTTTTTTTTACATAGCAAAAGGGTAGTTATGCATAGTAATAATAAATAACTTCTATAAACTTATAGATTATTTTATTATATAGGCAGAAGCACTATGCAATTAATTAATATTTAGTATACATCTACACATCGACTTATTAAAGATTAAAGACAATATCTCTAGTTTAAAAGTGGTTACAGCTTTATTAACTGCCCTATCCTATCCTACCAAGTAGTTAAAGTAATCTTGCCCCCCAAAATCATTTAGAATGCCATAGAAATGAAATAGCGCTATTAAAGTATAGGGTGCAAGCTCATTTAAACCTGCTAATTAAAATTGCCTAAAGTAATATGCATCAAAAGATAACAATTAAGGGAGTATTTTCTTAAAATATAAATTAATTCTAAGCTAACAACTATTCAGTAGTGTGGTCTTGCCGGGTAAGATGATTTAAAACGCCATATAAGTTATGGCTTATGCCTAGACGTAACTATATATACTAGCTAACTCGGTTTAAAGTGGATAACTTTTTATTACAGATCTTACAGGCCATAGCGGCATTTATACCAGTAGATTTTTCTTATAAATAAAGGCAATATTCTTAGTAATAATTATCTACTCTATTCTTACTAAATATTTAATAAGCAGTAATATATCTCTAATAGCTCTAATTAAAGTCTTTCTAGAAGAGCTTAAGTAATAGTATATATAATTAGTAATATATAAGGATAATAACTAGCTCCTGCTATAAATATACGCATTAGGTTAGCCATGCTAGAAGGGTAATAGAAGTTCATCTTCTTAACTAGCTTTACTAAGTACTTCTAGGCAATTACTAAAATAGCTTATTTATATAGCAATAATATCTAGGGCATAACTAGGTCTTAAGTCCTACTTCCTAAGATGCCTAAAGCTTGCTTTAATAATAGATACTTCCTTTTATTATTAGGGTTTAAGAAAAAGAACTCTCTGCTATTATAGCATATTATATATATCTTCCTAGCTAAGAATTCCTAAACTAGATAAATAATAATAAAATACTTTAAGAGGCTAAGGCTAAGATCTATAGGAGTATAATAAATAATATAAAATATATAATAATTAGATACTTAGGCCTTATTATAACTAATAATAATTATTTATTTATTATAAAGATATATATTATATATAAATAGCTTTAAGTTTAAGTATTAAATACTAGTTACCTTAGTGCCCTAGCTAGGCAGATTGGCTTTAAAGTAAATTGCTGCAAAATCAGACTTATTAAGCTTAATACCAGCACTAAGATACTTATAGCAAGTCTCTTTATACTAATATCCTAATTTCATAAAAGATATACTATAAAATAACAACTTCTATAACCTATAAAGTAATATCTTCTATATATCTATTAGATTATTCTCGGCTTTCTTAATAAATAACTAGCCCGCTTTTTAATATATTAAATTATCTTAAATAGCAGAAATGTTAATATCTAATTACTACTCTAATAGCATCTTATCTACCTGCTCTTATCCTATTACTATAGCTTTATAATAAGTCTTACAAAACTCTAATAATAAGACTTTTTTTATTATTACTACACCCCTTTTATCTAGCTAACTTTTAGTAAAAGTGGAAATTCGCGGTCTTTTATTAGCTTACACCCCTATATATCCTCTTTTACTAAAAATATAATAGGGTTATTAAGCTTCTAGCTAGCTTTTTAATTAAGAGTAAATAATATACCTTCTTATTAGTTAGCCTCTTCCTTTATTATAACCTTTATAGCTAGACTTACCTTTATAGCGCAAAACGATATTACCTTCTAAAAGCCTTTATGCAAATTAACATTTTAACTATATGTATTTTATAACTGCGCTATAAAAATACGAAAATAGGTTTAGTATATATAATAAAGATTTAACCCTTTTTAATTAATCTTTATCCTTAATAGCTATATACTTATACTATATAGACTAACTTACTGCTACCCTATATACCCCCCGTCCCTACATACTTTAACACTATTAATATATTATTAATATAAGATTCTTTATTTTATTTTATATTATTAAATAAAATCTATTTTATTTTTAATTTTAATAATAATAGAATTGCAGCTATTAAATTATAAAAAGAAGATATTATTAGCTATTAAGTATATAGAAATTATTAGTTTATAGCCCTTAGTAATAAAACACTTAATTAAGCTCTTAATATTATATAATTAATACGCTAGAGGCCAGGATATCTATATAGTATATTAGAAAGATTAGTTACTTATTATAGAGCAGGAAGATAACCTAGTTAACTATATTATTAAATAAAAGCATGCTTTTTAGCCTTTTATAAAGAAGGATATTTATAACTTTATATAGGCATTATTATAAGTTAATAAGCAAGTCTATTATATTAGCAAGAACTATATTAATAAATTCTTTACCTGCTATTTATATATAAAATAAAAGCCATTATAAGTTATATAATCTATAAGGAAGTATTTTATAATAAAGGAATTACTTTTTAAGTACTATAATAATCTTAACTATATAGTTAATATAAATAAGATAACTAGGCCTTATATATATAATATTAATAAAACTAGTATATAAATTAATAAGACTAATAATAATATAATAGCTAAAATAATAATAATTTCTTCCTTAAAGAGGATTAAGTCTAATAATATAACTTAAAGCTTAATAATTAAGTCTATATTAGCAAATTATTGGCATCTTATGCCTTATATTGTTTTTACTAGTAAAAACCTTTAAGGATAGTAGTTTCTAGCTGTTTTTCCTAATTAGAAGTATACTTATAGTCTAACTAGTTAGTCTAATAGTAATATCTTTATTTATTAGTTTATAAATATATTTATATTATAGACTAAGTTAAAGGATCTTAAGTAATAGAGACTATTAATCCTAAACTAGTATAAATTATATATTATAGCAGAATTAATAAAAAAGGCATAGTTATATAAGATTTAGCTCTCTTAGTTACCCTTATACTTATTATATATTACTTAGCCGCTTAATATTATTATATTTAGGCTATTAAAAACATACTATTACTAGTTTACCTGCTCTTTAGCCTTATATAAAGTAACCTTACTATACTAATAATAACTCTTCCTAAAAGCATATAAGAGGGCTTTATTAAAAGCCCTAAGCCGTAAGAATATAATAAATAGCTTCTCGGCCTCTAGGCTTTTCTTAACTAATCTATAAAAGGCATTGGCGGCATTGAAGCCAAGGGAGAAGAAACGCAAGCGCTTTAATAGGCCTATAATACTAAGGAAGGCCTAAGTAATTGCTAATATAATCTAAAGTATACCTTAAGGAAGTATTAATATTTAAAAATAACTAGAATCTATATAAAGTTAAGGAAATACCTTTATTTATAACTTTAATTATATTATAAAAAAGGTAATAAAATATATTAACTAAAAGAATAATTAAATTTAATACTTAAAAAAGGAAAAAGCAGTATTAAAGGCATTAATAGCAGTAAGAGAGCCTACTAGCCAAGTTGCTATTTAATTTAACCTTAATAAGGCTTTCTCTAAAATTAAATAAATTATCTTAGCTTATAATTAAGCTAAAAAGAACATACTACATCAGATTAAGGGAAATAAAAGAAAATAATATAAAAAGAATCTATTAAAAATATAGACTGCAGATATAATATTTATAAATTAGTTTCCAAATTCTTAGTTAAATTAAATAAATACTCATTATTATAGAATTAATTAAAGTCATCTATGGATTTAGTTGTGATGCTATCACGGGTGTGCGGGGACGGGGGATGTGTGGGGTGGCGGTGAGTTAGTCTAATATTATCTAACTAATCCGGTGACTCAGGCTATTCTTAAACATATGGCCTTCAGAGCTCCGTCATAATCATCCGTCAGTTTATCACGGCGTCGAACAGAATGAAACAACTCCGTGGCTGCGATATACGGGGTGGTCTCGCTTATTTCATAACCGGTCGCTCGTCGTCTTCGTCCTTCCTCGTCCTCATTATATTCGACGAGACGAGGCTATGATACGAGACCTGCCGAACCTGCAACAGATCTGTAACACCACTCTGACTCTTGTGGTGCATTCTTGTGACAATCTGGGTAGAGGCATATGCAACACTTGAAAGGTTGAAAATTGAAGCCTCGGTCTGTGGCGGGAGGAAAATCGGGCTGCCGCGTGCTATCCCCTTCTTGCTCACGGCGGCTGTCATCTTCTCTGATGAAGCTTCTATCATCATATGCATTTAGGGCCTCGCCCGGTATTGATTGAGAACTCATAGATGACTTTGAAATAATTTGTATGACGATTTTGGCGAAAATTATAAATCGAGTACGCAGACGCTTGGGGTTTTATTAGACTATGGACCCTTTTCTCTCGTTCTTTATAACTCACCAACCTGCACCAGCCGCACTTGGCTTCCTGTATGCTTGCCCTGCCTTTCACCAGGATTGTTTGAGATTACATTGGTCGCATCGTCGCTCATGCCCGGCTCGCCAGAGGTGTTCGCTTGGTCCGCTGGCAACTCACGTTCCCAATCAACGCCGCGGGTAACAGTATATAACTCTAACGTATCTAGATGGGCCCTAGGCACTATTCGCGGGCCTCGGGGGCTTGATGTTGGACCACTTGATATGGTTCTTCCATAGCGCGCATGTATCAAGCGTAAGTAAGGGCGAAGAGCCGGCATACAGGCAATTATAACGCTTATGTTGCAGTCGGTGCTGCTCCAAAGCTCTATACACGGCAATGTCAGCGCGTCTGGTTTTCGTGTTTCGTTAGACACGTCCGGGAAACCACCTGGGCTGCTTGTGCGTAACCTTGAATTTTGCATGAGGGAGGGGAATAGAGGATGAAAATACTCGGCCTACCAAGAAGAGTCAATGGTACCATTTTTCCATTGTCGATATCTGTCGACGCTTCGACCACCAGGAATCGTACCAAACAGAATATAATGTTGATAGCGCCTAGCCCAAAGGTACAGTATACTCCAAACCGGACCAACTTGTCCATCCGGAGATTACGCAATATCATAAAGGGGAGCACAAATACTAGACAATTTATGTAAGCGCATCTTGGAAGGTGATCTAGGGAATAGAAGAGCTCGCTCGCTTGCTCACTGATCACGTCGGAGGAGAAGTGTAGAGCCCACCCAACCCTCCAGCCAATTTTGACTTGTATTTCTGCGATACAAGCAGTTTGGTCGGTAGCCCTGTAAGCCCATGTCAGCCTTGAGCAAGATTCGGGTTGGCATTTGGTGCTATTCCTGGTCGACGTACCAGTTTCGTTGCAATGGCCAGCACAAGAACAAGTTCAACGCCATGGCCACAATATATCCTGAAGCCGAGTACGCGATGACAAGCCATATGATGATTCTGTAGATCCGAAAGACCGGAGGAAAGACCTGTAGATAGAAGGCTAAGATGGCCATTTTACTACACCAGAAGGCCGTAAAGAAAGCGAAGGTGCCAGCCCAAAAGTACTACAAGGTCGTCAGTCCGATCAAACAATGACTTCCAACATCAGTTCTGAGTTGATTATTTTCGGAGGTGGGAGGGGGGCGGGGGTAAGACCAGTAATGCACTTTGCCGGGTTTTAGGGTCACCGTCGTATATCTGTAAGAAGGCATCCTCATCCTGGCGGAGGATACCCACACACTTCAAGTAGACGTCGACCGATGCGGAGGCCACGGCAGAGAACCACGCTAGACATATGAAGACGTCGCTGAGCAGAAGTCTCTGGCGGTTTATCCTGATTCGCAGCCACAGACGGGCGAGGATCATGGCCGCAGCGATGGAGAGCAGCAGCCACTCGCTGATAAGTACCGCTGTCGGAGTGGGAGCATGGACGGCCATGGCTCCTTGATGCTGCCATGATGTGTCATAGAGGTGCCGTATGAAAAAAAGGAGCTGGAAGCTGGGGACTCTTTTCTTTTAGAACGTGACACTAATCGAGACGGCCTAATGCACCCCACCCCTGCTCGGCTGGCTTGGAGCCGTATTGGTCGAGAAGCCTTTAGGTTCAGGAGGCGCAGCCACGTTTATTTAGTAGGTGAGGGGAAGCCTGGTGACTGACTAGTTAGTCACGTCAATTCAACCCTGAAGGAATTATCAACGAGTACCTGGGGGGCTGACTAATGGCTTAGGCCGCCGCCACTCTCTTCATCAGAAAGGTGTTGGAGAAGTGGCATTGCATGATGTCGCAGGGTAGGCATGATCTTCACGGCCTCGTGAAACAACTGCGTTAGTAATCTAGCCATATGCTTATATGTAGCTCTGCGGGATAGAGTATCCCGCACAAGAGACAACCTCAGACAACAACCAATCAACGCACTGCTGCTGCTGATTATCGTTTACCTGACCCTTGATCCTTTTAGCACGCTCAGTGCGACACATAATGATGTTACACAGGCAGCCACCGCCACCCCAAGGGAAGATATCACCCCATGATATCTGAATTATCAGAACAGCGTTTCAGATCTGTTATAGAATCAGCAGGTCTAGTATCTTGGCCTCACCTCCTCAGATACAAAGACAACGAGGGAGAACAAAGAACAAGGAAGATCATCAATACACTCAAGATCATCTCAACATAATCTTTCATTATCAGTTTCGTAGTGAGGGCGCGCTATCTGACACTAATTAGCTAGACTAATTAGGTTCTAGGTAAGCTATCCCTTTGAGTGCCGCAGCCCATAGGCGGGGTCACGACAGGGGTATCAAACCAATCAAAATAGATAAAACTAGCGGTACTTCTCCACACATACTAATTTATATGATGGTAAAAGTCCTAGCAGTTTTAATTGTTACAAGTCGCTACCTCACAGACTTTAATTACAGCCGTATAAGGTCTGCCTACCTGAGCCTCCTCGGTGCCGACTTTGTGCATTACCTGTTATCGGCTGCAAAAAGAAGCTATTTTCAACCTTCCTCTTTTTAAAGGGTCAGGGCTGCCCCTGCCTAAAGCCTTTGCAAGCAAGGCAATCCGAGAATATCCCCCTATTGACATAATTGATATCCCTTTGCAGATGATTTTGCCGTGATTGAGTATGATCCAAGTCCTCCTCTTTCCCTGACCTAGATCTCTTCCTTGCGCCACTTTCTTGGCTAAATTTGATAAATAGGGCGTCAGAAATACACCTTTTCCAGCTCTCTAGGGTCTTATAAGGCGGACACTGCGGCTGTAAGGTCTTGAGCTGCAAAATGAAGCTATTTGCAAGTGTTATATCGAGAAGGAAGGACCAATAGAGCGCTTGCCACGGGCCACGGCGAAATCGGTGCTTGTAGCTTATATAGGACCTTATCTAATCTCCTCGGTCCACGTAATTCATTTTATTGTTATAAGAAGCAGATATAGTTAGTATAGGAATAACCTTTATTGCGGCATTACTAAAGGTCTCCTGTATTAGCTTAGATTATGCCCCTTTATTAGCAGGCTTCTTTCTTCTCTTTGGCATGCATTAGTTATTGGCACCACTATATACAGTTAAGAGAAATAATATAAGGCTGTTATCCTTCTAAGCAATTTAAGCAACTTAAGAAGGACGAATTAGTAAGGGAATTATATATAAATAAGTCCCTCGGGCGTATGAGGTTATCTATTATAGGGATTGACTTTACTTTATTATACTTAAAGCCTGAGGCACCTGCCTACTGTACGCAGTCGTGGTGGTAATTCGACGAAATACAACAAAACTGGCCCGTGCACGTTGCTGGGTTATCCGTGCATACGTCATGTCCACATATTTCGTTAAATTACCAAAATACTAGTCCGTATATGTATGATATCTCGAGCACTTCCTGTTAGATCCCTTTTTATATAGCATTATCTATTATAATAGTATTAAGGCAATAGGATCTAGTGCATTCCTAAGATACTAAAATTAGTTATATAATGGCTAATAATGCCCTTCTCGATAATCTACAGCTCTTCTTTAATACCAGCGCACGTCTCCTAATCTGCACTAGAGAGAGCTGCAAATTCGCATTATCCAATGGCCCATCACGCATAACAACACATCTACATAATAAGCATAGCATTTCTACAGAGGCCAGAAAAGGGTTAAATCGACTTCTGAAATCTTTATCCCCTGCACCCTTAGAACCTGATAATACATCGCCCCGAGCCGACAGATCAGCTAAGCACGATAAGCTGCAAGTCTATAAAGGCTTCGCCTGCATCAACTGCCAATTCCGCACCATTAATATCCAGTCGATGCGATGCTACCAGTCTAACCCGCCGGATGATTGCTGTGACTCTAGAGCCAGGTCTGCCCGACCCTATCGCCGTCGCGATCTTGACTAGCAGTTCGAGTATATCTATCTGCAGACATGGACCACTAGGTCAACACGGAAATACTGGATCATTAAGCGAGGTGGAAGTATGGTCCGGCAGATAGATAGCCCTATAGTGCAGGCCTACCTGCATGGCGTACTGACACGCGAGTTCAGCCGAGAACAGCCCCCCGGTGTGATGACGGCGGCGCCTCCAGCTCAACCGGCCGATATGACGGCATTTCTATTGCAGACGCCTTGGCTAGATCGAACTGGCTGGGACTGAACGTATAGCAGTAAAGGTCGCCGCGAAGTGCTTGCAGCCCTAACGCGCACCTTTACATCTCCGGGCGGACGGGAATATTATATCGGGCACGGCCAACAATGCGGCCTCGATGAAGACCTCGTCAGCCTGGGTGAGGATGAGGATAGGATTGCCTGCCTCGTTCGTCTGGTAGACGTGATGATAAACCGTTGTGAGGAGACAGCAAGGGGGATAAGCCGACATATGCTCTGCTGGCTCCGAAGTATACAGGCATCATTAATCTACAGCAAGCCTTTCACCCTTATACAGCCAACATCGTCAACTAAGTATCGGCTCTTGCTTAAACGGTGTCTGGCGATGATCTTACGCATTTATAGGCTGCCTGATGATAAGCGCCTGCAGGTTATGGGCCTAGCCCTGAATAGAAAGCAGTTGTAGTTACTGAATGCTATCTGGAATTACGGGGCCTTTACGGACTTGGCCGCCCTAGAGGAGCTCGCAGGGAGATATAAGCACCCGGCTAGTCGTGCTTAAGCAGCTGTAGCAGGACGTGGGGACTGCAGCCAGAGTGCAAATGGGGATGTTGGTGATAATAATGAAGAGGAGGAGGAGGAGGAGGAGGATAGCGAAGAAGATGATATGGGAGAGGAAGAAGAAGAAGATAATGCAGAGGATCACAGTGAAGAGGGTAAGGGAGGTGCTAATCAGCAAGAGGAGGACAGGGGGTTCACTACGTGGTTAAAAGACCTAGGTGAAATAACAGATGATGACGAGTATGATATAGAGGTCGAGGCAGGTGCCGGCCCAGGATCTCCTGAAGAACTTGTCGAGCTACTATTTGGTCTAACCCTGGCACTTGCCACCCAGCCAGTGGTCAATGGTCAACCACAGACGACCGTGCTGGTGTATTTCAGTGGCATCCTAGGCTTCTCGTCATCACCGGGTGGTAGTGCTTTCCTACCAGCTAGGTCCTATATATCTAATCTCTCTAGGCTCATCTACATCCTCCGCTTAGTCTTTCTCGAATATGCCTTACCTCTACAGGCATATCCCACTCTTGAAATTGAACGATGACCGCGAGTAGGTTAGCTTGAGAGGCTACAGTCGATTCGGAGATAGTATATGGTGATGGAGTTACAATCCCCTATGGAAGAGCTGCTAAGTCTGCGAAATTACGGCCAGGTTATAGCTCGGACAGATACACCGCCTCATCTCCTCCGCTGGAGTGACAATGGGCAGGTAGTCTCACTGGGAGATGAGATTTCGGTCTCAATGAGCCAGTTCCGGCGATTGCCTAAGCATTTCATCAAGGAGGCAGCCATGTTATGTAACGAAATGATGTTCGCCTGGGACCCAGCTATAGATTTAGCCAATATCACCGACGACATGACCAACAACAAAGAGGGCTTCTCGTTTGTCCTCTATCCCAGAAATAAGCTAGATACGGCCTACCTCGAGCTCGTCCATCGAGCAAGTACAGCCCATCGCAATGGGCTCTTTCGCGGCAATGGCTAGGACTGGAATGCTGTCTTTCAGTATTTCAAAAAAGATCAGGCATTTCTTAGCGCTATCCTAGGCGGCATGTTCTGTGCAGGCGGGCAGTTGCCGCGCTGTACCGAAGCTCTGACTCTATTGTGCTGCAATAGCGAGCTTCATCCGAGAGGCATATATGTGTATGACCAATCGTTCGTTTACGTCACACGTCATCATAAAGCAAAGAGGGCTACAAATAACGAGTTTGTAGTTGCCCGCTTCCTACATCTCTATGGATTCATTCACTTTCGATGAAAGTGGACATTTCGCAATGTCATTGGCTGATAATCCTTATATCAACCCCGCATTCCACTTTCACCTGAAAGAGGGTTCTCAATATATATACTCCAAGCAAAGTTTAAGCCAAAGTGGTAATCTCGCTATTTTATTAGTCGACTTTGCTTTTTTTCCATTAAAGAGTTTCGACTTTAAGTTATGCAAATAACCTAAACGCATCGATGCATATATGACATATATCCTAGCTACCTACATATTAAGGCATACGGGCTCTTAGCAGTTAGAGAGTTCCATTACCATCACCCTCTTAAGCCATCTGCAAGTATTGATCCTAAAGTCGAGATATCTACATTATAAAAAGACTATTTAAGAGTACTTAAACTGACCGTATTGCGGTTGCTAGAACGAGCGAGATGACCCCATGGCTCTAACACACCCGCTAGGCCGAGATATTCTGTAATAGATTACTCGAAATTATTGCCGCCACGGCTAAGTAACTAGTCTTGCAACTAAGTAGAAACTATTTACTTGGCCAATAGCAAGGGTTCCCTTTATAGAGCTCTGCCGAAACTAAGGCCCAGCTGCAGATCATCCTTTATAGGCTAGGCTTAGTATTTAATAGGGCAAGAGCTATACTTAATTATACGCCATATATCTCTCGCTATTAGCTAAACATATTTACAAAAGATGCTTTTTAGCCGCATAGATTTCAGGTCATTTTAAGCTTTAAACGATATTTGGCAATATAGAAAAGATTCATCTGCTTTGTATTCCGCGCTCTGCAGTACCCGCCACAGCAGCGTCACGGGGTATATGGCTTGCATCTGGGATCCAATAAGGTAAAGATAATGCAGCATATATTATACTTGGTCAAACAACTACAATTAGGAGGAGACGATTATGTTAGCGTTTTTAGAGTTAGGATAGGGTTAGTATTAAACTATTTAAGCTAGTCTGCCCTGGTATTTTACTCTAACTAAAATATAGCTAAAAGGCTAAGTAAAAAGGTATAAAAATAAGGGAATAAAGTTTTAAAAGAAAGTAAAGGTAGGTATATAGCTAGAGGCCTATAAAATAGGTATAGCTAGAAAGCTAGTAAAAGAGAGATATAGCTAAAAAGCTAGAAAAAAGGGGGGGTATAGAAATCCCTCTAAGAAGACCTTTTAGAAGTATTCCAAATTGACCTAGAGAGGCCACTAGAGGTATGCCAGGCTATAGAAGCTGCTGCAGTGGCTCTCGTCCTAGTTAGGGCTAGGACAATTGCAGTATCAAGGCGGCTAGCTGCCAAAGTCCCTACCAGGTAGCGGGATGATACTGACCCGCACCAATGATGAACGGCGGGATCGCCCAGCCTTCCGCATTAATTGCTTGAATGACAGTAATCCATTCCCGGCTTCCAGGCTGCACTAATTTCTGTCGTCCACGTCTTTCTGCACCCGTGACGACCATTCCGCTTGCAATCATACCTATCAGAAAGCCGACCTCATTAAAGTTATAGATATTAGCCAGGTCTATACCATATTTCGCGATTATGTTCTCTATGAGCTTAAACCAGTTACGAATTATAGTTAGATCTTCGCATTTGGCTCTTTTATAATCATAATTACGAAAAAACCATGTCTTGAGCTCTTTGTGTCGCTTGACGAAGTTAGAAGCCCAGCGCTTGCCGACAGGTGGCGCATTGCGGTCAGAAAGTAGTCGATTAGCCATTTCTTCAACACCATGCAGTCGGGGAGGAAATCCTCGCGAATCTAGGTCGAGAATAAACTAAACTATAATCTGTTCCTCCAGATCAGATAGTTTCCGTGACTTAGGGATAATACTCGATGCAGCAGAAATGCCATTGCGTCGGCGAGGAAGAGCCCAGTAGTCAACCTCATATAACCTAGCAGCCTTGCGGAGGCTTAATTTTGGGTTTCCCTGTAGGGCCTGAAGTGCAAGAAGGATATTAGCTTCTTTATAAGGTTGTGACATATCAAATGGTTGAGAACTAATTGATCAGATAGTGAGATGTAAGGTTGAGGGATTTTTGGTACACGCACTTGTCTGGTGCACGCGCTTATTATGTATGTTACTATTTTTAAAGACTTAAGTAAAGATAACCTTTATATTACTTTAAAAAAAGGTAGTAAAAATGAAATATAAAAAGTATAAATATTTAAGGCTTTCTTTTAACTTTTATCTTTTTAATAAGTAGCCTTATAAACTTAAAGATAGTTAAAGCTTATTAGTTTTATAGTAGTTTATTAACTTAATATAGCTATTAACTTTACTTTTTTAAAAATTAAAATTACCTTAATAGCTTCTATTACTTAAATCTCTTTTAATAGCTTAATTAAGTTAATTTAAAATACCTTTAAAAAGCCTCTTTAAAAGGCTATTAATTTATCTTTTCCCTCTTTTCTATTTTTTATTACTACTTATTTTCTTATTATTTTTAATTACTTTCTTTATATTTCTTATTTAGCTATATAACTTAAAAATCAGATAAAGTTATCTAGCTATAATATAAAAACCTTCATATATCTAAGTTTAATAGAGAACATATAGCAGCTTGACAAGCTGAAGGGCATAAAGACCCTCAGTCCATCTCGTCAATCGCCCTTCCAGTCACACCTCAACTGAAGACCTAGTCCCTGACTCTAAAAGTCAGCACTTAGCCTGATCAAAAACAACATAAACCACATACTTACTCGCAAGTCCGCAAGTCCCGACTAAAGCACGCACTTCACAAGTCAAGTTACTAGTAGGTCAAACTCCTAAGCTTCCACTTTACGCCTTAACTGCAACGCTGACCTTAATTACAGCTAAGATGTCGATCGAACGCCTAAGTGCACAGGATGCTAGAAAGCGTCGTCTGCAGTATAAGACCGGCTGGAACTATACGGAAGAAAGGCTTGCAGATGTTATAGAGGGTTTAAACCCTTATAGCCGCAAGCGCATATAAGCCTTATCTATATTACTTATCTATTAAGAGTTATATTATTTTATACTGCTTAGTATTATATCTTATATATCCTACTAATATAAACCTAATATAGACTAGTTTATCCCTTAGGAAATATAACTATCACAATAATCCGTTATCTAATAAGAGATATAAGGTGAAGGGTATCTAGGAGAGCGTAAAGCGAGACAGTGAGGAGCAAGAAGCTTTATACTTAGCTATTATTTCGGTAAAACATTGTATTGTTGTCAAATGGTAGTTGATTTATCTATTTATTCTTGAAAATTGTTAGAAGACGATACTGCAACCTGAGGCAGTGGTCGGGCAATCGGTGCGACAATCGCTGACCTAATTTGGTGCCCATGTATTGGCCGCCCTGTTTGAGTCATCTGCATGGTCTCTTATGATTGGGGAATCGTATGTCTCCCTGAAACTGCTCCTTCTTTGCCTAATCAATGCCCCGCCGTCCTCATCCCCTTCCAACTACTCAGCGTCCATCCCAAGACTCCCAGAAACTGCTTGAAAAGGCCATCTGAGTCAGAACAAGCGGGATCCGCAGCCTTGATTGCTTCCTTTGCATCTTTCGGCGGATAAATCAGCTTCTGGTTGACATACCCCTTGACCTGCTTGGCGACATGGCCTGTGATCTTAACCTCTCTGTCCCAGCCATGTGCAATTATCGCACCCCAGGATCCAAGGTCGAGACAGCAGTTGTACTCTGGCTGCGAGTACGCTATCATCGTTTCGCCGAGGAGGTCTGCTGCTGCATTGTGGCCTGAGACGGGGCCGAGGACGTTGGCGTGCTGGCAGGACATCAAGGCGGCGTGGCCTTTTGTATCGGCGATGGCGTGAGCGGCGTCGCCGGTGGCGAAGACGTGCCTACAGGTTGGAACGCGAAGATATTGGTCAACGTGAAGTCGGGAGAGAGGGTCCTTAGTTCCGCGGATTTGCTGTGTGAGGGGCGTTGCTCGCATACCAGCGGTCCAAACGACTGTCGTTGCTTCGATGCGCTCACCAGAGGCAAGAGTCACACCGCTGTCATCAATGGCAGTAACTGCGGACCCCAGTTTGACTTCAATCCCGAGGTGTTTCAGGGCCTTCGTGATGGTGGGACGAGGGCCTGCTCCCAGCTCTGGTCCAAGATCTTGCGCGCTTTCAACAAGGACGACGCGGACGTTGTCGATGTTATGAAGCAGTTTCGGAAACTCCGCTGCAAGCTCAATACCAGTGAAACCGCCACCACATATGACTACAGTATCACGAGCCTTGCTTTGCGGAAGTGATTTTAGGCTCTTGAGATGAAACTCGAGTTTGCTCGCAGAAGTCAAAGAGTCGATGTCAAATGCATACTGTCCAAGGCCATTGACGCTCTTTGGTCGTACGACGGAGCTTCCAGCTGCTAGAATGAGCCGGTCAAATTCAATATCGGACTCATCTCCTGACACTGATCGAACATGGACCGTCTGCGACTTCGTATCGATGGCCTCGGCGGTGCCCTGGAAGAAGTTGATACCAGCAGACTTAAAGAGCGATCCGAGAGGATGATTCATCCTTGAGGCGTTGGCTTCGTAGAGGCGTGGACGCATTACTAGCGCTGGTTCTGGGGCAGTGACGAGGACCTCAATGTTTTGCTCCGTGTTGTGGAGGTTGATGAGACGCTTTGCTGAGAGGGCGCTCCACACCCCGGCGAAACCGGCGCCGATGATGACGATTCTGCGTGACATCTTGTTTTGCTCCACAGCCATGATTCGGAGTGGTGGAGAATTATTGTAGGACTGTTGTAGGCCTAAGATGAAGTTGATGGAAATATGTGAGGTTGAAGATGTTGTTGTGAACTGATCGTATATGCGACTTGGTCGGCATCGCCATATCTCCAGGCTCTTTATACCAGAAACTGTTTCTCACCCAGCATTCCATATCCCCGAACCTGCATTCCCTGTCCGCGACTGCCAGCTCGGACGGGTTTCCACGTGGGGGTACCTGCACCCACAAAATCGATTACCCGAATACCCGGGTTGCTGGCCTTCCCTCAAATCATATCCGAAATTGGCTCTATTTTCGTGGCTACCATCAGCACTAGCGAGAATCATGAACGAATGCTTGATGATGTGATCAGGTTCATGGAGTATAGAATGGTACGTAAGTACGTTAAACTATTTTCCAAAATAGGTAATTCCTCTTCATGTGCTGCAAAGCGAACAGCTAGCCTCGCATGGCTTGGCATGCATACGACAAACTGGATCCCTCAAAGTCGGTCGAGCCCTCTTCCAGTAACAGGGGCAGTGCAAGCAGACGCCCCAGGCAGTTTGAATATTTTATCCAATTGACAGCATTCTCAGAGCCAAATGGTCTCTGACCGCCCGGTATATGAATACCCCACCATGAGATGAGTGACGAGTCTCTTAAGGAGTGATGCACTGGTCCCTAATGACGTGCAGTTCCCTATTTCGCGATGGACTTAATGTTATATACTAAACTCTCAATTTGCATCCTCTATAATTAAGAACATGGTAATGGCTTCCCAGGTGCGGTTCACATATGACTCATGCACGAAGCACGGGGGAGGCACCAGGTAACAGATGATCCAAATACGTATCCCAACCAAGAGGATTAAAGAGGCGAGACAATCGCGGACATTGAGAGATGTATTACGTATGGGTTAAAAACCTTTTGCCATTCTAGGTAATAAAGATGAAGCTACGGTGAGCTAATCGGCGGCGAATTAAACGTAAGACCTTTCCCATTTTTCCAGTTGAGTTGAGCATCAGTCGAGTTAGGCAACAAAAGTTTACTCAGGTTCACAGTTTGCGATGCTTCAAGCATCTTTGGCCATCGCCTTGTTTTGCACTGCAGCCATGGCAGATCTCAGGCTAGCCGACCCCTATTCCCCTATCATCCCCTCGTTGTCGGGTAAGAGCCCGTCCGCACAACACTTGGCCAATATTCAGCTCACCTATTACACAGGCACTCGATCTTGCATGGGACTATACTTCAACGGAACGGAACGACGTTGCCAGATGTGACAGCGAAATGAGGCTTATCAATCCTGCCAGAGCAACTCTGACTCTCGGATAGAATTGCTACGACAAGGAGGCACGATCGAAGACATTTCTCCTGTGGAACCATTCCGTCCAGAATCGAGGCTAGGTATTCATTATAACTGCAACAAGAGACTCTTCCCAATCCTGTACTGTAGCTACAATAGTCGTTTTAACTCCCGGTCCCTCCCATTACTAACTAAGCCATGACCAAATCCCGTTCCGTTGTCCCTCAGAACGATCATTTTCGTAAAGTATAATCCAATCCTGTCCGTGCATGCTGCCTCGAGTAACTCTTCGGGTTCATTATCTTAATTATCGAGGCGATATCATCTCTGCGATGGCAAGAAGATGACGGGATCTCTAATTCGAGACAATTTGTAAAACGCTGGCTTGACTAGGCTCGGAGGAGCAGATGGCCCACGGAGCTAACTGCAAGCTAAACTTGAGCTTAGGGGGCTCCATTCAACTATATTCCAAATTAGGTAATTCCTCTACAAGTCCGGCAAAGCGAACAGCAAGCCTAGCCTGGCTTGGCATGCATACGACAAGCCGGATCCCTGAAAGCTGGCCAGGCCGCTTGTGGCGCCTGGGGCGGCGCAAACAGCCGTTCTGAGAGATTTGACTGTTCCAATCCACTTGACAGCATGCTCAGGGCCAAAACGTTCCTGGCGCTCGGTGAATAATCCACCATGAGGTAAGCACTAGATGAAGCCCCTGGCTGTGGCCTTTCCCCAAAAAGCAGAGATTAACGTCCGCCGTCAAGAGGCTCACACATAACATGAATCAGTCATTATAAACGACTGCTCTGTCTCCAACCTCCGGAACTCCATTTCAAGATTTCAGTACATTTTCTACGCGCCATGGGATTTCTGCACGTTGCCATTGCCCTCGTGCCACTTTCGTGGATGGCCTCTAATCTTTGGGCGCTTTACCACAACTACCAAGCTGCCCGCGCATCGGGCTTGCCAATTTTAATATGCCCGTTCGACCCAGAGAATGTGAGGGCGTTCACGATTTCCAGTTGGAAAGGACTTTTCTTAACATTCTTTAGGTGTTCTATATCATCGTTAGCGTGCCGCTGAGACCGGTATTTGAGCGCGTCTTACCCGCGGCTTTCTACGACGCAATCAAAGTCACGATATTCGGATGGGAGTTCAGGGACAAACATGATCTCCATGATCGGGTTGGACCTGCCTTTATTCTTGTTACGCCTGCCATAAATCAGCTTTTGTGCGCAGATCCCGCGATGGCGCAAGTGATACTTGCACGGAGGAAGGATTTTGTCCAGTCACCTACAGCATCCAAAGTTATGAATTTTTTAGGGGAAAATATCGTCACGGTTGGTTGCCTTTCCTTTCGTGTTATCATGACATGTAGAACCAGCTGGACCTAGCGCATCACGGCATCTATAAACAGCGGTTTTTCACACATCTCCTCGCAAATGGTAGCTAATACCTACGTTGGCAGGCCGATGGAGAATCCTGGTCGAGACAACGTCGCATCGTCGCACCGAGCCTGAACGAGCGCATCAGCGAGGTCGTCTGGAAGGAGAGCACGGAACAGGCGAACCAGATGGCCGATTTCATGCTTGGCATGCCCAAAGGCGAGTCACGCGACACCATCGAAGGACTCCGCGTTATTGCCGTCAACGTTCTTGGCCAGGTTGCTTATGGCCAGCCGAAGCCCTTTGGACGTATGGAACTGCCTAGGGACCCAGATTCGAGCATGTCATATATCGATGCGATCTCGTTGTGTACAGAACAACTCGTCGTGGCTGCTCTAGTACCAGCAAGACTCCTGCGCTTGCCAGTGCTACCCAAACCACTACAGACGGTCGGGGCGGCACTCCAAAATCTTCCAGACCTTACCAAGAAAATGCTGGATCAGGAACGGCGACGCACTGTCGCAGGTGTTGGTGCTCCTGATAATATCATGAGTATGCTCGTTCGCCTGTCAGACCAAGAGAAGGGCAAGAGGCATGACAAGCTACTTGGGAGAGCAAATCAATATCTCACAGAGGAGGAAATTGCAGGAAACTTGTTTATCTTCACTGCAGCGGGCTTTGATACAACTGCTAACACGATGGCCTATGCTATCACCCTCCTCGCTGCATACCCTAAATGGCAATTGTGGGTACAGGATGAGCTGGACTTTGTCCTGAGTACGCAGAAAGGAAGTGAGGTGCCCGAGTATTCCACGACTTTCCCGAAACTAACGAGATGCTTGGCCTTAATGGTAACTCCCCTCCCGCCTCGAGCTTGTCTGTCGACCGAGCTAATCGTCTCGATACTAGTTTGAAACACTGCGATTATTCCCGCCAGCTATGCACATCGCTCGCAGCATCCAAACGACACAGTCTATCACAGCAAATGGCAAAACCTACCACATCACTGGGCCTTGTACCGTCTACATTAACATCGCCTGTCTGCACACCTACCAATCTATCTGGGGAGAAGACTCAGCCTCATTCAATCCTTCCCGGTGGCTCACTCCTGGCTGTACAGTAGAAAACACTCAGCTCATCACACCAGAGCGGAGCACATTCCTCCCATGGTCCGGTGGTCCTCGAGCCTGCCCTGGCCAGAAGATGTCCCAGGTAGAATTTGTGGCTATCATTGCTACGCTCTTTCGGACTTGCAGAGTGGATCCAGTAGTGAAGCAGGCGGAGAGTATGGAGCAGGCGAGGGAAAGACTGGTGAATTTGATGCAGGATAGCCAACCGAGGCTGACGTTGCAGATGAACACGCCGAAAGAAGTGCATTTGAGATGGCTGAAGCGATGAAAGATTACCCATGGAGAATGCACTGGTCCCTGTTGATGTCTTCTTGCCGGTTTCGCTACAGATTTCTTTCATACAATAGTGAACTATTTCCGTCCTCTGCCATGGAGAACGCAGCAATGGCCTGGTAGCAGCGGTTCACATGGAGCTCAATTCGGCTAGACGAGGCTGGATATCGAGGGATGTATCCCACATTTAATTATTTAAATCCTTTTATTATTCTAGATAAGAAGTAATAGTATCTCATTACACGCCGAATTGAGCGCGCACATAGCATCCAGGTTAGCATCCGGGTTGACCACCCAAAGAATACCTGTTCAACTGAGCACTTTTCCTAACGCCGATAATATCTGTCTGCGGTGGCCGCTTCAAGTATGTCCCCACGGTCACCAGCAGCGATATACTACCAATGCTTTTTGCATTTGCCACCCTGGAGTCACTCTTGCCTGGTTTCTGAAGTGGGGCATGTTGGCGTTTCTCCGTTAGGGTAAGCAGGTTTTCCTCGTGCAGTAAACCCCTGTCTTCGCCGCGGGCCACCCAAGATTCCATACCGCTTCTGAGATGGTTGGGGTTTTTGATGACAAACCTTGTGCTTCTGGCTTGTCTCCAAGTACTCTGTACTCTCGCGCGGATCCACCCGACGTTGCCACTACTGTAAGGCCTTGCCCCTGCAGGGATCTTATCGCAAACGTAAATTTACTCCTGGTCATCCCCTTCATCCTCGAAACGGTTGGGAGCCCATAGGTTCGCGGTACCCGCGAATTTAAAATTTCGCGAAAAGGACTAAGCACTGTGCATATAAGCTAAGGTACTGGCGATTTCTCATTTTTCACACTGTTTTCTCTCATGAGACTGGTTGCATGGTGCTATACAAGTGTATCAATCCGATACAAGACATCAGGTTCCTTTCACTCCGTCACTTCTTTTTGCTTCTTCAGGTGCCCTTTTGCCATAATTTCTATTTTTAATGTAGACATTTCCAGTATCTCTTCAACCAATACTCTACACCGCAATTTAATCCCCCTGCAATACTGCGATTTTAGCTCTTGAAAGGCAGCAACCCCTGGAACCCCCCCGAAATCATATAGATTACTCATTGCCAGTTCCAAAACTGGCTAGTAAAGCAGCCAGGGTATTGGCTACTGTATCCGAGATGGCTATCGCTGGATAAGATACTTCTACCTATATCACGGTTGAGACTTACTAAAAATAATCACATTACCGTCAAGTGCGTTTTACAACTCTATTAATATATTAAACCGGTATGCGCGTTAAGATTATCTCGTAATAGAGTAACGTTATCCTTAGGCGTGAAACTTATGCTTAGTGTCGCACTGGATGTGCTTAAAATGCATTGAAGGTCGGGTCATTCATAATGAGCAGCAGTAGTGAGTTGATTGGCTCTATCTTCTGTGTGGGGTATTCCATCCTACAGGTTTTACTTTAAATCACCTAGCTTGATTACTAAGGGCTGTTGTTCCTGAGGCTCGATGTGATCATGCCCGGCCTGCGACACTTAGTCATGTTGCAGTACCCGCGAAATTTTAAATTCGCGGGTACCGCGAACCTATGGGCTCCCGAAACGGTTTGGTGGATTAGTCAGCGCCTTGCAGCCTGCGGCAATTACCGCCATCACCAGCCGAATTTCCTTCGTTTCGAGCGCTCGCCTTCCGTTCGGATTTAACAACCACGACTCACTCAACGGGTTCAACCAAAATAGCAGTATCATATTCAGTTTTCGTTCGTCACCTCTTGTTTGATGTCTTAGGGTTCGTTTAGATTGCCGGCCTTTATGCAGGATTAATGACTCGATAGCAATGACTATCTCCAGCTAGTATTTCAAGCCACGTTCTAGGAAGCTCGCATGCCCAAATACGAATTTCACATATCGATTAGCATACCGGCACCGGCCAACAAGGCCATCCAGAGCCATGCCATAAAGACAGCCCTGCAGTTCCGTTCGAAAAGGGTAACTGGAGAGGATTTGCCAGATAGCTCAGTAGACTCAGCACGGACATGTGACGGTTGGGTCCAACTATGTTAAACTAAGCCGTGCTAGGTTTATTATTAGCAGATAGCATAGGGCATATACTAAGCGTTATTAAAGTATTATGTCTCTTAATAGTAGATTTAATGCATATTAGGCTTAATTAATATAAAGAAGTTATATTAATAGCTAATAAGCTAAAATTTATAAAAGTATTAATAAATATATTTTATATACTTATAATAACTTATTATAATAAGTTAATACTTATATATAAGTTATAAATCTAATTATAAGTCTTATTAAATAGCTTATAATAGAAATAAGGAGAAAGTATAAGTTATAAATTAATTAAGGGAAATTTATAGGTTTTATATAATATAACTATAAGAATTATAATATAATATCTCCTCTTTATTAAGTCTTATTCTTAAGACTTATATAACTCTTATTTTTTTTTATTTTTTTTAATAAGTCTAAGTTAAACTTATAATTATCCTTTTAATATTATATTAATAAGATATTAAAGTTAAAAGTTATTTATAATTAAAAAGTCTAAGTAATTTTAATTAAAAATATTAATTTTCTTATTATACCTTATAGTTATTATAAACCTTAAAACTTAAAATACTAGGCTAAGAAGGGTTATAAGTACTATATATAATATATCTTTATTATTAAAAGAGGTAGTTATAAAAGTATAGTAAAGAGATACTTTATTATAATATTAAAACTATAAATAACTTAAAAGTAGTAAATAATATTAAGTTATTTACTATTATTAAGGCTTAATTAGTAAAAGATTTTAATATTATTAATTAAGGTAAGATTTTTTCTATTAGCATTATTAGTAAAAGTTCTTTAAGAGTTATTAGGTATTAATAAGGTATTTTAATAGTTTTTAAGTATTTTTACTTTTTAAGTAATTTTTTTATTTAACTAAATATTTTTATTTTTTATTTTTTATTAACTTATAAACTTTAAAAAAAATAAAAAAATATAAATAAATAATAAAATATAATAAATTAAATAAAATATAACTTTTAATAATAAATCTAGTTTATAATTTTTTTTTAAGGTTTTTTTAATAACTTTATATAATTTAATATATTTAAAGTTTAATTTATAACTTAATTACTTTATTATAATAATTTTAATAAATAGGTAAATTATATTTCTTTTTTAAAAAGGTAAGTCTTTTTACTTTTTTAAGATTATATTTTTTTTATATTTATTTTTTAATAAATTTAAGTTTTACTTAAAGTTTATTTTTTTATATTTTTTTTTTATTTTTATATTTTTTTAAGTTTATAAGTTAGCCTTAAAAGGTATATCTAAGCATCTCTAAAGTCTAATATAGTTTAAATATTTATTACCCCTATAGCTAGTAAAGCTTTATTAAGTTAAATTATTATAGTTAGCTACCTTAATTATAGCCTAAACCTAGCTATATATATGCCAGCTAAAAAGCCCTGCTTATTAGCTAGCCCTAACCTTCTTTCTATAACCTACCTAAAAGGATACCACGCTTCAATTATCTATTACACTTTAGTAAGTCATCCGACCCGACCCGAATACCTTCTAGCCGCAACTGCTAACAGCATTACAGCTGCCCCGTCACGATGCCTGCTATCTAAAGAAGCCTGCAGGCACCTAGGCCTAATAAGCCTTATCTAACTAAAGGCCATAATATAATCCCTAAGATTAAAGAAGCTCTTAGGCAAAATAAAGGCAAGGGCAATATACTATATATAATAGCTATAGATATTAAAGAGGCCTGGTTTAATAAGGATAATACTAGCCGCATTAAGATAGTAATCTTTAGTTATAAGATCTTCCTGCTTATATAGTCTATCTATAAGAACCTTTTAATTAATAAAGACTTCCTTAAATATAAGAAGCAGAAGCTTAAGGATTTAGAAAGGAAGCTATATAGAGAGATGCAGCCAAGCAGGAAGGAGAGGGGGTTCTTTAGGGCCCTTAACGGCAGCTTATATAATAAGTAGCTTAAGGATATCCGGTAGCAGGCCAAGGAGGTACTAGAGAAGACCGAGAACCTGTAATAGGCTGGTTATGGTCTTAGACCACGAGAGCGCGACTGAGATAGGGGGATATTATACCGCGATATCTAGGATAGAAGCAGGGTAATTGCAGGGTTTAGAGGAAAAATGTATTAAGTTTTATATAAGTTTAGTTACCTAAAGTTAAAGATATTTAGCATCGGCGGCAAAAAGAGGATTAAATGAGTTATGAGACAGATTACGTGACTAAATAAGCAAATTAGCTATAATATTAATATACTATTAATATAAATAAAGGACTTAAAGTTTATAATATAAGTCTTTAAGGTCTTTGCTTTTAAGTATTATAATAAAATTAATAAATTTAAATTTTTATATCTTATAATAAGTATTTAATATAAACTTAAAATTAGTATTAGCTAGTATAAGCTTTATATTTTTATTATAGGCAGTATTATAAGCTAGTTAGGCATATAAATACTTTTTAACTTAATTATCTTATTAATAATTAATATAATATTATAAGTATTACTTTATTACTTAATTTATTTATTTAATTTATTTATTAGCTTATAGTCTTAATATAATTATATATTAATAATATACTTTTATATAAGCTATTAATACCTATTAATATTTACTAGTAAATATAATTCTCTTATATATTAGGATTTTAAGGGGTAATTTATATACCTTAATAATCCTATTATAAAAAATATAAATAAGTTTTTTTATATTTATTACTTCCTTATAAAGTAAGTAGTAAGAGAATTTTATAAATTAAATTTTATAACTATAATATTATTATAAAAGATTCTAATTAAAGGTTTTTTTAATAAGGATAACTTAATTATAAAATCTATTATAATTAAACTTTATAACTATTATATTATTAATAGTAATTAAAGTTCTTTATATAACTTATATTATTAAGACCTTATTTTTATATAAAGGTTATATTATTTAATTATTTCTTTTACTTTTTTTTTAAAAACTTTATATTTTTATTATTATTTTCTTTTTCTCTTACCTTTAACCTTATAAAAGGCTATTTAGCTTTTTAACTTTTTTATTAATAATATAAATAAAAAGACCTTTATAACAGGCTATTATAATAAAAGCTAATATTAAATAAGGTTTATCTGCCTTAATAATATAATTACTGCCTTAATTAAGTAATATAAATACTAGCTATAAGTCTCTTAGTAGCTAGATTAACTTTCTTTCTTTAACCTACTTAAAGGACTACTCCTTAATTAACCTCTATAACATACCACGCCTAATTTATCTATCGCAAAGTACATTACCTAACCTAACTATTAGTTATACTTGCTAATATTAATTATAGCTACTATTATAATGCCTGTTTATAATAGCCTATAGCCTAATTAGGGCTATTATATAATTAATTATAATCTTATTAATATAATTAAACTAGCCTTAAAGTAAGCTATAAGAAGAGATTACTATATATTATATATAATAGCTATAGCTATTAGGAAAAACTTCTTATTAAGAGAGAAGTCTAGCTTAATTAAGATAGCTATTTTTAATTATAGCCTAATTAAGTTAATTAATTATATAAATTTAGGTTACTTAAGAGGTATAATATCTCTAGCCTAAATTAATTAAGAGCTATTTAGATTAAAGAATTTAGAAAAAGCCTTAAGGCATAACTAGCCTTTAATAATAAAAGAGGTAGCTTTCCTTATTGCCTTTATAAGCCTAAACTTAGCCTGGTATAAAGAGTGGCTTATTAATGTAATTATAAAGGCAGAATAGGTACTTTATATCCTTCTTATTATATATGAAAGAGTTCTAAAATAAATGCTAGTTTTGCAGAGATTCTATTAATGTTAAAATTAAAGGAATTATATTAAGTTTTATATAAGTTAGTTAGTAAAAGTTAAATTAACCTTAATTAATTAAATATATATAATAAGGTATATAACTAATTGACCTTATATATAAGAATAGATAAAGTAAAATTAGTAAAAAAGTAGTAGTTTAAATTAAGGATATTTTTATTATATTAGTTTCTTAAGGGTTTTTATAATTGCTTAATATTATAATTTAATTTTCTATTAATTATATTTACTTTTTTCTTATTAAATCTTTTTTAGTAAATAATTATAAAATTAAATTTATATAAGTATTTTATATAATATAATTACCTTTAATTTAATTTATAAATTATAATAAAGTAAAAAATATTTTAGTAATTTATAAATATCTTTATTTAATATTTACTTTTTATAAGGTAATATTTAAAGTCTTTAAAGTAATTTACTATTACTAGGAATTTATTATTATAAATTAAGTAATTAAGTTTTATATTATTTAGTTTATATAAGTAAAATATAATAAGATATATGTTTCCTTATTTATCTTATTAAATAATATATCCTTTAAATATAACATTTAATAAATCTGTTTTTAACTTAATTTCTTTATATAAGTTAAATATAGCTAGGACTGGCTTATTAAGAATAGCTTGTTTAAGTTATTTAAAGGCTTATTAAGTCTTTTTAGTTTATATAAATATTTAATCCTTTTTAATTAGTTTTATAAATAGGTTTATAATTTTATTAAAGTCTTTAATAAATTATTAATATTAATTAGTAAATCTATAAAATAATTAAGTTTCTTTAATATTAATAAGTTCTTTTTATTTTATTATTATTATAATTTTATTTTATTTTATTTTAATTTCTTTAAAGGTAATAATATATCTTAGAAAGTTTACCTTTTAAATATAAAACTAAATATTTTTTAATTTAACTAATAACTTAATATCTTATAAGGCTTATAAAACCTTATAAATATATTTTTTATATTTTATTTTAATATTTTAATAAATTAAAATATTATTAAGGTAATATATTATAAAGATATTAAGGTATTATTATAATATATTATTTATTATTTATTAAAATATTATTAATATATTAATAAGGCTAAAGGGCATTACTAATTATTTAAATAATTTAAACTTAGTTTTAAATATTTTCTTTTTAATATAAATAAAATTATATATATATTTAAGATCTAAAATAATAAGGGTTTTTTTTCTTTATAATTAATTCTTTAATTTTATAATTATTAAAAATAAGGTTTAATTTTTAATAATTTATATATTCTAATTTAAAAATAACCCTAAACTAACTAAGTTAAGGCTATAAGTAATATACTTTTAAAGCCTCTTATATTATAGGCCTTTATATTTTTATATACTTATTATAAAACTTATTATCTTTTTATACTAAACCTACCTAAACCCAGGTTTAGGTATTTATATACCTTCTCTCTTCTAGAACCTTTATTACTTTATTTCTTAAACCTAGGTTTAACTATTTATATATACCTTACTCTTTTTAAACTTTTAAGCCTTTTACTTTCTCTTCTTTTTAATTATTTGCCCTCTTATAACTTTTATAAATACTTTACTAACTTACTTCTTAATAATATTTATATTTACCTTTTCTTTTATTTATCCCTTATTTTGCCTTTATTAATTATATTTCTAACTCTTATATCTCTCCTTATTATATATTATAATTATTATAATAAAAACTATTATTATTATTCTTATCCTCTTTTTTATTTTTAACTTTTACTTTTTACCCTTATTCCTATTACTTATAAAGTAAAATAAAATAAAATTATAATATATTATTATTATTATTATTATAATTAAAATTAAATACCCTCTTCCTCTTAATTTTAATACCTATACCTAGCCCTATAAGTAACTAAAATCTACCTTTACCTATATCTAATATAACCCTTATTAATCTATTATTTCCTTCTTAACCCTAGCTATTAATAATATCCTAGCCTAACCTTTAATATCCTTATTATTATTATTACCTTTTAAACCCATTAAATTATTAAGGCCTTTTTTATAAACCTTTATTAAAATTAAATTTTTAAGAAAATAAATAAAGCCTTATTATCTTATTATTAATAACCTACTTATTTATTTTCTTAATTTCTTTTAATTTTATAATAATAATAAGCCTTTTAATTATAATTATATTCCTTATTTTTTATACTTCTTTTTTTAAAACATAATAGCCTTATTTAATAGGCTAAAAAATATTATATTTAAGTATTTTATAAATATTACAACTATTAATAGGATAATAATTAATACTATTTTAAATTATAATTAAAATACTACTTAAAGCAAATAGTAATATATATTATCTTTTAGGCCAGCTAATAAGCAGGGCTTTTCAGCTGGCATATGTATAGCTAGGTTCAGGCTGCAATTAAGGCAGCTAACTATAATGATTTGACTTAATAAAGCTTTGCCGGCTATAGGGGCAATAAATGTTTAAACTATATTAGACTCTAGAGATACTTGGATATACCTTTTAAGACTAACTTGCAAACTTAAAATATATATATATATATATATATATTATCTTTTAGAAATTAAGCTAATATTAATAATAAGATACTTAAGCTAATAGCTATTTAATATTATATTAAAGTATTAAAAAATTATATAAAATAAATAGTTTTTAATTTAAATAATTTATAATAAATTTATAAGTTTTATAATAAAGATTTTACTTCTTTTATTAATAATTACCCCCTTAAGACTATTATTTATAATTTAAAGGTAAAAAGTAATAATAAAGAAAAAACTATATAAAATAATATAGTCTAATACTTCTTAACTATAAGCTAAGTATAAATTACTAGTTAGGTTTAATTAAGATAGAATCTTTATTATAAAATAGAGAATTAAATAATTAGATTAATAATATCTAATATAAAGAAAAAGAATATAAAATTATATATAAAAAGAAGTATAAAAAACAAAAGTCTTTAAGGGAATTTATTCCTTTATATTTATTATTATAAATATTTATCTAATCCTTTTAATAAAGCTTAAACCTCTTATCCTAGAATGCTTATTATAACTATTATAATATTAATAGCCTGCTAATAATTAAATTTATATAAGAAATTTTATAATACTAATAAGATATAGGTATTAGAATATTTAAAATAAATAAGTATTAATAATTAGTATTTTAAGTATTATATTAAATATAATATATTTAAAATAAGTAATAATATTAGTAAAATAATTATAAATTAATTAATACTACTATTAATATATAAACTTATAATATTAATAACTATAACATACATAATAAGCAAGCGGCATAGATAAGCAAGCGGCATAAAAATCCCTTATCTTATATCTTAACTATCTAATTAATTGATTCTTAATTAAATAATATATCTCGATCTAATAAAGAGTCTTAAATCATTCTTGCCTTTTAGGCCTATTAGGCAGACCTAAAATTAAGTCTGTAATAAGCCGTAAAGATCTATAATATTTACTTCTGCACCCTTTATTACTAATTATAGGGCAGATAAGCTTATAGCAATTATATCCTAAACTTATAGAAACTAAGTAATTTAAAAAAACAAGTTATAGTTTAGTATATCCTTAATTTAGATTTATAAGGATTTCCTTCTTAATATTATAATATTAAAGAAATAGCAAATTAACTACTTACTAATCGCGATATATTACTAGTTAGTAAGCGCTAGGCTATTAATTTTATTAAGTAATACTTAAAGCTTAAGATGCATTTTTAGAGGAAATATAACTATTAAAGGGCTAAATATAAAGATCTAATTACTATTTATAATTAGTTTAGGCTTATATAGAATATAATTATAAAGTATAGTATTTAATTAGATAATATCTAGAACTTTAATAAGACTGGCTTTATAATAGGTATAATATTAAGTACTATAGTTATTACTAGCTTAGAAAGGCATAGACGGCCAAAATCAGTCTAGCCTAAAAACCGGGAATAAGTTATAGCAATTTAAGCAATTAATATAAAAGGTTAGGCAATTAATCTATTTATTATAGTTGCAGGCTAATATCACCTTGCCAATTAGTACCAAGAAAGCAACCTCCTAGCCTCTTAGGCTATTACTACAACCTAAAATAGCTAGATAAATAATAAAACAGGCCTTAAGTAGCTAAAGTACTTTAATTAATATATAATTAACCGATTAGTTAGTGCCTATTATCTTTTAATCCTTAATAGTTATAAAAGCCACTATTTGGCCGACTTCTAGATATACTATAAGGAAAACAATATCATTACGCTCTATATGCCCCTTATTCTTCTTACCTACTTTAGCCCCTTAATATTAGGTACTTTAGGCTGCTAAAAAAGGCATATAGTTAAGAAATAAAGCAGCTAATTAGATAGTCTATAACCTATATTTCTAAGACTAAGTTCTTCCTGGCCTTTTACGCCGCCTTTTAAAAGACTATAACTAAGTTAAATATTAAGGGGGGTTTTAGAGGAGCTAGTATTATCTCTTTTAACCTAGAAGTTATAATATTAAAGCTTAATATATAGCTACAGACTCTAACGCCTATTAAGGAGGTAGCCTAATAAGCTTAATCCTAGACTTTAAGGACCTTAAGAATAGTTCTTAAGGCTAGATCTTAATCTAAATATCTTTAGAGATAAATTAGAAGATATTATAGTAGCTCTCTAGAGTTAATTCCTAAAGCTCTTTAGTCTCTTACTAAAGTAATAAAGAGAAATATACATAAGACTGCCTTATTAAGGGCTAAGAACTAAGAGCTTTAATAGGCAAATAAAATACTTAGCCGGCAGTGTAGGGCAAAAAGAACCTGCCTATAGAATAAAGGGAGTATAACTATATAGGAAGGTCAGGATTTAATTAATTAGATAGATATAGATATATAGGTAATAGCTAAATCATTAAGAAGTAGTAGTTAAGGAAGTTTAATATAACTAAGGGTTTAGCATTATAGGACTTATAATAAGACTAGGCATAATATAAGAACCTATTAGGAGGGTATTATAGCCTCTAGAGATAAGTATAGTAGTTAATTTTAATTAATTAGATAATCTGTTATGTTTTTATGGCGATTTATCTTAAGAAGGTTAAGATTTTTATGCCGCTCGCTTGTCTATGCCGCTCGCTTATCGTGTACGTTATAATAAATTTACCTTATAGTTAATTTTTTTATAATTTTTAAGTAATAAGGTTTATAAATATAAATTAATTTACTATAGCTAATTAAAGCGTTTTCTTAACTTATAAAGTTTAATAATAGCTATAACTATATATTTTATTATATTTAAGTTATATTTAGCTTAAACTACTAATATAAAATAAAAAGGTTTAAAGAAGGTATTAATATTATATAATAGCTTATAATATATAGAGGTTAAGTTAAGACTTTAATCTCATTAAATGTATTCATAATAAAGTACTTTATATATAAATGGCAATAGGGCTGTGGGTCGGCAAAGTTGTATTGCCCGACGAAATCCATCGCAAGTCCCCAGAAACAGTGGTAGAGATTGAGAGAGTTTTAAAAGAAGTAGAGTGGAGTCGAGCAGAATCGAGTCGAGGAAATTGAGGGGAGTGACTATTGCCACACAAAATGGCAAGAAACCCGATAGGACTGAGAATGAGCGAAAGTCAGTTAATGACAACTTGCTGCCGCGCTCAAGAAACAGCAGAGCTTCTTGGTTAAAGGAGTAGAGTAGTTGTAGGCGTTATACGGCGCTTGGTTTCTTGGTTGATGAATGGATTAACTACGAGGTCGGTGACGCAGGTGAGTAAGTGATGGGAAACAATGCTAGGTTTAGATATCGCACGACGACACTGCGACATCCAAGTCTTGATCCGGAAGCCAGGGGCCAGTTGGGCGAAGTCTCGTCGATTATTTATAACTATGGGTACAGCTCTTGTTAGATTCGCGATTGCTACAACGATTATACGGTAGGGTATTTTCAGCAGATCGTGAACAGAAGATTGTCTTGATTCAAGACTGCTTTTTTCCCCCTCTTCGTTTATACGAGGGACGTCGGGTATCCCTGTTAAATATAAACAAATATTATGGGGTGAGTGTATTAAAGTATGGAGCAGAATGCGAAGATGTTATAGATGTGGACTCATGAGGTTTAAACACAATGACGAAGACTGGATCGCGCCTCGACACGGAGATTGGTTTATTCTTAGGGCAGCCGCAAATTGCTGGTTGTAACGTAAGTCAATTCTCCAACAGTCTTGACTATCAAGCAGCCGCTGATCTTATTCCGCATCTTCAATTCTTAGGAGTTTTCTTTAACATCAAAATCTTCCATGGAATATATGGTTGGATGGAGGATTCCCCCACCCCCCACAACACCAGCATCGAAAAGATCTTCGGGCAGCTGATAGGTGGACAGGTAGTCCGAATTTTCACATCTGGTATAGCTGGTCGCGTCGTGAGGCGGCATTTTGCGAATCCGGCGGCCGGAGCTATTGCCGCACTCGCCACATCGGTCGCACATGTCGCTTCGTAGCTCCGCTTGGCTGTTGCTTCGTCTCGAGTCAGTACAAGCAGCAGCGATCTTTGTTTGACCCACGTGGTAAGTCAATCTCGATTTGATATGAGAAATTATGGACTTGAGAGAAGCGATTGCGAGTCTTGTACAACCAAATCCTGGACTCTTTGGCTGCGGAAGACCTTGTGGGGCAATGCTCTACCGGACAGAGCCGTATAGTAGATGCCGCCATCCGAGGGCCTAATCCTGATTGGCATCTTCTGCTGGAGAAGCTTATACGACTGGCTTTGACAGATGGAGTGGAGCCGATAAGAGAAGATCTCATGTAGCTTATGTATATACTTTATGTACATCTTGGTCTCGACAGGCTGTTCTACAGCTTAAGAAATGGATGATAGATTATTTCTTTGCCGTACTACTTTTTCCCGTCCCACTTATGGCTATCCCTCATGAACAACTCAAGAAGCTCAGGGTCCTAGGTAGCTACAGTTATGTAGAAGGGTCTGCACACTGATGCTCATCGACCATCATCTGCACCGACTAGCCGATATTGAGTTCGGCATTTAGTACTGCCACGGAACTTGCAGTTCATTGACCGAGAGCAGAACCACGCCTTACGCCTTACGCCCTATGCCCTATGCCCGGCGTGCCCGCACTCATTTTCATCCAATACCATCACAAGTCCAATTGGAGAGCTGCCAGAAGTATCGACACGTAGCTATGTCGTCATGGATAACTTTGTGAGATCAACCCCGCAAAGCTTGTTTCGGCAGTCGTACTTTAGTAACACGTTCATCAAGACTAGGTGAATGATTTAAGAGCCTAGTAGCGAATCCAATTCTCTTTTCTTTAATCAATCATCGAGATTTGTACTCAACTAAGTAACATGGCAAGCAGTTCGTCTCAAAACGTCGGCAAGGGCAAACGTGTCCTTCTCACCGGAGGCAATGGCTTTGTGGCGTCCCATATACTTAATGATTTGGTGGAAGTAAGTCCCTATGGAAACCAACAGGATATTCCGGCTGGTATAAAATAAGCTAATAAAACCATCAAACAGCGTAGTTATTCGGTTACCGCCACGGTTCGGTCTGAAGACAAAGCCCAAGCTGTCTATAAAACCCACCCAAACTGGAAAGAGAATGTTAAGTTTGAATATGTCGCGGACTTGACTAAGAAGGAGGCATTCGATCATCTCTTCGAGGGTGCGGGCCAACCATTTGATTATATCATTCACACAGCCTCTCCAGTTGCATTCAAGGTCAAGGACATTCAGAAAGATCTGATCGATCCTGCTATCCAAGGGTAAGTAGTAACCCTTACGAAGCTTTATCTAGTAGCGACTGACCTGTGTAGAACCATCGGCGTCTTCGAGAGCGCACATAAGCTAGCTGGGCCTACTCTGAAACGAATCGTACTCCTTGGTAGCGCAGTTGCTGTTCTGAACACCTTCGAAGACAAGACCAAGGCTGGAAAAGATTACACAGAAGCTGACTGGAACCCGGTATGTCAGGTTTCGAGGACCATTCTAAAAGAGCAGTTAATGATAGACGATAGGTTACTTCGACTTATGCCATCCAGAACAACGACGTGGTCTCTGGATACAATGCCTCAAAAGTAGAAAGCGAAAGAGCTGCGTGGAAGATCATGAAGGAAAAGAACCCTTCATTTGATCTTGTCGTTATCAACCCGGATATCATTACTGGGCCCATGATCCACCCGATGTCAGGAGCAAAGTCGGTTAATGAGACGAACCGTTTTGCAATCTACGATTTCTTGGATGGAACGCATCAGCAAATCGAGGGTGTCGAATTCCCCTTCTACCACTTTGTAAGTCAATCTTGCGTTTCTCCCAGCTAGCTCCATGCTGACTGATTGTTCTAGGTTGACGTTCGCGATGTAGCTCGGGCCCACGTGGACTCTTTGACAAACCCAGCCGCGTCAGGGAAACGGATTCTCATGGTGGCTGGCTTGATCACACCTCAATTGGTTGTCAACACCGTGCGCAAAGCTTTCCCTCAGTTGCAAAGCAAAATTCCCGAAGGAAACCCGACACAAATCTTGCCGCCTAACAACGAACCGACTGGCTGGGACACCAGTGCTTGCGTCAAGATTTTATCAGAGGGAACATCATCAGGGAAATGGGACTTCATTGGCTTGGAAAAGAGTTTGACGGATGCTGTTCAAAGTATGCTAGATGCCGGGATTTTGTAACGATACTATCCCACAGGGCTGGCCCCAGCCCTTATCAACAGAGGGAGAGCACAAAAGGTATGACTATATTAGGGCTTCTGGTGATTATTTCCAATTTCGAGACATAAATGTTCACATGCCGATTGAAATTCGTGTTTTGTGAGTTGTGAGCTGCAGCTTATGGTACCTTAGCAAAGCTGGGAGGTGAGCACAGCACCGTGATGATTGTTGGCAAGTGATAGCTGCTAGAGCTACAGAGGACCGTCCTCCACATGCGTGATTCTTGAACTTATTCCCCACATCTTGACCTATTCCTTCTGCTTATGAGGACTTAGGAGAATACTTCTTTCCCAATCGATGTGCTGTGTTTTTTGTTGTCGTATCTATCATGTCTTCAAAAGGGGACTACAATGATTCCAGTTATCAGTGTTGATGAAGAGGGCTGGGAACAAAGGCGAGGAGCCGTACCTTTAGGTGTGATGGTAATGTCAGTCATCCCCAGCGAGACATACTATCTGCCTAGGTACCCCAGGACATTATACCACATCATTACCTACTAAGAACTTACCATGCAGTACCCACTTACCGGTAACACCGACCTACCGGCAAGTAAAAAAAAAAAAAAAAAAAAAAAAAAAAGAAAAGGTTTCCCCATACAAAATGCCCAATTTCACTTTTAAAGTATTTGAGCAGAGTTGAAGTTATTACCATGGAGCAATGTCTGTTGTTTTTGGAAATTCGTTCTGTCTGATATCATCATCACATGGCTTTTTTGATTATGTGTACAGCATGGTCGCACGGGACTAATGTAAAATGTATCAAAACATCTCCTTTGACATCCAGCGTCCCCGACGCTCCTTCCAATGTTCCTGACGTCAGCCCCTAATAATCGCCTCGTCTTCACCAGTATTCAACAGGTATGTTAGCTGAAACTTAAGAACAAAAGTCTCAAGCGAGCATAAGAGATATCTTGATATAGATATAGAAGTCGACACAAAACCACAAACAATCATGGCCATTTCAGTTAACTTGCTGCCCTCCAGGAATAATGATGTCTGTGGCGAGTACTCAGGTCAGAGTATCACGAAGGAGTTAGATATTGATAAACATCCCTGGCCAGCTGCCTGCCACGAGCGGCAGCAACCTAAAAAGCACCATCACCCATCTCGTACATAGGGGAGGACGGGAGATTGGAGGGAGCAGCGACCTGAAGAAATATGATGCAACGAGAGGAGAAGACCGAGCCTGTTTCGAGCACAGAGGGCTCTAGAATCTGTCGCTATGCTGAGTTTGCTGATTAACAAATAATATATAATAGGCACCCATTCATCATGATACGCAGTATCCAGGTATGAACGGATTCACGGCTGTTCTAGTTAACTTTCCAGTATAAGTAACTTTACCCCTTTAAAGTAGGGCATAAAAAAGACCCTGCGTATCAATATCCGTTTGATCAATTGCATCCCTTCCCTCATCGAGATTCATCCTTCCCCCATTGCGTAGCCTTTTTTTGCTCAGTGCCGCTCACTAAGAACCTCATTTGACTGATAAAGGATGGGACCCAACAGGTTCACGGATAGTCATGGTTTTAAAGTTGCACAGCCACCCGTAAAATATAACTTAGCGCGCTTATTCACGGGTCTTATTCCTATTTTAAGTGGTTAGAAATTGCGCTGTCATTACTAGTGATCGGTCTACCTCTACAATAGGAGCCAACAGTGTGCTAGATCTCCTTTAAACTCATCTCACTAACTCAACTACGATACAACCAACACGCTAGCCATTTCCATGATGTAGCGCCTGCTGCTTTTCCGTATCTTCAACCATTCTCCAAATCTCTTTGAGGCCTTTTCTTCGATTTGCCAAGGGATTGCCTCCCATTTCCATGGCAACTTGTACTTGAATCTTTTTATGCCGACACCACTGGGCCCGCTGCTGTTGACAGCTTTTGGCAGAAGGGGCTTCGTGTCCTCAGAGTCTCACCGTACTTAATGAACACGAAGGGAATGCACGTGAGCACCAAAGTAAAGAAAGCAAGCAGAGAACACGCCCACTGAATCCCCAAGTTCTCGTACATTGGGGGTGCAGCAAGAGGCAAGACTACCGCGGTTATCGACCGTATCGTACTCGATGCGGCCTGGGCAGATGCAGAATACTGCCTGTAGGCATCGGTGATGTAGTTCAGTAATGCCATAAATTCCATTAAGTAGCCAGCGCCAAAGAGAAGTCCCGACATGGACGGTACGGCCGCGTGAATTTCTGAGTATGACGTCCATCCAAGCCAGAACAGGGACGCGACGATTCTGAAGGTTTGTGAGCTTATGAGATCATTGGATTGATTTACTACCCACAGTGGGCCGCCAGCACAAGCCAGAGGTAGACGGCGATACTCGATCTTATTCGCCCAAGCGGCACCCACTTTCATTGCTGAAGAGTGGTATGAGCTATACCCGAGGAAAAGCCCTAGAGCAACTATCGAACCCGCTGTGACTACTTGTTGTCAGTCTAGAGTATTGATATGTTGGGCAGCAGGTGTACTTACTTGGGAGATAGGTCAAGCCAACTTCACTGGATGACAGTTGGTACACCCCTACGAAGTATAAGTAACATAATAATCACATCAAGTAAATCGCCTCATACCTTGAAATATGATCGGGTATGCTTGGAAGAACAGATACAAAGTCGCATACACAAGAGCCAGATAGAGAGATGTAAAAAGAACAACTGGTTCACGTGCGGCCATGACGAACGGTCTTGAGAAGATAATCTTGAGCTCTTGTGCAAGGCTCAGCTGTTGCTTCTCTGCGGCCTCGGGATCAACAAAGTGCTTTTTCCTGATGATGGGAGAATAGGTCTCCGGTAGACAAAACACGAGCGGCAAGAAGACGCCCGAAATCCCCAGCCCGACCCAGAAGGTCAAGCGCCAGGAATGTCTGGTGGCGTATCCAGAAATGATAGGCCCCAAGGGAGGCACCATGGCCGTAGCGCACATATAATATGCTGTTGCTTTGCCTCTTGGTCCGGGATGGTCGAAGATGTCCGCGAAAACCGGCCCAACAACGGCGTTTGGCGCTGCGGCTGTGACACCACAGAAAAGGCGGAATATCAACAACGCAGTAAAGTTGGGGCTCACGGCACAGCATAGGGTGAAGATCATGTAGCTAAGGTACGTGCCAATAAGTACAGGCGGCGCCCGAGATGTTCGCTGAGAGGGCCGAATATCAGGGGGCCAGTCGCAAATCCAAGCATATAAAGGGAGTTGAGCAGGACTAGCTGCAGGCGATTGGTAACTGAGAATGCTTTAGCAATATCGCTCGTCGCTCCGGACGGTAATGAAGAGCCAAGAGCGCTATTTGCGATAATTGCAATGCCTGCAGCTACGACTTGTGCTTGTTTGCGCTGTTACCGTTTAGCCTAACCCTAGACCGGTGACACAGAGTTCGATGTAACTGGGTTCTGCTTACTCGAGAGAACTTGAGAGGGTTCTTGTTATCTGGTAGTTCAAATGTGGCATCCAGCCATTCATCCCCTGATGGTGATGGGGCCATAGCGAGGGTGATTGTTTGATAGATGGTCAAGTCCACGGGCGCCTTGATAAGACGGCCGTCAGACATCCGAATCATTCGTCACTTTTCGGAGCTTCTCAACTCTGCTCCCATGTCGAAAAATTGGGCTCCCGGTGTGCCACTCCACTCTGATACCGAGCTGGGCCCGGGGCTGCTAGTTCGACACCCTACGCCCTACGCCCTACGCCCTACGCAGGCGCCTTGCCGACGTCCTACCTGAGCTTACGAAACTGGGGCGGCATGAGATATTGCCTTCCACTCATATCTGTCTCAAGTCTCGGGCACAGAGTAATACCCCAGGCAAATATCGAGCTTCAAGTCTCTTTGGTAGGCAATTCCGCCAGGTTGGCTTCTAACACAACTGAGAGTTGGCCCAGCATCTGGGGTTATTGTTGCGGAGTTTGGGGTTGAAAGAACACCCGGTTCAGTACGCCCTACTCCCTACGCCCTGCAGATACACCCTGTGCCCTGGGGTTCGAATGACTGGAGCAGAGTTAAGCATCATCCTCGAGCAAAAAGGTGGAAGATGTAGAGTTCATACGTCCCAAACGACGATGAAGTTGCAAGTAGACTACATGGCCCTTAGACTGAATTATGCTCAAGAACACACATCAAAATAGGAGACCTAGTATGAGAAATTTATAATTCTGCCTGGTTCTTCTATATACGACCGGAGCAGGCAATTATTACAGGGTAGCTGTGTACGGATGTTGTCCAGGGTGTCAAACTGTGAGGAACAATAACACAGAAAATCTTTACAATCCTCGGATTGAATCAGCAAATTTGCTCTCGCGTGACATTTTAACCCAGCCAAACGCGTTCCCGGAGGGCGCCCCTAACACAAGAATGTGTCGCCCTACGCCCTACGTTTTCCGACTCCACAATGCACACTCTCGCGCCTTGCGCAATTGGCATGGCATTCCCCGAATCGTTATCACGCCGTGAATCGCAAAGCGTAAGATGCCTGGTGCTGATTCAATTTGATTTGGTGTTCTTTGCAGGTCATAAAAGTAAACATCTTTACGCAAGCTCGTACCGAACCCATCCAGCCGCATTTCACAACACATTCCTTGCATCTTGCCAGTAATTCATCTAGCAAAAATGGCAGTCGGATCTTCTCCTGCGCCTTTGGACGCGTCCAGGCTTGAGATCAATGCCCTGGCCAACCCCAAGGCCGTTCCAGATGCAAACAGCGAGGACCTCGTGAGCCTCAAGGCATCCACAGATCGCATGATCACGGCTACTTGGACTGCTAAAAATGGTTGGACGAACCCTCAAGTGATTCCCTACGGCCCAATCGCCCTCATGCCCTCAGCAAGCGCCTTGCAGTACGCGACCCAGTGCTTCGAGGGCATGAAGCTCTTCCGCGGCCACGACGCCCGTCTTCGCCTCTTCCGGCCTATATATAACTGCGAGCGGATGCTCAAGTCCGCCACACGCATCTCGCTCCCGGCATTCGACCCTCGTGAACTTCTCAAGCTGATCCACAAGCTCTGCGAGCTTGAGGCGCCGAAATGGCTGCCCAAGGACAAGCCTGGGTCGGCGCTATATCTCAGGCCGACCATGATCGGATCGGATTCGAGCCTGGGCTTCAAGGTCCCGGACGAGGCGCAACTGTATATCTTCATGGTGTACTGGCCGGCGCCGAAGCCTGTCGCTGTGAGTGGCGGCGCTGCGCCTCAGACCGGGACACGGTTGCTGGCGAGCAGCGATTCTGCCGTCAGAGCGTGGCCCGGCGGTACGGGAGCAGCGAAGGTGGGAGGAAACTATGGATCGGCGCTTGCGGAGCATGCTCTGGCTAAAAAGCAGGGTTACGACCAGGTGCTTTGGCTGTATGGGCCTGACCGTCTGATCACGGAGGCGGGGTCAACAAACATCTTTATCTTGTGGAGAACGTCCTCTGGAGCTTTGCAAATGGCCACCTCCCCTCTGGACAAGGACGGCCTGATCCTTGCTGGGAATACGAGGCGCAGCATCATGGAACTCGCGAAAGAGATGTTTTCTGCTGAGGCGGCGAGTCCGCAATTGTGGTGTGAGGTGCTTGAAAGGAAGATCACGATGGCCGAAGTGCAGGCAGCCTCACGGGAGGGCAGACTGGTGGGTATCTTTGTCGTTGGGACGGCATTCTGGATCCAGGAAGTCAGCGAGATCTGCTTCAACGGGGAGAGCATCAAGGTCAGCATGGGTGCGACGCCACATGTGTCACTGCTGAGGGACCGAATGAAGGAGATCATGTTTGGAGAGAGGGAGAGCGATTGGGTAGATATCGTTCAAGAATCAGACTAAATTGCTCTTTTGACGGAGTACTAAAAGATCAGATTGAATCCTCCTGACTGCCCGATATATCCTTAAGATGACGGTTGCGAAACAGCGAAAGCCAATCTTCGTTATCAGCAATGGTCTGGTCCCAAGGATCAACAGAGTCAAACATGATCCGCCTCGCTTCATCTTGAAACATCCTATCTGTCGGGATGATGCCGAGCCTCATCTGCTCCTGTGCATAGCGCCCGAGATGCAGCGCCAAAACCTCGGGGAAGGTCATGTTGCTGGTATCCTCGTTGACGGCACCCAGAGGCCTTGGCTGTATGGTCGATTCAGGCGACAGCTCGGAGCCACTTGTTGGCGTCGCCATGCGTCCGTCGCTCCATATATGCCGAGTTCGTTCCGACGCTTGTTGGATCTGCGACAGGTGGTCCTTAGTACCGTAGCTATTGACCGAGAATGGAATCAGAGCTCTTGACTCGGAACCGATGAGATACGGTGGCATTGCATGTGTGACCTTGGCAGCAATTAAAGACTCGAAGCAATGCTCTCCTTTCCAATCATCCATAGTCGCGCCTTTACGAAAGTGCTTGGCGAGATGATCGACACGTTCTTGCCATGTCTGCATGCGGATATCGCAAAACCCGCACCTCGACGACACTGGCGGCCCTTCGTCTTTCCACGAGTCAATAAGGGGCAATGTCTCCACGTGGTGCACGAGTCGCAGATGCTGGACGAGATGGTCCTTGCGGCTGAAAATAGGAGTCTGTCCCTGGTTCTGGCAAGTGCCGTGATCATGAAAGTCTAGATGTTCAGCATTGGGATCGAGCAAGCTACAGTACGCACAATGAGCTCTCCCCGTTTCAGAAGACATCACCGTCCCACCAAAGGGCGCACATCGCCAACCCTGCAAATTGAGATGCAGCGATTTCTCATGTCTCGCCCAATCATACTTGCTCTTGAAAGAGTCGCAGCAGAACGTGCACGGGAACATCCGCCTGTCCTTGTGCTTTTCTTTCCTTTTTGTAACTGTCGGTCGAGTCCGCTTCTCCACGCGTCTGCGCGAGTGCTCGGATGTGCTTCGAAATGTTGCTGAGATGGCTGATGCATTGGAAGTTGAAGAACAGCTCGTGCCGCTACCGAAGCTGACGGTTGAAGAGGCTCGGTTGCCTATGCGCTGGCTGTTGAGACTGCCGGCTGAGGAGCGGGTTCGAAGGGGTGTTTGTCTCAGCGCGTCAGCGATGGCGGATAGGGAGGCTGGTTCGGTCTCTGGTGGTGAATTTCGCCAGCGCTGCATGGGATCTAGCGCAACATCTGTCGGTGCTGAGCCTGGGATGTCTATTGCCTGTGGGAGGTTTGGTTGATGTTGACTGCGGAAGTACCGGCTTCGTCGCCTTGGAAGGCCAGGTTGCTGGTTTTCGGCCACTGGGGAGTACTGATAGCTTCCCGACGGAGAAGTGCCCTGGCTGGACGTTTGCAGCGCCGACGCTTCGTTTCGAGTGCTCGGCCCGGCCTTCGATGGACGATTCTGGGCTGAACTTGGCTGTGGTGGAAGTGAGGGAGCTTGCCAGTAAGGATCGTAGGTAAGGTTAGGACCCATCATGGACAGGGCAATATTCTGTCCTGTTGGATCGGAGAAACTGGGGAATGGACCAGAAAATAGCCCTTGATTTGATGAGTGCTCGGAGGTCGACTCTCCGTAGTGAAGACACTGAAAGGGAAGGAAATGGTTCCTGGGCAGGCTTTCGTTCTGTGCGCTGGGTGTTGTTTTCGAATCGGCTTCCGGTGCGAGTCCGAGCCGAGCGAAATCGAGTTCTGAGAATGTCATGACTGGTATGTGAGCATGTGGTTGTAGTGACTATCATTCGAGAGCAAGTCTTACTGTCACCCTCGACATTGTCCGCTAATGGGCGTCGCCCTGCCCTTATCGCATTCTCATCAGGCGCCATTAGGCTCAGTGGGTAAAGAGTACAAGGATTGGTGATCGTATTCGAACGATAAAACGAATCCTTGCTCTGATATTGATTGTTGTGTTATCGAAGAGGCAATGATATGGTGGCAGTTTATGAGACTGTAGTGTTGGAGAATGTGAGAAACCTGGGGGTATTAAAGCTCATGCAGCCCCTTGTCAGCTTTTCGAAATCGGACTTGGCTTTCGCCACCCTGTTAGCCTAATTCGGTTAAGGGCCCATGGGCGTCCTTGGCGTCGATAGAATCTTCCCTGCAGCCAATCATCAAGCTTCGAGATGCTACTCAGGGTTTTGCTACCTTTACATTAAAATTTCTAACAAAAGTCTGACAACACTAGCCCCACATCCTAACACCCGAATTACAACACCACATATTACATTACCAATTAAATAAAGAATAACTAGGTTAATAAGGTCATGAGGTATGTCAAAGAAAGCCCTGATTCTATACTTTAATACTTGGTATACCAATCCTGTGCGCGAATGTAGGCTTCAATGCGACAGGGAAGAGAGTCGATGAGGCATTAATCTGCTCCGTTGCAATTACTGCCCATGCCAGCTTGATGCATTTGATTAATTCTTGCTTATTGAATTGTTGGTTTTAAGGATTTCAAGATAAGGGAACATCTCCCTTACATTAGCCTTTAATTGCTTCCAAATGTGCTCATTTTGGTTGAGATCCGGCGGGTGTGCCGGCCAGTCAATCCACTCAATTGAGTGCTCTAACAGCCACTCGGTTGTTGACTGAGATGTATGAATCCTTGCGTTATCTTGCCAAATCTTCGCATGCCGTTATATATAGGAAGTAAACCTTCCGTTAAAGCCGGTTGATAACTTCCGGAAGTATATCCTCTTCTTTTGCCGGTTTGGTCGCGGATCATAATAGTAATACCGGATTTTCCTCTTCTTCAGATTGCTCTCCAAACTATGATCGATAACTTAGACTTCCCGTGAACTGTGACATTGACAAATGGTCTCATAAACTTTTTGTGAGGCTTGCGGGAGATCCAACTACATTTATAGTTCGGTTGCGATTGAACTGTCGATTCGTCGGAGAACATTGTCTGAAGTTGTCGTTAGTTTAGTGAAAGATTCCTGAGCTGCGTCTACACCCAAACTTCAAACCGCCATACCTCCAGCGATTCTTCAGTATCTTCCATCTAAGCTTGAGACCATAAAAGTTGCTGATAAGCTGTTTCTTGTGATAGCGGTATCCGCTGCATAGCCTTCCATTTGCGGCCATAATGGAAGTATATAACGCGGCTTATAGTAGATTGTGAGATTTTACTACCTATGAGATTGACAAGCGCTTCATATGTTATCCTACGGTCGCGTTTAAGTGAAACTAATACGTATCGAATCTCCTAACTGCGAGTTTCCTAGAACTCCTACTTTTGAGTTTTGTATCAAGAGTTCGTAGAGTTTTCCAGCGTTGAAAAATATTAAAGACGGTGCCTGTTGAACACTTCGCCTCGCGAGCGACGCCGCCACGGTATGGCCTTCCTGCCTCTATCTCGCAAACGATAAGGGCTCAGGCCACCTCGCGCAGGTCCTGATTTGGCCCGCGGTTTGCGCATATTATAGATAAACTTCCGTTATGTGAGGACATTATTTGCTATTGTTGTGGAGGTTGAAGAGGAAGAGGGCGTCGAGATGTAATGTGGTGGAGTACCTGTTGGCGGGGCAGTGTTCAGATTCTTTTGGACACTAATTTTAATCACAGATGGCCTGTTTCTCATGCTCTGAAGAAAATCATAGTCTGGCTCATAGTCATGTAAGATATACATTATTGTGATGAGCGATTAGTTATTAGCAATCGTGCAGGTCTTCCAAATGCTTGAAGTCAGAAGGCTGCGAGGTCGTCCCAGGGTTCACCCAAACATGCATTCGCTTATGCTCTATTCGGCTACTCACATCTCAAAATTGTATCTCCCATACTTCTATGTCTACCGGAATCTCTAACAGCAAGGTATTGCTATCGAATACTACCCTCTATCAAAGCTTGGTCCTCTCAGCTCGCATAGCATTTGGGTTTACCTTATTAGCCCAGTTCTCATCAATCGTAATCTGCTCCTTTCTCGATTGCTTCTTCCAGTACTTCTCGAACTCTTCTTTTTCTTGCTGCCACCTCTCAAGCTCACTTCCAAGAAATCCGATGACGGCGTCGGCACACTCAGTAACTCTTTCCATAGCAACCAGATGACCACAGTCAAGAACAATCTGTTTGACTCGGCCAGCAGCAGCACCGCCACTGCCACCAACTCCAGTACCGGTTCTCGCCATCTTAGCCTCGCGCTGTTCCAGCGGCGATAGCTCTGACGTCTCCCCAAAGATATACAGCACGCTGGGACGGAGCTCTGGTAAGCGACGAAAGACCTGGAGCGGTTCAGGGCGGTAGAAGGGATACCCAGGATACTCTTCGTCTGCAACTGGGTCCTTATCTAAGTATTCTTCACCGGGAACCTCGCGGTACGTAGGTCTGAGAAAGGTGAATAATTCTTGATGCTTTGAAGTTGTGAGCGTGACACGTTCGTCTTTCTCAGTGTCTTGAGCGGGGTGAAGCTCTGTCGGCACATGTCGAAGACCATGCTCAATCCAGCGGTCCAGAACACGGGGATCCCATGCCTGGAAAAACTTGCTCCCTCGGGATCGCGCTGCGGCGGCTTCTCTCGACGGCCAAATATCGCGGCGGGGAGTGGATGAGATTGCCGGCGGAATGCTACCGTTTGGAATCTGGATGACGGGGTCAAGAAGGACAAGGGACCTCAGAAGCCGTGGATGGGCTAGAGACAAAATGGACCTACAAATCCATTAGCGCTATATAGGTAAGTGTGGATTTATACTCCTACAGTTGCGTGGCGCCCATACTGTGACCTATTCCAACGATAGGATGAGGCATTGAGTCTTGCTTCTGGTTAATCAAGTTCATTATATCTCTTGCATTATCGGACCAACTCGCTGGAACCTATCAGTACCTGTAATATGTCGCATAACGGGTTACTCACGGTCATTCCCGAGTATCTTCTCGTTCAAGGCGCCAGATTGGCCCTGGTTCCACATATCTGCGATCCAGATTGATCGAATGCGTATACCACTTTGGGAAGCACATTGGTAAATGTCATCCCAGAGTGGCTCATACATTTCCTACCAGACGGTGAGTATTGAAGCGAGGATATACTGGACAATGACACTCACTTTGGGAAATCCATTTGCATGAGCTCCGATGATCGTGAGATCTCCCGGCTTTGGTGTCGGGTTGTCTAGGGGGATGTACTGCTTCACCGACAGCTTCGGCGTGTCGTCGTCGCCATTGGCAGTCGCTGCTATGTGATCTCGAGTGTGGCAGCCGTTGACAATGTGCTGTACCATTCGAAACGATGACGCCATCCTAATCAGAATGTGTTGTTGTCCAAAACGACAAACGAGGGTTGGTTGTTTACGCTGACCAAGCTGCAGGCACAGACGAGAGGTCCGAAACATGGTTGACGGCAGTGCAATTAAGGAATCGCTATTCCAAAAACCTCGGCCTCTGCGGGAATAAGGCTGGCTTAAACTGCAGCTACCACTGGCCGACATCGGAATAACTAATTTGAAGCCGAGTTGTATACGAAACGGGGTTAGTTTAGGACGCGCGGTAGAGTGAATGAGCCTCAGTTGTGGAAGTGCAGATCTCAGGGTGGCTGTCTCATAGGATTTCGTACTTGTCGTTTGTATCAATCTATTCTTGGCTTCGACAATCTGTCAACGCATGGTTTTCACTTTTTGAAGCCTTTCCTCGTTGGTATTCCTTCGCTTGTTCCCCGTCACCTTGCCGCTCCAAGATCTGCCCCACAAGACTGTCATTAATCGGCGTTGGCACTCCGACCTCTCTGCCCCGTCAACACCAATACCTATTAATAAACTAAATCTCTGTTTTCTGACTTCGTCGCAAATCCACCACTATAGAGAATATTGTCTCTGCCGTTTTCTAAATGCCATTTACCGTTACCTCGAGCCTCTCTACCGAGAAACGCTCTAAAATGCCTGGTATGTCGCGCAACTCTGGCAGTGTATTAACGACCTGAAAGATCTCCTTAAGTAGCATGTGTCCGGTTTCGGGGATGGTAAATAGGTCTTTATTTCGTGCATCCTTAAGGGCACAGAGTAGGTTGCAGAAGGCGTTAACTGTAAGCTTTTCTAGCTGGATTTGGAAAACATCTAGGAATGAGTATGGGGTCGCGTTGAATCGTGGGACAAATGGCAGGGCGTTCAGAAGGTAAGACGATTTAGTGGCCTCGATATCTGATTTAGTCTGAGGAACGGGGCCTAGGGATATTGCGGCAAAGCCAGTGCGCGTAATGTCGAAGGGAGCATTAAGAGTGACTCTGTGTGAAACAACACCGGTGGTGTAGTTATGCCGGGTGGCTTTTTCCGTAAATATTTCCTCGTTGATAGCCTCGATCATGCCGGATCCGTTCTGCGAGAACAGAATATGCGATGAAGCGTTGAGCCGATGCGGTCCTTTGACGGAAACGACAAGGTGGTCGATCATATCTGTCTGCGTAACTTGATCGAGCCCTGGCGTTGTTGAAGGGCGGTACCATTCTCTGTTGTCTAGTACCTCGTGGCGGTAGTTGCTATGCTAGTCGACTACTTCTCCCTCCCTTATTTCTAACCTAATTCTGCAGCAGTTTTTGAAGAATTCGCCGGCAAGAGAAGGTTGATGGAGAAGAAGCGTGACAGACGGTGTTAGAGGGGCTGGTACCTCAGCCAGTGAATGAGCAGGAAAGGTGCCAATGCTGCCCAGCCCCAAGACATGCACTCAAGGTTTCTTAGCTTTTACTGTCATGTTCCTTACCCAACTTGGTGACTTTTTCATTCTCCTTCCGAGCGAATGGAAAGTATGCGATATGCGCCGCATCGTAAAGATCTCACCACTTTTGAAATACTGGAGAGCAGGCCCGACCATAATACGTCCTAATTTTCTTCCATGGAACTCTTCATTGGGGAAGAATTCTCCCCCGGTACGCCCTTTGGATGAATTAATCTCATCGCAAGCTCGGCTCTATGGGCACGACTTTGCAACTCATTTGGCCGTGATAGGGCGAGGTTTTCGCCGTCGCCGGTGCACTCGAACCTTAGCTATCTACGAGGTACTTGACAACTAACCGACCGGTGCTCGAAATTTCTTCACTCAAACTTGCGGTAATACAGTGCATGAGAAATGCTAAAACCTCGACATGTAGGTAGCCTTGGGTGAAAGGGTAGATACTGATGCCAGAGAATTTATGAAAGATCGCTCCCCACCAATGATACCTCGGCCCTCGGACAGGTGGTTCATGGCTAATAAGTTAAGGGTGTCGCTTGATAGATGTAGGGCGTGGGGCGTGGGGCGTGGGATTTTCTCGGCACAAGACTGGAGGAAATTAGAGTCTGCGGAGCGGGAGACGGAGTTGCCGACCAGGGCCGGAGCTGAAGCTGAGCAATGACTTCCGGCGGCTCACTCCCGCTCTGCAAGTGAGTCGGGGCTACACCATCCGTTTTCTCAGGATCATCGCCACGATGGCTGCATCACCAACAGGGAGTCCGTGGTTTGATGCCTCTTTCGACCTCCTAGATGACGAGAACCCTGTCAAATTCTCTACAGCAAGTAGAGCCTTGTCACATTCAATTGCCAGACATATGATAGAGAGCTGATCTTGCATCTATTGCTCTGCTGGGCAATAAGGTGTCATCTTTCGATTCGGAGAGTCTTCAGTACCACAAATACCCCGCCGAATCAGTCTTTGGTCTGCCAGTCAAGGGATATGCGAGCACGATGGAAATGGTCATGGCACGATGTTCCATTGGAACTGTGGCCACCTCGGCCCAGAATAACCCTTTGGTCGAGATCGATGGTTTCGCTCCAGTGCAGAGAGTGCATTTGGTCGTTGATCACTGGAACTATGCGAACATAATCCTGATTTCGATCACTGTATTGCAGCTTGTCTTGGGCATTGCGGCGGCGCATGTCGCACATCAAATCGTGATCCCAGCGGGAGGGTCCATGGCTGTAGCTCAGGTGCTCCAACCTATGACAAATCGGATAAAAGACATGAACAGCAAAGAGTGTAGGCACCCAGGCTTTCCCCTCAAAAGTCGTTGGATCTATAGGTGCGTCAAGGTTTCGGAGGAGAGAGAGTATGATCTCTTCATGGAAGAGCAAGGAAATTAGCAAGGAAATGAACAAGGTAGGACGGGAAGGCATTCGGAAAGTATTAAGCTGTTATAGCGATGGGATGTTGGGTAAGACAGTTTCTTGTGATATGTGAGTGATGGCTTTATGAAAGCATGACATGGCATTCAGTTTTTTATCCTCAGCACGATACGGGCCATCTCTAAGGGATGTTTGACGGCACTTGTATCAAGGATACCAAAGTCAATTATTATTGGCGTTTGGAAGATATAAACGGTGAAAGAATCGGTTTCATGTTTACCTATTGATAGTGGCTTTGCTCAGTTCTCACGGACCAACCTTCCTCCTAAGCCATAAACTTATGGTTATATCTCTCCTTGCTTTGTTTACTTACATTTCTCCTTCTAGCATGCGAATTCTAGCGACTCAAAATCCATCGTATGAACTCGCCCGGTTGCGGTCCAAGTTCGCATCGAGAGGTATAACCAGTTTCTAAGGCAGTAACTTAGAAGAGAATATTTTCTTTTTTAAGCCCTCTTCGCTATCCTGTGTGTATCATTATGGCCAATGGCTCAGTACTTGGGAATAACCTTCTTATCCTTAAGTATGTTGAAGATACTTTCGAGGTTTTCCCAGGTATCAAGGTATCCTGTCCAGCCTAGCTTTCGCGATTTTGACATACTAAGAATATTGTTATAATCTCGACCCCATGCGAATCCGGCAAACGCCCAAGAGGCTTTGCTGAGCGCTTCAGGATCAAGTCCTTCGCGATCAGCCAAGCGCTTCCACGCATCCTTCACTTCTTGGGTCTGCGACCACTTGACCAAATCCACCCGTTGACGAATATAGCTCTGAGGGGTATGACCCTTAAGTCCGATGTCCTTGGCTACAACTGACATCGGAGGCTCCGATACAAGAGCCTTCTCTGAAGCTAGGGGCGCCTCGCGCGAAAACTGGTCGGCAGGGACTTTCAGGCTAAAGTACTTAGCAACTCGAGGCCACAAGTTCATCCAAGACTCAGCGTCGCCGTTGGCGACATTGAAGCCCTCGTTAGCGGCGCGGGGCTCAAGTGCCATCCATCGAAGGAACTGAGCATGTAAGGCCGCATCGGTAAAGCAAGTGACGTTGTTATAGAATACCTCAGATCCAGGGAACACCAACTCGTCTCCAAGTTCTTTCGATACCACGGCGTAGATCGCAGTCGCGCTAGCGAGGTTCATAAAATTTCCTTGCGCAAATCCGAGGACCTCGCTGGCAAACGCGACATTCCATTCAACACGGTTCCTCTTACAGAAATCATATAGGATGTCCTGCTGGCGGTAGTAGAAGTTGGGGGGATATGGAGGCTCGGGCATTCTGGAAACGAATGAGCATTGCACCTTCTGACTTGTCAAGGACTCTTAAGACCCACCGCGGATCAGTTTCTTGCATTGGAATCTTGACTCGGCCGAGATGAACACCGTAGTTCTTTGCTCCAGTGACAAGAACAAATCGCTTGATCTTTGAAGCAGCACCAGTCAATTCAAGGGCCTTGCAGAACGCAGATAGCATGTCCCCTGTATGCGTTATTAGACACCTGAACATTCTAATGCAATTCGACAATCGTACCATTGACACGCGTATTCTCTTCATCGGTATCCTTCTGCAAGTATGCCGCGAAGAAGACGTAGTCAGCCTCGACATTTTTCAAGCCATCGCACATGCTCTCGGCTGTGGCAGTCAGATCGAGGTGCGTATGCTTGACTCGAGGGCCGAAATCATCCTTCTTGGAGCGAGACATTGTGTAGATTGTACTCCATTCTTCCGGCCTGCTGCATAGTTCCTTGACAATCTCTCGGCCAAGGATGCCTTATGTCCAATTGTGTTAGTGTCGGTTACCTGTCGCATGGGCGGGCAGTGAGAACGAAGCGCAACATACCGGTGGCACCAGTGACAATTGCTGATGACATGGTGGTAATGGTTGATGGTGAGCTTTGAGACAATGTTCTGATGTTTAGTTTTGATTGTAACTGGAAACTCTCGAGGCTGTGTACTCTTTATACGGGATCTTTTGCAGTTGAAGCTTACAAATTTACAGGTGAGAATAAGGCCTACTCCGGTAGCGGTGGACATACGTACGTACCTTGAAGGGAAAGTTTGGTCGTGACGCAATAGTACAGGTGGAGTCCAAATTATGCCGAACATCCTTGCCATTTATTTTGCTGACGAAGTAATGAATGTATTTTGGAAGACATCTATCCCGCAAGGTGTGCCGCACATGCCGCGACCAGTCTGACAGAGCCGCAGCGACTCGACGTAGAAATGACGGGGTTGAGCTGCCCAGTTTAGTAATGATGTGCAGGCAAACTTTGATTCAACGATGTTCTACAAGAATTTCGGCCCTTCTTTGCCCTTGGGTGACAATTAGCATCATATGTGGCTATGGACGTTAAAAACCCACAATCCGCTATAAAACCTAGGCAGCTCAAGTGCTAACGTTACAACTTGGTAGCCGGCAAGGGATCTTATTAATTAATTGTCCTGTGAAGTCGGAGTTTTACATAATTTACCAACTGGAGAAGACGTGGTACGAGTCACTTACAGATAGCCAGGCGCAGTTATCTCTGTCATGAATCGCCTATGTAGGTGCAACTGACCATGCGATATTTACCTCAGTCCCTGACGCGGAAGATACTCCAGTCCGCTCCCATCAGGCAGACAGCTATTGGGGAACGCCATGTTCTCACACGGTGTGATGCGCCATGACAAGCCTCTTCGTCATGTTGGTGATGCCCGCAAAGACTCTTGTTCTGTGGGTATCTGTAAGACAACTAAACTGCCGATTATAAATCATCGAATTTGAAGTCTTCCATCTTTACCCATACTTGGTCTGAGATATAAGTTGAGACTTGCGACGTCCCAGTTGCTGACCTCAATCCCATATAGAGCATAATCTTCATTGACCAAGAAGCCAAACCTCAGAATGAGGTGAATAACGGTCCCTTACGCTTGCTAGACATTTCTGACCACAAGGATGACAGTAGCAACATTGAACAGTTCAAGAAGTTGAGGGAATCTGCCTCTCCAGTTGAGACAGCTGCCCTCGACTCGTTTTTCGATCAGTTACCCCCTATCCCGCTATCTCATTTGGTCGGTAGTTGGAATGGTGGGTTCTTCGACACAGGCCACCCGAACGGAGACTTCATGAAAGACATTTCCTGGATTGGCAAAGACTTCTTCTCCGTCGATCACGTCGATCCTGTGATCGTGGAACGTGGCGGCAAGAGACAGAGCTGGGGAAAATGGGGCCTTGCGAGCGTACGTTCAGCTTACTTCTCAATGCTTCACCCATATTGACTTCAATGCAGTTGAAAGAAATCGTCTTCCGAGGCCAAGTGACCTCTGCCATGGTATATGACGATCAACCAGTGATCGATTACTTTCGATTTGTGGACGATAAAACCGTGGCCGGGATCATGGAGGGCAAAAACCTGGACGGGCCGTTCTACTTCTACCTCACCCGGCCTTGAACATGGTCGATCACTGGAGGTATTCAGGGCCTGTTTGTAGTTCGCTGTGGAAACACAAATTTTGCTGGCAAAGAGATCAATGAATAAGATTAGTGAACATGATCTTTACTCGTTTTGCTGAGATCGAATAAAACACGGTTGAAGAAAGCCCATGCGTACTGTAGCCACATGGTTGAGATAAGCCGCTCCGGTCTAGTCCCGAGGAAGGTTATTTTCGCGCCCTGCGCCTTACGCCCTACGCCTCCCTTCTTAAGTTCTCATGACTGACCATGGCAGAATGATGCCAATTCAAAGAAGACTTAATAGTAACACCAATAATTAAATCCTCAGAGGAACTGGTCTGGTCGGGTTCTAGATTGTTTTGGGTGTACAATGCATTTCGGGAGCCGTAGAGAATTTCATGACTGGAGGTAGTTGCAAACTTACAATGCTGCAACCCAGGTTTCTACAATAAGTCACACTGTATGTAAGGCCAGAGCTGAACAGGGAAAATCTTTATTTCAGTTTAAGATTGATACGTCCGATCCGAGTGTCAAGGGGTAAGAAACCACGTCTTATAGCTCTCGGTCTCGGCGAAAAAGGGAGCAATATGTGGAGCGAAGTCCGCCCTAAACTTGACAACCAGGGCGTGGTAAAAATTGATAATTCGATTTTCATCAAATAACGTCGTAGAGGCATGTAATAAAGGCGCTTGATCTTTGCAGACTTAGAGCACTCGAGATTCTCATGGTGGGATATATAAGAGGCTTACCACATATGCTTCATTACCTCAAACCGTTGGCAGCCATTTGGAAGAGAACCATGACAGTCCAAGCCGTCCTAGCCGTTCGACCTCGCGTGCATGTCTTAGGGCTAGGGAGCATAGGCACGTTTGCTGCCCACTCATTGGCAGAGGTGCCACCCCCTTTGACCCCATCAGTCACGTTGTTATTGCATCGAGCGTCTTTGGTCAAGGATTTCGTCCGGAACGGCTCCCAAATAACCTTGACTACTCGAGAGGGTGCAACGGTAAATAATGGCAACTACAGATTGGAAGTACTACAAAATGGTGAATGGCATCAAGTTCTTTCTACGTCACGGGAACCGATGCCGTCGAACACCACCGTCCGGACCGATATTATCGACCACCTCATCGTTTCAGTCAAGGCACCCCAAACGGCATCAGCATTGGAACCACTCAAACATAGACTGAAAGCTTCGTCAAACATACTGTTCTTGCAAAATGGATCTGGCATGATTGAGCAGGTCAATGAGCAGGTCTTCACAGACGAAAAGACCCGGCCAAACTATATCACAGGAGTCACCTCACACGGCGTCACACTCAACGCTCCATTCAACATTACGCACACTGGATTTGCTGCTACGTCCTTAGGCATGGTCCCTCGAACTTCAGATACTAATGGCCACTCACTGAGAACACCTTTGTCATCCTACCTTCTGGAAGCCCTTCCTCTTGTACCAAGACTCAACGCCACAGAATACAACTTCCTCGATGTTTTCCAGATTCAACTGGAAAAGCTAGCAGTCAACGCATTTTGTAACCCTCTTTGTGCGTTGAGCGATGCAAAGAATGGGTACTTATTTAGCATCCCAGAGACGCGTCGTGCTCTGTTATCCGAAATTTCTCGAGTTATCTATGCCCTTCCGGAGTTGCATGAAGTACCTAGACTTTCAGAGCGGTTCTCCGCAGAAAGACTGGAGATAACTGTAAATGGCATCATTCAGAAAACAGCTGAAACAACATGCTCGATGGTTGTAGATTTGAGAAAGGGGCAGAAGACAGAGATTCAGTTTATCAATGGGTATTGGTGTCGAAGAGGGAGGGAGGTTAGGGTGCCGACGCCTATCAACGACGACCTAGTGCGGCAGATTCTCGAGCGACAGGGAGATAAGAAGCTGATTTGCGAGTATCAGTAGAGGAACTAGAAAGCACTATAAAGGATATTTATCAGCAGTACTGGACAAGTTCATGAGAGGACGATTGCCTGTTTTTGTAGAACATGATGTATACATGGTTGTTAAGGGTATCAGAATCAAAGATCAATTCTTAGAAACATGACTTGCAGCACCTGAATATGACTACTATAGTCTTCCTGTACACTACGACTGTCCCACTACCATGTGTACCTATACTCTGGGTTATTTTCTGCAAGCTCGGCAATTTCTTATTTAGCTAAAAGGCACTTTGCAGAGAGTATTCTATTCTCTTAGTATCCTTATAGCTTTATTAATATAATAGACTTTGCAGTTTATATAGAGGCTATTATTATATTACAGCTAAGTTAGCTTTAAAAGCTTAAGAGTCTTAGCTTATATTATAATTTGCCTGAGCTAGTAATAATTTATATTAAATATAGCTTTACTATTAGCCTAATACATATACTGTATTACCTAGGCAATAAGCATTATATACCTATATCTGCCTACTATAGCCTAAAGCCTCTAATTTACTTTTTAAATCTTCTAAACCTAGAGATACTTCTACCTCGATTAAACGGCTTGCCGCGTTATATATAACTTACCTTATATAAGGGCTTGGCCTGTAAGCATTATAGTCTTTAGTCTATCGGCGAGAAAGTCTTGCTAACCTATATACAGACTAAGTATATTAAGGAGCTTAAGCTTATAGCTTAATAGCAGACTTAATACTAGCTATATATTTATATCTAGTAAGGCTTGTTATTTTAGAGCAGGTTAGTAAATAATATCTAAAGGCCATGGCTTAGTATTACTAATAATAACCCTAGCTATGGCTTTCTATCTTATAATACTTTCCTACAAGCTAGTTCTAGTATTATTAAATACCTTATTTAAAGAGCTCTTTGCTAATAAGTATACATAGTTAGGGGATATTTAAGGAGGCTATATAAGATTATATAAAAGTATAGTATTAATAACTTTTACCATATAAATAAACTATATATAGTATATAGGCTAGGAAATAATATTTAAAAATATATATTATAATATCCTTATATTACTTATAGAGTTATCTAATTATAGGACTAACTAGCCTATGCCCTTAAGTATTATAGAAGGAGAGGTAATTTATAGCCTAGTATAAGATAAATAAAGGTTAGTATTAGTAATGGCAGTGCTGGATCGCCTCCTCTACTAATATAGCATAATGGTCTAGAGAACTAATATATACTTGAGAAGGTAGCTTTATAGCAGGTTCCTAGAAAGACCCTGCGGCCGATATTCTACTTCACTTTTGTTACTTTGCCGTTAACGAGGACTTCAAGGGAGGGATCGCGAGCTTGACGATGCTGGTGTACTTCAGGGCTGTATGCGGGCTGTCGACCCCTGACGGCAACAAATGCCTCCAGCCTTACCGGTTCACCTCTATCCTGGCGAAGCTTATATACTATTTATGGCTAATTTTTCTTAAGGCAGTACTGCCGCGTTTCTCGTGTAGCTACGGTGGCATTATGCGTCGGCTGCGTCACGTGCTATTGCGAAGGCTCAATACGGCCCCCTGTGAATATATATGTGATAGCACTTTATCCCCTATAGGCGAGTTCCTAAGTCTCCTGTCGTATGGCAACGCTCTTCGGCGGTCTTAAGGATCGGCCTTTCGCTTTTATTAGAGCGATGTTGGCGAGGTGCTCTCCGGGATGGCAATCAACAACTTTCGATGGTAGACTTCCGTGGCCTAGCAAGAGTTTAAAGCTGCTCTGACCAACTCCTTCGACACTCCAAAGGCCATGTCCGTTTTCCTCAAGTTGGTCAACATTACCAATGTTCACTTGAGAGACAACAAGGAGCCCGATCTCGTGGCTCTCGAGTCTATCGCCGCTGGATTACAAAGTTGGTTGGTATCTTTGGTCCTGATTCCGATGCTTCACCTCCGTATGACGGTCTTGGCTGGGCCACTGTTATTGCTTCGGATGTTGAGCCCTAGACGGCCGTACAGCCCTACCCAGATGCGTTTGTCAAGGTTAAGTCGGACGTTGCTAGCCTTTCTCTGGAGAGCGGAGGGATCTCTTCGTTGCATGAGCAGGCCCCTGCAGTTGAGTTTGGGTCGATCGCATCAGGTGGCTTACGCGACCCTGAGTAACGGGCATTTCCCTACCTTCGTGCGGTGTCCAAACTTTGAGACGAGCTGCGCCGTATCCAGTGTTGCTAATAATATAAACAATATGGTATTGCCAATACGGACCCCTTCGCAATATTATTGTATTGCCAAGGGGTGCATATTGTATTACCCAATATGAGCATGACTCATTGTATTTATTGCCAAGAACCCAATATATTAGCAGTGTGACAGTACACCCAATATATTCCACGGGACCCCATCACTCTACCGGTACCGCTTCTGCACAAATCTGGTCACCCTGAAAATCTCGTATTCCAAACCATGACTTCAGGCACTCCAATGCTTCAATTACACCACTCCCAAGTCGATTTCGGCGGTCTGCAATCGTTATCTTTGCACCAGAGAAGAGTCCTTCAGGCTCCGCAGACATTGCAGGAATTGACAGTATATCCACGGCTATCTTGCTCAGGCTCGGGTAGGTTTTCTGCTGCGTCTCCTCTAGCCACCATGCAAGGGCGCTTGTAAGGCCATAAACCTGTTCAGAATTGCAATATCGCTCGTATTCGTCCATGGCGAGCGACGGCTGCAGATGCTTGTTCCTCTAATTCAAGAACTCGTTCGTGGTTATCGATGGGACCTCGCAGAGAGGAAGCGGTGATTCCACAGGTTTATATTCGTTTGTCGCAGGCCGGGCATGGTCTCAACGAGCCTCAGGAACAACGGCCGTTAGTAATCAAGCTAGGTGATTTAAAGTAAAACCCGTGGGATGGAATACCCCACACAGAAGATAGAACCAATCAACTCACTACTGATGCTTATTATGAATGACCCGACCTTCAATCCATTTTAATCACATCCAGTGCGACATCGTTCCACGGCGTCTCAATCAACTTCTTTGATGACTCAGCCCACTCCTTTCTCCAGTTCTCTTGAATGTAGTGCCATTTGTGCAAAGGGTGGAGCACAATGGCTGCAACATACGCAGGCGATCCTTCAGTAAGGCGTTAGTACTTGTCCAACTTAGCCCAGCCCGAGTTATACATCAGTGCCATCACCGGATCGTCGATAGCTGCCTCCTTGCCGGCTTCGAATTGTGCCAATATGAAATCCATCACCAAGAGGACATTATCGAGTGCTGCAAATAATAACTCGAGAGCCTTAGTCATCATCTTCAGTTTCTCCAAGAAGGACTTGATCTTCTACAAGATGATCCAGTCCTCTAGAGAGAGCTCATCTCTAGCGCAATCTGCGTCCATTTATTTGTTAAAATAGCCGTTAATTGCATCTCTAAGATTCAATGCCGCACTCAACATGGTATACCACGAGCTCTATCTTGCGTCATTGTCTCGCGTAAGCCTACGGTTGTGGCTGATAGCAAGAAACTTTTGGCTGCGCTGAACACTCCGTTGGATGTAAATGACGAAGTTGTGAAGCCTGCCAAGAGGACCCTTATTCCGCCACGCTTCAATATGCTTTAGTGTCACATTATGCAGGCCAGCATCGTTGCGTTCGAGCTTCTTATTGTCGGTGGCGAAGAGGAAAGTTTGGCGGCGAGGTTGATGATATGGCCTTGGCAGCGGAGTCGGTGAACTTTGGGATCATATTGAATATCATATCGGCGAAAGAGGCCTGTGGGATGTTAGGGACAACCATTAGAAATAGTAAGTTGTACTGACCAAGTGAAAGGGATCTCATCATTGTATCATTATTGCCAGCATTGTCCATCACGAAATATCCAAGCTTCGAAGCAAAGCCCTATTCGTCAACTACTTTCAAAATTGCCGCAGCGAGGTGAGAACCGTCGTGCTCACTGTCGATGTCTTTTAACGCCAAAATATGGTGCTCCAGCTGACCATCTTCCGTAACATAGTGGCCAACTACGCCTAGGATGGCCAAAGAGTTGGGAGAAGTCCAGAGGTCGCAGCTGATGTGAATTCTTGACTTCGCTGACTGTATGCGCTGCTTGACCTTCTCCTTCTGGTCTTCGTACTGCCTTATGATCCATTTCCTGATAGTCTCGTACGTGTCTGGAAGCCAAGTATCGATATCGTTATTAATGTATGCCAAGAGTGCTCGGAACTCTGGACGTTCCACGAGCCGAAAGGGGAGAGAACAGGCCGTAATGAACCTCATATATAACACTTCGAGCTGGTCAGGGTCGATTAAATCTCCGGATTGATCGTTAAGCCGACGGCGTTTGCGGGATTTTCTTCTGCTGCAGCACGAGCTTGTTCGAGAATCGTTCGTATCGTTGCCACTTTAGCTGTGCGTGGAGCTCCTTTTGGCAGACCGTGGCCGCCAGGAGGAGGGTCCATAAGATGTTTTCCGGGAGCCGCAGTACCCCCGGAACAGGCATATGCTCTGTTACAATATTTGCAGCGCCACTCTTCTTTTCCGGTCCGCTGATTGTAGTACCTCGTCTCTATCTCCTCATTTGGCATATGAGAGAAGACCTATGATGTTCTGGGCTTGGTGGAGGAGGCTGTAGAGGCTGTGCAAGGTCGAGATTTGGACGATTAGCTTTCGTCTAAGCCATGTAACTGCTGACTGGAAACCCTGAAAAGTCGACTGAAATTGACGACTCTCTTCGCTGTGACCATTTTACAAACGGGAGGCGTTGTTGAGACATGACGATACGGTTAGTCAGTAGGCTCGATAGTGGTAAAGAAAATGGGCAGAGGCGACGATGGCCAATATCGACAGGCAACCACTGGTAGGCCCAGCCCAACATGGTCCGTACCAATCGTACCCCCCCTGACGAGTGAAGGAAACGCGTGCTCGCATGTTATGTCTGGTTGTCAATAAAGACGTGTGTTGAGGTGAACGCTCGCCGAATAAAATGCCAAGCATCCTTGTCGCTGGTGTACGGTAAAGCATGCCTGGCTATTGTCAAGATGCAATTTTGCCCCAGGGCCAACAACCCAATAAAGTAATATATTGACAATATGGACACCCTCATATTATATTGTCACAATATGAGAGAGCCCATATCATATGGTTTATATTGTAATATACTACTCTATTGCCATATTATTAGCAACGCTGAAGATTCAGAGTTTAGGTTGAGTTGTCTGTCAGTATATAACAGTATATAAAACGGACAATTTGAGCAACATCGGTTTCAAATGACGGTTGTGTCATAATACTAGCCCTTGCAACATTTAAGGATTTGTCACATAAGTCTTTGGACATGTCGACGTGCTCAATGGCGATTTTCACTAAGTAACAAATGGACGGTATGATCGGGAAATCTTGAGTCGCCAACAAAATAAAGTACGAGTTTAGATGCCCTACTTACATCTTCACTTAGTTCTCAGTGGTTCGTTCGCTATGGGTACGTGCTATCTATTCTAAAACTTCATTTCTCCCCTACGGTCCTCTGCTGGACCAATGCCGTGAAGAATACAGTGCTGAGACAGCTCTCTAACCGGTAGCTCAGTCCTCCGGTTAGCCGGTCTTATCTTCACCAGTATTCAACAGTTATGTATTAGGTAGTCCTGGATAGTAGTTCTAGTTTTAAGTAATGAATAATACGCAATATATAAATGTAGGCATTAATCTAAGCAAAATTCCAGCTAATTAGTTTATAACCTTAGGAAACACAACTATTACAATATGTGTTAAATATTAGGGTAAATTGTGTGCTATTTATCTTCTTGTGTATGTAGTTACTGTCTCCTGCTTGCTGCTTAAGGTTTAAAGTAGGCTTTATATATCTGTTCTATGCTATATAGAGTTAACTGGAAACTACTTGCTAAGCTTATGGCAATAAGTGGCAACTGTTATCTTTAATAACAATATTTATCAGACTTTTAAGCTACTTCTATAAGCTTCCTTTTAACACTAGTTAATAACAAGTTTGCTATAATACAAGGCTTAGTAAAGATAGTTAATATAATTACAGTCTAGACCTTAATTAGTTCTATATAACTATAAGTAGCTAATAGGATCTATAAGTAGCTTAGTAATAGCAAGATAATAAGGCTTAGCTTAAACTCGGATTAAATTAACCTTAATAAATAAAGGAGGCAAAAGCGGCTTAGATATAGTCCTAGCTGAAATTAAAGGCTGCTTGGGGAATAAAGTTATTATAATAAGCTATACTTTAAATAGCTTAAGTATTTTAATTAATTTATAATTAATTAATTAACTATTTTTTATTATTTTTTTAATTTTTAATAATTATAAAAGTTATTACTTAGCTAACTTTAAGAAATATTATAAAAAAATATATAATTATTATATTTTATATATTAATATATATATCTTACTTACTTTAATTTCTTAATATTAAGTATTTTATAATATTAAAAAAGATATATAATTAAGAAATAAAGTATTTAATTAAATTCTTTTTTACTTTTTATATTACTTTAAAATTACTTTTCTAAAACATCATATATAAAGGGGATTTAAAAGGAGGTAAACTTATTTCTTTTAACTTAAAAAATATAATTTTAAAGCTTAATATATAGCTATAGACTTTAATACCTCTTAAAGAGGTAATTTAATATTTCTCTCTTTAGACTTTAAAGACCTTAAAGATAATAATAAAGGCCTAATCTTAATTTAAATATTTTAAAAGATAAATTAAAAAATATATAACTAGCTTTTTAAAGTTAATTATAAATGTCTTTAAAGTTAAATATTAAAATAATAAAGATAATTATATATAAGGTAATCTTATTAAGGAATAAGATATAAAATCTTTAAAATATAAATAAAATACTAAGTTAATATTAAAGGCAAAAAGAATTAAATTATAAAAAGAAAATATAATAACTATAAGAAGTATTATAAGTAACTAATTAAATACATATTAATATATAAGTAATAGTAAAATTATTAAAAAGTAATAGTTAAGAAAGGTTAGTTAAACTAGATAATTAATATTATTATATATATAATAAGGCTAGTTATAATATAAAGATTTATTAAGTAGTAATTAAAATATTAAAAAAAGAGTATAATAAGTAGTTTTAATTAATTAAATAGTTTATAATATTTTTAAATAAATTTAAAGTTTAAAGGTAATAAAAAGTATCTTACTTACTTATTTATCTTTGTTACGATTCGTGCCCGTAACAGCGCTGTAAGGCTTCTATAAGGCAGCTGTAGCACACCCATAATTGCTTGCATAGCGATTATGGCCCGATCTTTTGCCCTGTGGCTTAACGGCTTGTGTAACCGTTACAATCTTACTTGCTTATTTATCTTCCTTACTTATTAATTATATTACCCTTTTCTAGCTTCTTAGCTATTACTTCTTAGCTTTTTAGCTATCCCTTTTCAGGCTTATTTCTTTATTATAACTTTTATATTTACCATTTCCTTTATCCCCTATCCCCTTTAGCTTTTAGCTATATCCCTCCTTATTACCTTTTTATTACAACCTAAATAGAAGAGCGCTTACGTTATATATACTTCGCCAATTTTTCACTAATTATACGGCGACTTACGACTCTTACCCCATAACAGACCGTGAGCCTTATAATAGATATATAAAGAGCTTACGATCTGACTTATAACTTATGGCAAGCCGGGCTTACCTAACCGTGAGCTACCTGGATATATATACGCACTTATATAGTATTAGATAGAACTTAGCTTACTAGCTATTAATAAAACCTCTTTATATTAAAAAGCCTTATAAGTATTACTTAATTAGTAAGAAATATAATAACTTAATAATTACTTAGTATAATGCTCTATATCTTTATAGATATAAACCTAATATAAGATTAGTTTACTTGTCTAGAAACTAAACTATTATACTTTTCTTATATTTCCTTTTTCTTAAAAAATCTCTATTTTTTTATTTTATTAACTAAATCTTTATTATAAAAAAAAACTCAGGCAAAGATAGCTTAGATAGTTAATACTAACTCTATCTTAAGCCTTTCTTTATATCTTTTTTTATCTTTTTATTTTCTTATTTATCTTTATATTTCCTTTTATCTTTCTTTTCTTAGCTTATCTTTTTATATTATTTCTTCTATAAATAGAACTAAAGAAGAATATCTTTTTATAGCCTAATTTAACCCTATCTTAACCCTAAGAATAGTTCCTAGGTATTATATAGAAGCAAGGCATTAAGTACCTCGTTTTCTAACTTATCCAGCTCATAATCCAATTCTACCTTATTAAAGTCTTTACTTATAGCGCTTATAGCATTCTCCTCATAAAATGTCTCTCTGGGTTATGGAATTAGTAAAAATAAGCCTTATAGGCAACTCAATAAGGGAGGAAGATAATAATGCACATAGGCACATCCCTCTCTATTATGAGGCCTCCATAGATCCGCTTCATGGCCTTGCTAGCCGGTTCCATGGCCATCAGAGTCTCCTTGTTGATATTGGCCGATTCGAGCACGATGAGTCGCTGCTCTAATATACCAAGCTGCCCAATAGTCTCATTGAGCAAGTGCTCGTAGGTGTTCTTGTGTTGTAAGGTAGCTTTGGCCGCTAAAGTCTAGATTAGCACCTCCTATACTATAATACTATACTTACTAGAAATTCATGTACCATTTCGATTTACACAAATACTCTTGCGTGCAACAGCATTGTACTCCTTTATCCGCTTCTGAAGATGCCGCTCACGCTCTTTAAGCACATTACGCTGCGATTGTATTCCAAGGATCATATTCTTAACGGCGCCAATTCGCTTCTCGGCCACAGTGTCATTAAACCAGCACCACATGCCTGCAGTCATTAATTGCGGAAGATTAAGGGGCAGAAAGCGCATGAACAAGGGTAAGCAGTATCCATGCTGTTACTCTCATTAATCGTTCTCCTTCTGTGTAATTTATATACTGTAATTAAGTACTAAACAAAATATCGCACTAAGTGTGCTTAAAATGTTAAGTAAATATGTTAATTAGCAGCAATCTGCTATTAGCAGCTATATAGCGTTAGATTGAGATTAAAGAGGGTGAAGGAGTTATATTTTTCTGTTAAACATGGTGGCTGCTAAGCCAGTTATATAGTGAAGTACCCTGTATTTGTTACGACCCCGCGGTGACGTCACGTGTACCCCACAGCTTTTACCATTAGCCCACTAACCAAGTCAGGACTAACCGCGCTCCAGGAACGCGTTGCTCCTTAAAGACAAGACATAAGTATATACAGTAGGGGGCAAAAAGTATATAAATCCAAACGCAAGTACCGGACTGATCGGGCTAGCCGGAACAGGTATATGTTATAATGCCGCTTTAATATTATAATTTTAACCTAATTAGGTTAATTAAAACAGCTTTAGTACTTTATATATTAACCTTTTATATTAATTATAATATTAATATAATTTAATATTATCTTATAAAGGTTCTTTAAGATCTTATCTTTAAAGTTATTTTAAGCCTCTATTATAGCTAAGACTAAGTTATATTATATAATAACTATATCCTTTACATAAGTTAGTTCTAGATATAATTAATAAATCTTAGCCTTTATTAATATCTATAAATTCTTTATAAGGTTTAAATTAGGTAAATATAATAATTAAGCTATTAAATTAACTCTTTAATCTTTTAATAAAGACTTAATAACCTAGGCTATATATATAGAGGTATTATTATATATAAAGATATTACTTAATTAAAGAAACTATAGTAAGATAAAGCTATATAACTTATAAATACCTATAGTATTAATATTACTAATAAGAGGCACTAATAGTATATAAGATCTATAACCTATGGCAGCCTAGAATATCTGCTATATAGCTCCTTATCTCCTAACTTCCCTAATATTCTATATATATAAGGCCTTACAAGGTAATAGGAAGGTCTATATAGGTCTTATACCCTAACCGCAGCGCACTATATACTTATCACTCTACTTAACCTACTTCTAATTAATGCCCTAATTAAGATAGCCTAATTAAGCCTTTTATAAGCCTATAGCAGCATTAGGGCTATGTGTTTCTTCTGTATCTATTTCCTCTTATTTATCTTATAAAGAAGGTATTATAAAGAATGCCGCTTAATAATATTATTAAAGGAATTAAGTAAGTCTCTTATTATTATATATAGGTCAGTTTTAACAGTATTATAAATCTAATCGCGTTGCTCTTCTGTAAGCTTTCGAGACGCGCCTGACTGCGGCAGGGATATATTCTCGGCTCTGCGTTATGCCTCGCGGCGTAGGGTCGTTTTGATCGTGCCGAGAGGGATTTCAGGGAAATGCTTCTTAATTTGTGAGTACGTAAGCCCTTGTTTTCGTAATTCACATATACGAGACCATATTGAGGGGGATAATTCCTTGCCTCGAGGCATCGTTATGGTGTTGTGATATGTGTCGTAAGGAAGAAATCGGCGTGCAAAAGCGGCAGCAAAAAACGCGTGCCTAATCGGGTTAGGGGCGGCCAGCTACTTGCGTTTGAATTTATACTTTTTGCCCCCCACTGTATATACATATTCATGTAGCACTAGATAGAATTTAGCTCACCAGCTATCAATATAACTTCTTTACATTAATCAAGCCTAATACGGATTGAATCTACCATTAAGAGACGTGATACTTCAATAACCGCTCAGCACCACGCCCTACGCAATCTGCCAACAATAAACCTAGCACGGCTTAGTTTATCCATAGTTAGAAACCCAACCCTCACACGCCGCTTACCCTCAAGACTTGTTGAACCCTAAATTAAGTAATTAAATTGATTGTCTATCTAGTATTTCTAAAGTATACTGTCTTATCTCTAAAAGAGGGGTAATTATCATGTTACTCTTCTATTTTAGGAAACGCGGCTCCTTTGGTCAAAATGCCCTGCCTGCGGTTTAACAATACTAACCCTATCCTAACCCTAACGCTGTTCGAGAAGGAGGGACTCTTATCGCTATCAGTTTTGCGCCCGAGGATATTCGTCCTAATGATGTAAAGAAGCAGACCAACACCTTTTCTTTATCATCGATCCGGTTGGTAAGGATCTAAATGTTATTACCGAGCTCCTGGAATCTGGAAAGCTCAAGCCAAGCATTGACAGTGTGGTCAGTTTCGATGACTTTGAAGAAGCATGGGATAAGGCTGAAAGTGGCCGAGCTAAAGGAAAAGTCGTTGTGAAGATAATTGACGAGGTATAACTGGGGATATTTCCACTCATATAACTTCTTAGCTAGGTATAACTCAACTCATAATATTTATCTTTACGCTCAAGAGTGCTTCACCCAGTAAGCCTGAGGATTGCACCAACCCTTAAGTCCAACCTCACCCCAGTCCATTCCAAGACCACTCTGCTTGTGTCCACCAAAAGGCACATTAGCCCCAAGTTCGAAATGTGTGTTAACCCAGATGCTTCCAGCCTCCAGCTCCTCAGCAATTTGCTGAGCACGAGCAACATCCTTGCCCCAAACAGAAGCACCAAGTCCCAGATCTGTGCCGTTAGCACGCGCGATAACCTCCTCCTCAGACGACCACTTCATAATAGGAACAATAGGTCCGAAAGGCTCGGTCTGGACGATGTGAGAGTCCTCGGGTGGGTTGTCGATGAGGACGGGGTGGATGAAGTAACCCTTCTCTCGCTTTTCGGGTGCACTGCCGTAGGCACGCTTCCATCCTTGCTTGTCGACTTCCTCGTACAGCTTCTGTAGTTTCTCGAACTGCATCTTGTTTTGGATAGGTCCGAAGAATGCCTCGGCGTCAGTGTAGTCACCGGTCTTAACGGCATCTAGGAAGCCAGTGACGGCGGCAAGGAACTCGTCGTAGATGCTCTCATGCACATAGATACGCTTGATTGCCATGCAGATCTGTCCTGTGTGGAGGTAGGCATACGTTGCAACCTAAAACACGAATATGTCAGCAATAATAGCAATCTCATGAAAAAAACTATCATACCTTAGCAGCCACTGTGGGAATGTCAACATCTTCCAAGACAATAGCAGCATCGTTACCACCAAGCTCCAGCGTAACACGCTTCAAAGTAGCAGCGCAAGAAGCCATGATCTTCTTGCCAACCTCAGTAGAGCCAGTGAAGCTGACCTTGGCCACGTGAGGATGGGCAGTCAGCATAGGTCCAAGGTTATCGCCGCCACTGAGAGCCTGGAAAACACCCGGAGGGAGGACCTTGGCTCCAATCTCAGCAAGCTTCAGTGCTGTGTAGGGCGAGTATGGGGAGGGCTTCCAGATGAATGTGTTACCGGCCATCATGGCGGGGACAGCCTTGCCAATGCCGAGAACCATGGGGAAGTTCCATGGAACGATACCAACGCCGACGCCAAGAGGGACGTATCGCACAATAGCAGTTCGGTCATCGTTATCCTCAGGCTTCTCCTCCTTCAGCCTCATAGTAGGAACCGTTCTAAGATTTTGCATCACAAAAAACATCTCAACCCCAGCAGCCTGAGGTGGCTTTCCCGCTTCACGACAGAGGAGCTCGGTGAACTCCTTCTGATGCGCCTCAACAGCATCGGCAAACTTGGTGAGATAAGCAGCACGCTCATCCTGCGACAGCTTGCGCCAGGCAGGATAGGCGGCCTTGGCAGCGCTCACAGCACGGTCGACATCTTCCTGGGTTGAGACGGGCGATTCCCAGAGAGGCTCTTCTGTGCTTGAACAGATTGCACGGCGGGTCTCGGCTGTGGGAGTCAATTCGTTGTTGATGACATTTTGGAAAGTCTGTTGGTGTTAAAGGAGGTTATCCAAGACATGGTGCAAGCATACATACCTTGAACTCGATCTTTACGTCAGCCATTTTCGCTACTTGGGGGAATTGAAGTTAATGAATACTAGATAATAAAAAGCAAGTTCCGAGGTAATCTAGTCAGTGAGGTATATTTATAATCCCCTCCCCAAGTCCCATCCCCACATCCCCTCCTCAGGGACCTTCGCACATATGACCTAAATAGTAAATGGGGCCTTTAGTTATACAAAATAAGTGGCCTCCCAAAGCCAGAGCCAATAGTTATCCTTGGCAACATTGCGTGCACGTGCCAGGATGAAGATCATGCAACACGTGTCGCGGCCTCGGATAAGAAACCAGACTAAGGCTGACTCGAGATCCGCCGTGAGGCTCAATTCACAGGCCGCGGTTGGCAGCGATTGAATAATAGCTCCCGAGCGCATAATAGGCTATAGATTCAATGCTGGCTACCACAGCCTTATCGTATAGAATGAGGCTGGTGAAACGAAACGGTTCTGGTGCTGACTCGTAGGATTGTTTCTTACGGGGACTTTGGTTATTTCGCCAAGTGGAGTTTCAGAGCCGCACGTTACCTGAAACAGTCATGCATACATTAGTTTCAGGTATGTCACTTGTATTTAGGTCAGTTTAATCCCCACTTACTAGTCGCATTCTAATTGCTAGATAGAATAATAATTATTCTTACTATAGATATAGTTATCGCTGTTATGCAGATACATACATATTACTTGAGCTGCGACTTCATCTTTTTCCACATCTTGTACTCGCGAAACTCATCCATATCGACTGGAGTTTCACCAGTCGTCGCAGAATCTTCTTTCCCCGCAGGTCCACTCTTCCCCTTCCCAGCCTGTTTCACATCGTCATCAGATTCCTCATCACTGTCCGTCTCAGAATCGCTATCATCATCACTATCATAGTTCATAGCAGCTGCTTGTCTCTGAGTATGGTAAGCTGACGGAGGCATCGCCATCGGAACCATAGGAATTGCTGGGTTTCCTGCTCCCATCATATAGCCGTCGTTGCGCCATCCTTCTCGCTTGACCATATCTGCATCTGTAGCTCCCAGTGTTTTGTTGAGGCATTTGTCGAATTGCATGAATCCTCGCGCTACTGCTTCGAACTGCTCTTTGCTTAGTATCGGCTGAGGATCCCCTGAGGACTGGGTCATGCATTGATGCTCGGCTAGGGCGATGGCTGTTTGGAATGCGTTCCGGATTTGGCTGTGACAGTTAGCAGGTGGATGCAAGGTATGGGTGAAGTACTTACCGTCCGTTCCATGTCTCGTATCTATCCTTCTCCAAACTCCGAAAATGCTTCTTCCCGAACTTAAGAATCTCTTTCTCTTTAATCTTAAAAAGATAGCTCCCTTGTCGCAACTGCTTCGCCTTGGCTCTTCTAATGAACTTCTCGTACAGCTTGCACGTAAAATCAAGGGTCAACTGGGGATAAAACAAAGACATTTGAATCCTGGACCTGAATGCTGGATCGATAAGACCAACACGATTTGTTGTCAAAAAGAGAATTCCAGCGTAATACTCCAGACTTCGAAGGAAGACACTTGTAACGACATTATGGCGCAAGTCGCTCCGAGTGCGTTTGGCAAGGAATATATCGGCTTCGTCGAGGAGTAGGACACAACCCCATTTGTGAGCTAGTTGGAAGTGGCTTTGCAGGTTATGCTCGACATCAGCAGCTGTTTCACCAATATCACCGCAAATAATGGGAAACAGCGGTCTCTTATTGTCATCGGCAACACATTCCGCTGTTGTTGTCTTTCCCACGCCTGGCGGGCCGTGTAGCAAAATGACCAGTCCACTTCCCTTCCCTTGAACGAAGTCTAGCACAGATCCGATGCTTGACTTTTCAGAACTAGACGACAGTGGCGACCTTGCGTTCTCATGGGTGGTAACTAATGCTTGGACAGTTGTTTTGTGGTTATCTGGTACGACCAAATCATCAAAGCTGTTTCGAAATACAACTTCCTAAAGATCTTCAGATCCAATCGTGACCCACTGTCTCGAGCGTAAAACAAACGCATGCACATACGGTCTCATAATTATAAGGTGTTTATCTGTTAGATCTTCCAATGCGAGTGGTCGTAGCATATAGCCCTTCTTCTTGGGAAATTCCTGTGCGTTGAAATTGTCTAGTTCTAGGTCGTTGAAGATGGTGTCGCTGCCACAGCATGCGGAGTAATCGCAGACACGCTGCTACTGCCTCCAGTTTAGCAGCACCGTCTAAACAGGTAAGATACGCATGCTGCACATATACCTAACTGCATAGTACGTAACTCCCTGTATATAGGATAAGAGCCTCCTCTGACCCTATTAATATATATCTTTAACCTTTGCTTCCTCCTATGCTTTATCTATTTATATTTGCCTTTTTTATAAGTATTACTGCCTTTAGCCTAGCTCCCTTTGCCTATCTTGCTATATTATTATTTTAATTTAAAATATAGTTTTTTTATAATATTTATATTACCCTTAATACCTAATTTTAAAAAGAATAAAATATATTTTAATATTCATTTTCTATTTTACCTTTTAATATTATTATTAACTCTATTATTTATGTTATATAGCTTTTTTTCCTATTTTTATTTTAAAATCTAATAATACTAATAGTTTAAAAATACTTCTTTAAGTTAAGCTGCCTTATAGTTATATAATACTTCTTAGGCAATAGTAAAGTATCTTATAGTAATATTTTCCCTTATAAGGCCTGCCTATCTAATAACAGAAATGCTGCAATAGCTTATTAATGCCCCTTATTATATAATAGAGGATAGTGCTATCTTAGGCTTGCCTCCTAAGCCTAATATAAGTAGCTTTAATAGCCTTTAATATAAATTTATTCTTTAATTAGTTCCCTTAATAGGTAGAGAGGATAAAGTATCTAATTATAAGTTACTTAATAAGGCCTAAGCTATTAATTCCCTAGTTAGGGGTTATTAAGATTACCTATTATTTAGGCAGGAGTGCCTTAATTACTTCTTATTAATCCTTAGCTTACCTATTTTTATATAAATTATAATAGCTTAAATACTTTAAAAATAAGGTAAGTTAGTATATTAAAAGAGATAATTAGGTAAAAAGGAAAAGAGGGATATATACTTTATAATAAGCTATTAATATTATATATATATAATATTTATTAATTTTATTATTATTAAATTATAAGATATTTAAAATAGCTCTTTAAATAGCTTAAAAGGTTTTTAAATATAATAATTAATATATATAGGTATAGTATTAAGCTTTATTATAATTAGATAGAAGAGCTAGTGCTTTTAAGAACTTCCTATTTAGTACTATTTAACAAACTATAAATAATATATTATATATAAATACTTTAATACTTATTATAAGCTGCCTTATTTAGTATATTTTAAGGACTTTGCCTTATTAGTAAGTAATATAAGTCCTTAGCAATATATAAGAAGTATAACTTAGTAATAAAGTAATTAATATAAGGCAAATGTAGTTATATATCTTCCTTTTTTATTTAAATTATTATAATCTTATAAAATAAGAAAAGGCATTAGGATAGTATTAGGCTTAGCTCTTAGAAAGATCTAGAATTTATTTAATTATATAATTTAGCTATAAGTATATAAGCTAGATAATATTATTTATTTTTATTTTTAATTTAGCTATATTATAAATACTAAACCCTTTAACTCTTTTCCTCTTTATATATTATAACTTAAGTAAAAACTTATTAATTATTTACTTTAAGTAGTAGAAGCTATTATGAAGAATTACTTCTACTATCTCTTAAATAAATATAATATCTTTATATAATAAAGATATATATTTAGTTTTTAGAAATTCTAAGGATATAATAAATTATATTCCTTTTAATATTAAGTTTATACTAAATGTAAAAATAATATAAGTTAAGAACTTAATAGCTTATAAATATATATAATATATATTTATACCTTAAATTATTTAAGTAAGTTATTAAGGTGTGACGGTTGGGTTTTCTAAACAGGTAAACTAGTCCGTACTAGGTTTATGTTTGCAGATTGCGTAAGGCGTGATGCTGAGCGTTGCGAAGTGTTACGTCTCTTAATGATTAAGTAATGCGTGCTAGGCTTATTGATGTAAAGATGCTTTAATTGATAGCTGGTGAGCTAAGTTCTATAAAAGTGCTAAATGAATGTGTTTTATATACTAAAGGTAGCCCGATGGCTTAGTAAGGAATGATAGTGATCCAAAGGTTGGATCTCTAGGGATCGTTGGTGATCCATGGTGATCCAGCCTTGGAGCGTCGTGATCCAAGTGATCTAATGGAAGAGGATCGTTACTGGGAGAAGTGATCCTTCTGTGATAGGTGGAAATTGTGGGGGCCACGTGACGTAGCCGCACGGGTCGTAACATAAGGCTATAAGGCTCTTCTTAAGTAAAAGGTTTTAATAACTAATATATAAATCTAATTATTATTAAATTAGATATTATTAAATTAAATATTAAATTAAGCTAGTAATTTTATAAGATAAATTACTTATTAGTTAAGAATATATTTACTAAGTATTAAGATATCTATTTTATAACCCCTTTTATTAACCCTAAAAGCTAGCTATACTTAGTTATAATAAATTAAAAATAGCTTTAACTTAAACTAGCTAGTTAATATAGTACTATAATAGTTAATACCAATCTTAGAGATCACATCATGGCCTTTAGTTAGATAAGGCTTGTCAGGCCTGGGTGCCTGCAGGCTTCTTCGGATAGCAGGCATCGTAACGGGGCAGCTGTGATGCTGTTAGCGGTTGCGGCCAGAAGGTATTCGGGTTGGATGACTTACTGCGTGATTGATGATTGAATCGTGGTATCCTTTGAAGTATGTTGAAGGAAGAAGGTTGGGGCTAGCTGATAAGCAGGTAAGGCTTTTTAGCTGGCATATATATAGCTAGGTTTAGGCTATAATTAAGGCAGCTAATTATAATAATTTAACTTAATAAAGCTTTACTACTTATAAAGGTAATAAATATTTAAATTATATTAAATTCTAAAGATACTTAAATATACCTTTTAAGGTTAATTTATAAATTTAAAAAAAAAAAATAATAATAATAATTAATATTATTTTTAATTATAATATTTATTATAGCTTTTAGGGTTATTAAGATTATTTTTTAATTAATATATAATTTTCTTAAATTATTAGTATTATTAAAGTAATTTAAGCATTATTTTAAGAAAATAAAATACTTATTAATAAGTTATATAATAATACTATTCTTAAAGTTTATATTTTATTTTTTAAAAAATCCTTTAATAAACTATATTAAAAATAAGTCTTAAAAATATAAGTAATATATTTATTTATATTAAGTTTAAGGCTATAAAGGCTAGGTCTAGTTTTAATACTAAAGTATTTTTTATATTACTATTATTTTATTATTTTTATAATAAATCCTTATAAATATATAAAACTATATAATATAATAGTAGTAATATAAATAATAAAGGTTTTAAAAATAAAAATAGTCTTTATAGGCTAGGATCTTAATTCTATAAAAAGAACTTTTCTTCTCTTTTAAATAATAAGAATCCTGGCTTAGAAGATAATAATTTAAATAATATTTACTTAGGTTATAAGTCCCTTAAGGTCTCTAGGCCCTCTTTTTATAATACTATAAGTTTTTAAAGTATTTATTAAAGAGAATTAATAATAAAAGTATAATTATTATAAACTAATACTTAAATATCTTAATATAATATTTACAGTTTAATACTATTATAGGAAATACTAATCTTACTTATAGCTAAATTATTTATTTAATTTAAGGAATAGCCTATCCTAGCTATAAAGCAGATATAAGTCTATCCTAGCTATATAGCAGATATAAGTCTAAATCTAATAGAAAATATATATAAATTAAAACTATATTAATAAAAATAAGAACTTAAATCTATTACCTTTAATAGATTTAACTTAATGTTTTTAAATATTAAGAAAAATTTATTTTAAAATTATAAATTAATTAATAATTATTAAAATATATTTTATTTTAACTTTAAGTTATAAAAACTTAATATTATAATATTCTTTTATATTTATATTAATAATATATTAATATTATTCCTTATTTATATTAATAATATATTAATATTATTTCTTTTTTATATTAATAATATATTAATATTATTTCATATTTATATTAATAATATATTAATATTATAGCTAATTTACTTATTTAATTATATAGCCTATCTTATAACTTATTTAATTCCTTTTTTATTATTAATATTAAATATCTTTAACTTTAGGTAATTTAAACTTATATAAAACTTAATATATTTTCCCTTTATAAAACCCCATAATTACCTTGCTTTTATCTTATATATTATAATATAATATCCCCTATCTTTACACTCTTATAATCTAAGACTATAACTAGCCTAGTCTTTATAAGTTCTTAGTCTTCTCTAATACCTCCTTAGCCTACTATGAAATATCCTTAAGCTACTTATTATATAAGCTGCCTAGGTTAAAGGCCTTAAGAAACCCCCTTTCCTTCTTATTTAGCTATACCTCTTTATATAACTTCCTTTTTAAATCCTTAAGCTTTTATTTTTTATATTTAAAGAAATTTTTATTAATTAAAAGGTTTTTATAAATAAATTATATAAATAAGAAAATCTTATAATTAAAAATTATTATTTTAAAATAATTAGGATTATTATTATTAAATTAGGCCTTTTTAATATTTATAATTATTATATATAATATATTACTTTTACTTTTATTTTAAAAGCTTTTTTAATTTTAAGGATTATATTATAGCTTTTAATTAAATAAGGCTTATTAGGCCTAGGTGCCTATAGGCTTTTTTAAGTAATAGGTATTATAATAAGGTAGTTATAATACTATTAGCAGTTATAGCTAAAAGAGGGAAAGTTAGGTTAGATAACTTACTATATAATAGATAATTAAAGCATAGTATGCTATAGGGGTTAATAAAAGACCTTTAAAGTAAGTTAAAGGAAAAAGGTTAACCTATTTATTAAGAAGTAACTAGTATTAATATTACTTAGTTAAGGTAGTAATTATATTATTAAGGTAAATAAACCTTATTTAATTTTAAATTTTATACTACTAGCTTGCTATAGGGATCTTACTATTTAAACTATTAATAAAAAAGCTAAAAGGCTAAAAAGCCTTATATAATACTAAAAGTAAGGGAAAATAAATTAAAATAAAAGAAAAGTAATTTTTAAATTAAATTTTTAAAGACATTTAATAATTTATAGTAATATATAGTAATTTAATTTTAAAATATTATAATTTAAGTAATTTAATTATTAAGAATTATAATTAGTATTTATAATCCTAGTATAATTAGTAAAATTTATAAGGTATATATAATATAATTATAAAGGTTATAATACTATATTTCTTATATTTACCCTTTCTCTCTTTATACTTAGTTTTTTATTTTATTATATCTTAAAAAATCTCTACTTTTTTATTATATTAATTAGAATTTAATTTAAGAAAAATACTAAGGCAAAAATAGCTTAAATAGTTAATATTAACCCTATCTTAACCTAAAGCCTATAACTACTACTTATAAGTAGCTTATTACTTTAATACATAAAATATAATATTAACTTAAGTATATATTAATATAGATCCCTAGTTTAAACTACTGCTTTTTTACTAATTTTACTTTATCTATTCTTATATATAAGGTCAATTAGTTATATGCGTTACTATATATATTTAATTAATTAAGGTTAATTTAACTTTTGCTAACTAACTTACATAAAACTTAATATAATTCCTTTAAATCTAAAAAAAAAATTAAAATTAATATATATATATTTAAACATAAAACGATTACTATCCTATTGCATGCTATACATAGCCTGAATAATATATATTAACATCATATAACTACAGGATAGTTAACAGAGAAAGAAAACATACCAGTAAAGTCATATCCATAACAGAAAAGACCTCTAGTCTGCATTTAGAGCTCAAAAGCACCAATAGCCATAGAAGACAAGAACAAGGCACCGATGGTAAGACCCAGGGTGGTGATGCCAAAGTGAGGGCTGCTACTAGTAGCAGCTTTGCTAGTCTCGCTTGATTTGGAAGAGCTGGCTGTGCCAGTGCTGGTGCTTTTATCGTCGTCTTTGTCCTTTGCATCGTCGTCGTCCGAGACCACGGTGGCTCGAGCCGTAGCGGGGATGCTGGCATCCTTGGTCTTGGTGGTCTTCGAATTTCCACTGCACCAGACACCTTTTTCGTCAGGAGCACCGTGGTCATAAAGACACTTGGAAAGCTGATCGATCGTTTGGCCGAGGGCAACGCAGTATAGACCGCAGTCGCCAGAATAGGTGATGATCTTGGCCTCACCGCAACAAGCTTGCATAATATCGGTGTGGTTGTCCTTACGGAACATAGCGCATACGTTATCCTGATTCGGCGTGTTGTAGATGTCGGCGCAGGCCGTCTGAGAGGCAGCGGCCAAAGTGCTTGTTTTAGGCATGACGGTTGATTGTGGTTGTTGGAATTGAATTGCGGAACCGATTGAGCCGAAGGCAGATATGAAAGAGAATCTAAAAAGGAGAGACTGATGAGTCGGCAATCGAGATGAAAGAACGAGAGTCTATAAAGGAGCAGAGGCAAATGGGCAATGGTTCGGTTTATGTCTGGTTCTTCGGCTGACCGACTCAAGACTTGTCTGAGTTTGCGAATCACCTTGTATTTATAGAAACAAACCTAGGCTTCGTATTCACGAGGTAGGGAAAGCTCAGAGTCAGGGTAATAGTGGAATTTACAGTCATGAAGACAGAGGTGGAAAAACAGGGTCGAATTGAACCGGCTCATCGCAGCTAACCAGGGAAAAGAAATGCTTTGTTACCCGTACACCCGTCCATTCCCTTAGTTACATACAAATCACGACGCACACACGGCCAGGCGACGAGGAAATGTCAAGAGCTTAGGTAACAGATATTTGGCTACGTTGATCAAGACCATGAATTCTGACGCGATCAGCACGAGGGGGTGAGGATTCCCTCAAACAGGACTCTGGTAGGAACCTCTTTTCATTAATCAAGTAACTGGTTCCCCGTATCGACTGGATCTCATTCGCTACGCTTTATGTATCCAGGAGCCTATCACAGAGTATATTCATTGGCTCCACAGGATCACGTATAGAGAGAACAAAACTAGACGAGGCAAAGGGCCAACTATACTATAATTAGAACCAAACCTAGGGCGCCCACAGTCCAAAATGGCCAGTCAGAAGACAGCTTCTTTGAAGACGCGCGAGGCGGAGCGAATTTGCGCAGATCCACACCTGGGGCTTTGACAGGGAGAGAGGTTAAAAGGTCCGTATGCTTCTATACTGAGCTAATTATAAAAGCGAGCTCGCCAACACAGGGGCAGTGTTCGGCCGATTAGAGCACGTCAATGTCCGAAATGCCTTGACCCATCCTGCTCCACTTAGGCCGCTCCTCCGAGACACTCGTAGGACTCAGGGCCGACAGCCCAGACCCCAGAGCAACCGATGTGGTATATAAGTCATGATCCATAAGGCTTTCGACTGAGAGATACGAAGCGGTGTGACCTTCCAAGTAAAGAAGCTGGCAGTCATGTGCATTAATACGTATACTACTGGGGTAAACTCGGGACGGTTTGTTATCGAAGTAAGAGAGTGTTTTCAAGGATTAAGGCAAGAATCTTCGGGGTTGCTACGGTCTTGCGGCTCTACTTTAAATAGCGCATCGCAGAGATAATGACTAAAAATCCAGGGGTTGCAACGGAGCGGAAACGATTCATGAGAATGGTGCCATTAAAAACGAGGCAAGTGTTCGCGGCTATACTAGCTCGTGACGAGACGAATGAGAGTAAGAGACGGAGAAATGATGCAATTTACTCAAATCTGACTGGTCTTTCCATCTTAAATAGCTAGTAAGTAACTTATATCATCTGACAATCATCTATCTCTCTAGTATCTTCATAGCTCACAAATAACTGGCCCTATTATTAAACAGGCACCTGGCCACTATTTTATTTAGTTTTTCGGTGTTACTAGTCTAGCTAGAGTATATCATGTTTAGTGAAACTAAAGACCTATGATCAGCTAATATCTATTGTCCAAGAAACTTAATATATGCATTCATGCAGCAAAGTCCACGAGGAACAGGGTTCCGGCAATGAAACCTTCCCGAATGGTACCTCGAGAAGCTACCGATTGAGGAACATTGTCATTGGAGCCTTGTCCGGAAGGGCCAGTGTTGCCAGGAACCGGGGTCCCGACTGGAGTGGCAGTAAAGTTTAAACTGACGAGACCACCATTGGGCTTGGAGATCGTAGAGTTGCTCTGATCGTCTTTCTCCCTAGATGCGTCGGTCTCTATTTCGGTACCAATGGGCTCAGATTTGTTCTTGTCTGATGTCTTCTCTTCCGAGTCGAAGCTGGAGCCATACTTAACCTTGATGCTGTCCGCGCTGCCCCAGTTGTCACCGTAGACGTATTCATTGACACTCTTGGGGACAGGGCCATCACCACCAGCATAGTCGACAATGGTGACACTCTTATAGTAAGCATTAAAGGGAGCTTTAGACAAGTCAGTCAGACCTCCCGCCCACTCAACCGTTCCTTGCTCGGTCTGACTACCGCCGGCACACCAAGTGCCTAGCTTAATCTGCATGGGCGACTGTGGAAAACCTTTGGCGTCAGCGGCTTTGGGGGTGCGGATAACGTTGCCGTCGATAATCCATTGAACCACATTCTTGTTCCATTCGATCGAATATGTGTGAAATGTCGTCAGAGGTTCGGTAACATCGTGGAAGTCTCCGCGGTCGTAGGTGGTCGTGTCACCCTTGGAGAAGTAGTTGGACTGCACTTGTGTGGCATCACCGCCAAGCCACTCCCAGTCAATCTAAGACCTCATAAGCAAGTCACAAGCAGATGATTCAGAGTCATTGGGCCTCTTACCTCATCGAGAGTGTCGGACTGCAACACTATAGCCGTCACGATACCTTGTCCAGGAGCCGCCTGCAATTCGACATCGACACGACCGAAGAAGATGTACTTTCTCGTAGCGATAGTAGAAGCGTTAGTCTCTTCTTCGATATTGAACTTGGCCCCCTTTTTGTCATACTTGATTATAGAGTCCAAATTCCCTGTAAAGAGACTACATTCGCCATTTGCGAAGTTGCAGGTAGCCACGCCTTTACCAAAGGCTGGATTGCGAGGACAAGCTTTGATAACGTTTTGTGGTTAGGCTTCCAACTTGCTTCTAGGAGGATCGCAAACTTACCCTCTTTGAGCGGTTTGTAGTTGGTAATGGCCTGGGCAGAAACAAGATTCAAAACCGCAAGGCATATAACCGCGGATGAAAGAACCTGATTGAAGATCCTGACTGAGTCGAAAGTGAGGCCGGGTGTATAAGTGAGTGTGCTGTAAGAAGAAGCTTCTTATTCAGAAGGATCGTGACTCTGTCTTGGAAACGAAAGACGGATCGGAAGGAGAAGTATAAGATCAAGATTTTTCAGTATACTACCTGGGTGAAGGAGAGTCGAAAAGGTTTGTGGGAATGAGAGATTACTAAGGAAGCGCAAGGAGTAAGTAGCTAGTTTGATAAAATTCTGTGTGACAATGCCTAGATATTTCTATCATCTCTTCCATTTTACTCTGTAAGTAAGAGTGTATAAAAATAGCCATCGCATGTCATCTCTTCATTCATGCCCCTCCCAAGCTTCTAAGCGTGTGGGAGCTCGTGAATCTGTCGCCTTGAACGGGGAGAGCCCATCTCGCATCCTTGCCCGTTCATCCACAGTGCGAGTAGTATCATTACTCAATGGTCCCCCCAACCTACGGCGGCCATTCCTCATGCTTCTTATCTGGCTCATGAAAAGAACCAGGGGGTTGGGCTATGGAAAAGAGAAGCCAAGGAAAAACCATTACTTATGTACGAATCGACATCATTTGAGCACAGGAGAAAGCTCCCTGAAGAACTCTATGGGAAAGGCTTTGTGCTAATTGAAGCACCAACGGAGTCAGTGGTGATCAGGGCGTCAACCAATTGGAAGTACATCTCCATAAAGGATGTTTTCATCTTCGGCTTACCTCAGCAGGCAGCGTAATCTGTACCCCACAAGCTCGTCTAGAGGTGATAAAATACTTGGAACGTTAGTTGAGAGAGGAACCACCAGATATTTTTAAATTACTGGTTTTAAAATACGAAGCTCTGTAGTCCTTGGCATACGTATATTTACACTAACGATAGCAAATCTTTCCAGTGTGGCTGGCGTAGTGCATCAGCGACGTCATTCGATCCCGTAGCGCTCACATTCTATTTTAGAACATGCGCCAGGATCTCGCAATGGCCCCTGCATTAGCCCATCGCTAGGCGTGCTTTTAGTGGTCAGTGATGAAACAGCGATACATTGCCATAGATCCTGGTCCCTAGGATGACATTCTCAACCCCATTACCTTAGCATAAAACAGAGCTAACGACGCTAGGTAAAATGCTTTAGTTTGAGAACCGGAAAGAGTTCTGATGCTATTTACGTTGTGGCGAAGATACGGGTAAATACCGCCTGTAATGAGCTTTAAGTTTTGGCTCAAAGGCCTATGATTACCTCGCCTATTTTAAGTTATCTCAGCCCTAACGATGATACTCGCGGCATCGCCATACTAACCCCGTTAACCCTAATTGACTATTCGGTTTATTCGTCATGTAATTTAGATACACGCCTTCGGATACGTAGGGCATAGTTGAGTGCACGGGATGCGTGTGAATTGGCAGGTCTCGTGTTATCCCTAAATATATCCTGTTCCAAAATACTTGTCCAGTCACTTCGCGGGGTGGTGCATCCGATCTTCGTCTTGTGGACCGAGTTCGGCTGGCCACACGCGGCCGAGGTTCTTTTATAGTAACTTGACATAACAAGCATACCCACAAGTGAATTGAGGGCGACTGATACGAGATGTTATCTAGGCGTGCCATCTGGCAATAAAGGAAGCAGTAATTATAACACTTCTAGTGCCATCTAGATATTCTAGCCGACAAAACTTCAACTTTTGCAGCTTGTGTTCAATCTGCGCAGTTCTGTGCATTTACATATCAGCATGCGATACCTTTTTACAATCGCATTTTTGGCTTTGTCCATCTTGCTCGTGGCAGGCCGTGAGAGGTACGTCGCACAGTCGGATGACGCTCTAGACGATTCGCCACGTGCTTTAATACGCGGCCTCGCTCCTTCAAAAGAGGCGCAAAAATGGCATGAGGCGACATGGGAAAGGGGACCCCTCGTGCAACGTTGGCGGCAATGGGTTCGACGGCAAGACGAGAACGAACCTTCCAGCAATGAAAGAACAGCTACACAGAGAAGATCCGAAACGAGAGGGACTACCCAAAAGGAAGATGCGATGATAGAAGAAGAAGCAATGACGACAGAAGACGAGGCTACAACAACGCAAAACAAAGTTACAACAACAGACGAACCCGAATCAACCACACAAGAGTTTACTACCGCGGCAACATCTACCCAAGAATCCTCGGTATCGTCGACGGTGCTGTCTACGTCGACCGAGACGTCAAGCACCTCGAGTTCCACCACAAGCAGTACCATAACTTCGACGGAACCTGGTGCCTCCTGCTACAGTACAACTATCGAGACTAGCATAGTTTGCTCTATTACCACTGACGGTCATACCGAGAGTGCTTGTAATACGATCAAGATGACATCCAGCACATGCGCTCCTGGTCTTTTCTGCGACATACATCCTGACTCTGGCGTCACGGTCTGCATGGAGCAACACAACGAAATCGGCACTGAAGGTATAGTTGTAGGAGCGTTTTTTGGAGCTTGCATTGCAGGATGTATAGTTGTCTTGGTTAGCATGTGTCTGAAGGATAAGCGAGCCCAGAAGAATTTTCAGAATATAAAGCGGGCTAAGACATTGAGAACGATGAAGACGGCGAAGCCGGAAGACGAGGCAAACCTCATCTCTGGTTCTAGTGGCTAATTCATGTTTCTCGTCCGAGATTCAGTAGCATTTGTATTCTAGTGTCAACACCCCGAATTTATCGCCGACGCCAAGTCACTGAGAACTGAAATTTAAGTCGACGTGTTCACTTGTTTGCATGATCGTGAAGTTGGAGATAGTGTAGGTCATATATCTTAAATCAAACAAGCACGAAGGTAATCCAGCTCACCTTCCCAGAGGTCTCCGTACTGGACTTCAAATCGTGGACAGTATATATCGCATAGCCCTTGGTAAACATCTCAATGTGCCTCCGGAGAAATCCTTCTCGTCTGTGTCTAGGCATTCGAGCCGCCTAAAGGAGGTTGGCCTTCAACTGAATATCGCCGCTCTTTTACTCGGACTCCAAGCATCAGTAATCCAGGCAACTAGTATAAATACCCCAGCAAGCTTCTAAGTGGATAAAAATATACAACAGGCTTTGTCCAGCTGTGGTCCAGTGGTTGAGAAAGATACAAGCTCTACCGCAAAGTTATCCCTGGCGTTACAGAGATATTCTGGAGTGTAGGGCTTAGATCCAACACCCGATAGTCCGTGGGTTACCAATGTATATAGGGACTTCTCTTCGACATCACTATGTAGCTTTCCAAAGACCACTGTCTTGGCGGCCGAGAGCGGACGAATCCAAGTCCATACTAAACCTGTTGACATGGCTATGTGTTTAATACTGATAACCTAATTACTGATTCTCTAAGTTCTGTGTGGTGATTATAAGCTCTCAGCCACAGGTCTCAACTGCAAATAACACATCTAGCTCACTATTTAGACATTATATAATAATGCCTGACTAATTGCTATAGTATAAATACTAATAAGAATAAAACCTAGATTAAACTCTTTTACCTGACTTTAGGGGTATAAGAAGATACCTCTAATAAGTCCGCCAAGACGATCTAACTTAGCACTACAAAAACCAAGGATCTTGCAAGATAATAAGGAAGCAAGATAGCAGCTCCTGCACTAACAAGAGAAGTCTTTTACCAATGTCATCCAGACTAAACCTACATCAATAATTACATTAACGGAGCTATAGTTATACTGTAACTTATAGCATTATATAGAGCAACCCTCTAAACCTAAGGAAGCTATAAGGCTCTTTAAGAATAATATAATGCTATAAACTATATTATTAATATAAAGGAATACGATTAGCTTAACGGTTATATCCTCATCTAACTGGCAGCCCTTGGTTGTAATGCCCTCACTTGCATAGCTAACAGGAGAATATTCCATCCAGAGGTCCTTAGAGTCGCCCAGCGAGAAAGGACGGCCCTGAATATCACTGGTTCTCGAGACTATCGAGGCTCAAAAATGGAGAGCGACAAGATCAACATTAAGGTAGACAGGGCATAGGCTAGGCCCTCTTGAAATTCGTCATCTTCCACATCGTGTATGACAAGTCCTATAGGATGGTGGTCTTATATTTGATAATAATAAGCGGGTCAAAGTAAACAGCAGACTTGGCTATTTTGGCCTGTTTGCCCGTGTTTGATGGAATTATTTTGAGATTATCAAAGCTTTTAAGCATTGTACAGGACCTCTTTGGTAGAGTAAAACAATATACCTTCAAATTGCAGGTTTAATTTGATCTCTAACAGAAAACTCACATTGTATCTGGTAGAGGGAGGGAAACAATTACATACATCTTTTAGAAGATTAGACCCTGACCTACTCTAACATAATGGATTTATCAAGCAAATTGAGCACAAACCTCTTCGTTAGCAACAAGCGTAAAAATAGTGTTATCTATACTAAAAATAGACTGAATATTTGTCTAACGTGGACCTAAAGTTAACGCCGGGTTAATGCAACAGCCCGTTAGTGGGGTCTCAGCCACTCCGACGCCCGCTGCCCTTGAATGCTTGGCACCCTAGGCAGATAAGAGGTATAGTACTTGGTAGAGCAGGGTACACGAAGCGGTAATTGCAATATACGAAGCTCTGTCTCACTGCTAATATAGTACTTAGTATACGTGGAGCAGCTAAGAATAGAGTCCACTTAAGTCCCTCACACAGTACAGTCAGAACTGATGGCTGACTGAATCCCTGCCGGCGTCGGTTTTGGGGAACAGCAGGCCAACCATAGGTCTTAAGACTGGTGAATTATGAGATCACCTGTTACGCGGTAGAGGTCGATAATAACTAGATGGATCGAAAACCCCAGTCCACTTTGCTTATTCTTTCGTGTATTGTGGAGTGATGTGCTACGAGTTGCCTGCGTGTCTCCTCTCCCAAGCGTGCACCACCAGGTCCTTGAAGTACGGGTTTATATGGCCCCAGATTTGCCGAATGACTCCCCCGTGATCTTTCCTTCTCCTTTGCTTCTCTATATTCATATCTACAGTGTCCTCCCTCTCGTTTCAGTCTCAATATCATTTCATTATAGGACGGAGAACGTACGGCTGCATCATCATCATTCGCCAGGGTTTGGTTCAGGGTTCTTCTGTCCCTCTTCTTTTTTTTCGTTCTCTTTTTACTTTAATCTGACCGCATCACCCACCACCCAATGGTCTTTAACGAGCATAGCCAAACCTATGTTCCAGCGCACGAGATGCAAGATCTACCGGCAGGTCAAGCAGTACGTTCAGCCGCACACCAACTCAATTCATTCCATAATCGTAACGCCAACTAATCCCCTTTCCAGTACCACTTTCGCGAGTCCGACGAAAATGGCGGCGGGTTCCGAAAACCTACGAGCCACTCTTACTAATCCGAATTCGAGGAATTGTCTCGTTCACATCCTCCCGGCGGACAACACCCAGTCCTTGATCAAAATGAATCCAGCCACAACCTGTTGCATAACTCAAGCAACGAAAGCCTTAGAAACAGTAGCTATGGTGGCCAAGGAAGTCTCGGTCATGGCAGCTATGAGTCCGGAAGCTTTGGACATGGCGGCTTCGGGCACTATCCCTCAGAACATCAGAGTCTGCCTCCTGTCTCACCCGCTTCTGAGTACCCCGGGCCCGAGTATGATGTCGAAGCCGGGCACAGTGAAGTCCTGTCTGTTCCGGACTTTGCCCACGGTTGCCCCGACTCGACCTTTGATGAGTTTGATGTCGGCGAGAGCTGGATAATGCGACAGCAGCAGCTATTATTTAAAAGGATATTAATAATAAGGAAATAGTTACTTATATTTTTAAGTATACTAGTTAAATCTTTATTATACTTACTTACTAGCTTATTTAATTAGTATATAATAAACTATAATATAGCCTTCCTCCTATGCAGTTTCTTTTCTATCTTAAGCAGAAGAATAATAAGAAAATTAACTTATATTACTAGCTATTTAATGCCTTTAGTTATATTTTAAATCCTAAAGTTATTATCCTTATTAATACTAAACCTAAGCCTGGCCCTTATATCCTTTTATCCTTATAGGAAGTGTTGTATAATAATAGGGATTTAGGTAATACTTATAGTAAGATCTATATTATACAAAGTAAAGGAGGTAAAATGCTCCTTAATTTATTTATTATAGTTTAAAATTTTAAGTATAAAATCTTAAATATTTTTAATAAAATGCTAAAAAGTGGTTTTAGATATATTAGTATTTTACTAACAGACTTCTTAGCCTATTAGTTTTATACTATTATAGGTTGCTTCTTAAAATAATACTTTTATAGTAATTATATACTTTCTAAATAGCTAGGCAAGAAAAGTATTAATAATATATATATTTTTAAAAAGAATATATTCCTAGCTAAGGATTAAAGATTTTTATTTTAAGCTAATTACTAAGGCTAATTAAAAATAGTATTTAAGTTATATAAAGGCCTTAAAAGGAAAGATTAATATACTAGGGGGTATTATTAAGTTTATTAGTTAGTAAAATTATTAGCTTAATAAATTCTTTTTTATTTCTTTTTATTTATTAATATACTTTAGAGAAATATATTAATTTAATTATAATATTATTTAATAGTTCTTTTTATATATTTAGTTTATTTATAACTTTTTTAATATTTTATTTAATTAATTCTTATTAATATCTTATTAATTTATTATAATTATTATAATATAGCTTATTAATATATTATAAATCTTATTTAAATACTATAATTAGCTATTTAGTAATATAGCTATATATATTATTAATATCTTAATTAAATATATTTATCTTATAATAATTATAGCAAGCATTTTAGGATAAGTAGTTTAAGCTTTATTAATAGGGTTAAATAGATATCTATACTAATAAATATAAAGAAATAAATTCCCTTAAGGACTTTAGCGTTTTATACTTTTTCTTCTATATATATAATTTTATATTCTTTTCCTTTATATTTAATATTATTAAACTAATTATTTAATTCTCTATCTTATAATACAGACCCTATTTTAATTAAACCTAGCTAGCTATTTATACTTAGCTTATAGTTAAGAGTATTAGAAGATATTGTTTTATAAAGTCTTTTCTTTAGTATTACTTTTTACCTTTAAAATATTATATTCCTAGGCTTATAGTTTATCCTTGCCCTTAGAAATAAACCCAAGGGTACTTAATATAATTATATTACTTCCTTTATGGCTTTTGGCTTAATCTAGCTCTATATCCTTATTTTAACTAGCTATCTAATATACTAAACATTTACCAGCACACTTATTAAAGATTAGATTTTTATTAAGTCTAAGCAGGCCTTTTAAAAAAGTTTCTTTAATAACTAACCTAGCATAATAAGTCTAATTATTATTGCCCTTTTTACTATTTATATCCTTAATTATATTATATCTTTTATATATCTTAACTTATAGTATATACTCTAGTTATTGCCTTAGTATCTTATTTATATATTAATATATATTAATATCCTTATAGTTAATGCCTTTACCTTAATAAGTAAAATAAATAATAAGCCCTTAAAAAAAAGGATATTAAAGACTTATATAAGTCTTTTTAAACTACTTTATAATATTATCTTAATTATCTTTATTACCCTTGGCATCTTAATACATTGCCTGCCTAACCCCTCTATTTAACTATTTAACTATTATATTAAACCCTTTAAGAAAGTAGCTAATATATATGCCTTTATATATTTTTACTTCCTTTTTTATATAATAGCTATATTTTCTCTTATTTACTTCTTTAGGCTTTTTAAATTTCTTAAATAAACTAATATTATATATTATATTATAAGGTAATAAATATTAGTAATAAGTAATATTTAGAAAATATATTAATTAAATGTATTAAGATATTAAAAATAAAAACTATAAAGATGTAATTAAATATTTAATAGCTTATTCTTATATTTAAATATTTTATTGTATTATTACTTTTGTATTTTTCTATATAATATAATTTTATATAATATATATAATAAGCTAATATATTAAATAAGCTTATATATAAAACATCCCTTAACTTAGTACCTTACTTTTTAATAAATAATGTTTAATTAAAAAAGATATTTAATTATAATATAAAAGGCTAAACACTACTTATATTTCAGGCCCTTTAAAATAATATAAAACTAAAGCTTTAATTAATTACTTATACTTATTAAGGTAATCATAAGAAGTTATATTATTCTTATAATAATATTTAATTATAACTTAGTAAGGTTTTAAAAACATAAAAATTATTTAATTTAAAAGGAGAAAGTATAATTTAATTTAAATTTAACTTAGATTTATAAGGATTTCCCTTTTAAGTATAATTTATTAAAGAAATAACTAATTAACTATTAATTAATTATAATATATTACTTATTAATAAATACTAGGCTTATACTTATATTAAGTAATAAGTAAAGCTTAAGATATAGTTTTTATATAAATATAATTACTAAAGGCCTAAATATAAATAATTAATTAAAGCCTAAAAGTAATTTATACTTATATTAAATATAATTATAAAATATAGTATTTAATTAATAGGCTATAGAAGATAGTAAGGTTGCCGGATTAAGTTTACTTCTAACCTAATCTTTATATTATATTTAGGCCTTTATTAGTTTATGCCTTCTTTATTTATTTTATTCCTTATCTTTAGGGTTCCTTATTAAGTCTTTTACCTAATTATAAGGCCCCTGTTTATATTAACAATTTGCTAATATTATACCTAATTTACTTATTTAGTTATATAATATATCTTATATTATATTATATAACTTAATTAATTCTCTTTTACTGCTAAAGTTATACCTTTAGGTTATTAACTTTAGGTAATTAAACTTATATAAATCTTAATATATTTTCTTCTATAAAACCTTATAAGTATCTTACTATTATCCTAGATATTATAATATACTATCCCCCTTATCTTTATACTCTTATAGTCTAAGACTATAATTAGCCTAGTTTATATATTATAAGTTCTTAGTTTTGTTTAGTACCTCCTTAGCCTGCTATTAAATATCCTTAAGCTATTTAGTATATAAGCTATTGTAAAGGGCCTTAAGGAACTCCCTTTACCTCCTATTTAACTATATCCTGCTAAGTAATTTCCGTTCTAGGCCCTTAAGCCTTTATGTTTTAAATTTAAAAAAGGCTGTATTGATTAAAAGGTTCTTATAAATAGGCTGTAGCCAATGTAGAATGTCGATATTCCGGCATTCCATGTGGTATCAGACATGTTGAGATCACTCTGGAACCCGGAAAGGCGGGCGTTGGAGACATACATTCGGTCAAGGTAACTATAACGTTAGGCTCCATTTGATAGACTGAAGAAGATATAGTAACATACTTCATTAAGTACATTAGATTAACAATCGGTAACAGGCGCCAGACAATCTTTCTGAGTACGCGCTTATTAAGTGTGTCTATTTGCTCCTTGCTGAGACCGCGTAGCAAGGGGGAACGTCCCTGGATATCCTCCGGCGAGATATAGCTATGATCGGGTTGATTGTGAACAGTGTCAATGTACTGCCTGTCTTTGATCTTCTCGTCGACGAGATCTGTTGAGTTGCTTTTGACGGCCATTTCGATTGAAGAGTGCTTTGAGGGTAAGACTGTATACAGAAAGTCCGAAGGAAGAACATATGTTGATAGCTGGATATTTCAGCAGAGCTACACAGCCTTTATTATATAGGCACGCTATTAACAGATTCTACAAGTAAAGCACGACCAGGATAATGTACCCCTTAACTGTGAAATAAAGCACACCAAGGAGAAGAAGTACTGTGACACCATTAAGCAGGGTAATAAAGCAACAGTATGGGCAAGGTAGACTTCCCCAGGTTCTCTCTCGTACGGAGACTGGGGCCAAAGTTACCGAATCCTAGGTAGACCCCACAGATCAGCCTGGCGGAGGAGCTAGTCTGGAGAAAGAAGCTAACTGCAGGGCAAAACGAAGGTTCCCTATTAAGGGAGTTAAAATTATGCTCCAAAAGTCTGTAAACACCCCACCTTATAGCAACTCAACTACTTCAACCGCGATAACTTTACATAAATATAATTAATTTAATTAAATTCTAATAATAATAAAAGTTATATTATTTTAAAGCCCTGATTTTTCTCTTTAATATTTTATATACTACCCCCTTGCGCAAATATAAGCATTAAGTCGGCAGGGAAGTAAGTCAATCAGATAGTTAATCTGCTCTAGTATAATTACTGCCTATACTAACTTAATACATTTAATTAACTTTGCCTTATTAACTTTATTATTTTTTAAGAGATTTAATTAAGGAAACATCTTGCGAATGTTTAACTTTAATTGCTTCTAAATATGCTTAATTAGGTTAAGATTAGGACTATAAGCAGGCCAATTAATCTAGGAAATGCCGTTTTCTAATAGCCAGTTTATTATAGCTTCTAATATATATATATAAGTATTATCTTATTAAAAATGGCAAAACCTAGTCTAAATAGGAAATAAACCTTCTTCTAAAGCCTATATATAACTTATAGAAGTATATCCTTTCCTTTATGCAGTCTGATTGCAGATTATAATAATAATATTAGACTTACTGCCTCTTTAGATAGCTCCCTAAACTATAATTAATAATTATAACTTTCTATAAACTATTATATTAACTAATTCTTTTATAAACTTCTTATAAGGCTTTTAAAATACCTAACCTTATTTATAATTAGGTTATAATTAAACTAATGATTTATTGCTAAAAATGGTCTAAAGGTGCCGAAAGTTAAATAAGAGATTCCCGACCGGCATCTATCTGCGAACTTCAAAACGATATACCTCTAGCAATTCTTCAATATCTTCCTTCCAAGCTTAATATTAAGAAAGCCGCTAATAAGCAGTTTCTCTAGATAGCAGTATCTATTATATAGCCCTCTATTTATAACTATAATAAAGTCAGATAACTTGGCATATTATTATTTATAAGATTTAGCTATCTAGATAATTAACTAGCAATTTATATATAATCCTGTAGTTATATTTAAGAGTTATTAATATATACTAAATCTGCTAAACTATAAGTTTCCTAGGACATCTAGAATAACGTTTTTTATCTAAGGTTTAGTAAGTTTTCTAGTATTAAAAGATCTTGAAGACTGCAGCGGCTGAATATCCTGCCTCCTCTGCGATATCTCGGTATAACCTCCTGCCCTCTATAGCTTAAACGATAAGAGCTCTAGCTACCTTACTTAGCTCTTGGTTACTTTAGCGCCTGGCGTATATAATAGACAAAATCCCGTTCTTTTGCGATATATTTTATCGAAGTTATATATAATTGAAGAAGTTAGACCAGTTTGCATTTATGTGGTGGATAACCCTGTTGGCGGGGCAGCGTTTACAGACTTTTGGAGCATAATTTTAGTTCACTGGATCTTGGCCTTGGAGAGTCCCCAGGTAAATGGCCGGAGTCTTGGCAGTCGTTTACCCAGCCAATACAGTACAGACTCTCATCATAAGTCTTTCCTGACAAGAGAAACCTCAGATAGTAACATGGCTCAGGAAACAAGACTATACTACCCACAAGCTTCTTTAGGACGTAAAACAAAAGGTCGCGCGTTTAAAAATATCCACTAGTATACCACGTGGCGTCAGCCAGACTTTCCAATACCGGTTGCCGCTTTAAATCCAATAACCTATTATAGGGCTCTATAATAATAGCACCTCCCTCTGCAGATGCACCGATAGCATTGCGCTGCCAAAGTCTCTCTAGTAGAACCAGAGCTGCTACACTTATGTCTAACCGACTGGGGGCTTTGCGTCGGGAAGTTTTCTTGCAATCTTTCAAGTACAGGTTGTCGTCCTCCTCCGATGGAACCCAGCCAATCACTGCATCGGGAAGATCCCAATCAAAATCAAGGCCGTACAATAATAAGCCGCACAAGATAAGCATATCTTACTTTTAAAACAGTAATTAATATCCTTCTCTCCTTTCTTTAGTAGGTTTGGCCTCTTCATTACGTGTTCGCTGTGTAGAATTTCCAGCAAGTGGAGGCTATAAAACATGTATATTATCTTCATTATCCACTATGGTTGTTTGCGTGGTATACGGTGATTCTGGGGGGTGCAACTCAAGCATAAGAGAGGCCATGTCTTCCTAGACCTAAGGTACTGCTGCTGTAAGTTCAGCTATCACTGGGCGGGGGGGGGGAATCCTAGGGCGGGGCTAGGTCTAGGATGAGGCATCCGAGGGCTAACTATGAAAGACGTTGATCTGGAATAATATCTTCAAACTCAAGCCCTATAATAAGAAGAGTACCAGTGATTATTAATCCCCTTTCCCTCTTCCACTTGCTAAGTCCATTTAGCTAGCGGGTTCCAGGGGAGGCGGATTGTCCCTCCATCTCTACAATATGCGATCCCAACATCCCCTGTGTTTGTCCTATAATAGCACACCAACGTCTTTGGCTCCCAACCCCAGAACCCACCTGCTCCAAGAGTGTCTCCCGTACCATCCAATTCACCTTCTTTCTCCAACTGTTCTATCCTCGCCCTTCTGTGCAATGTTGTCAGTCACCCGCGCAACTAGAAATGTGTCGAAGCGAGCTGACACTTACGTTAATGCATTCTCGTATCCCCACACCCCGGCAATGATTCGCGAGGGTGGAGCTTGGCAGAATTCCATTCGCTTTTTGGATATAGCCTCATGTTTGATTTCGATATTAGACGTGGTCGTGCTTTACATCAAACAGGTTAACCCCAGAACGCTGTAGCCATCAAATGAGACTTGACTTACTCAGCGGCAAGAACCTCCATAGGTCGATCTCCGTATGAATACAACACGTTAAACATCTTTCTTTCCACCTCAGGCCATGGGTCCCCAAATTGTTCAACCAGTGAATCTCCTTTAATTTGCAGAGTTTGTTGTGGAGTCACGAGGCTTCGAACTATTTGCGTGACGTCCTTGTCTGCGAATACAGCACCATATATGTGCAGTGGTGGACCACTCTGGAGCTGAAACGCACCTATAGAACTTGGGCTTTGAAGAGGCACAGGCGTAGCGCCCGTCTGATGTGGCGAGCCAAAGCTCTGTAAGCCAGGAGCTACGCCAACTGTCTCACCGCTGGGATTGTGAGCATAGCTGGAGTTGCCTGGCGGATGTTGCCCATAATATGATGGCGATGGCGATACCTGGGGTCCAGGTACATAGACCGGATAGAAGTGCGTCTGCGTATGCGTGTGCGTTGCCGTTTGTACCGCTGGTTGCTGCTGCTGCTGCTTGTTTCCAAAAAGACCCATTATCTTGGCTCCAACGGCACCAGCGCCAGCGATTGCAATAGACTGGGCCACTTTACCTAAACCGTCTTGTTGGCCATGGCTTTCGTGATGCTTCTCGAATTTGTTGCGAAATGAAGAGCCAGCCAGAAAGCCTCCACCCATAGCAAATGCAGTCTTTCCCAGGCCGCGGTCTCCATCTCCAAGGGGTTGGTTATCCACCCCCACTTCCGTGGTATTTGTAGGATTCTCAATCGTAGGGGCATTGCGATCTTGAAGAGTCTGGTATTGTTGTTGCCTAGGTGGGTAGACTGGAAGCGCCCATTGAGTAGCTCCAGTAGCAGGAAAGACATAGTACCTAGACAACAAGAGTGAGCAACACTTTCGAAACATTTGATGGTATGTAGCTTGCTGCAACTAACCATGCATTGTGCTCTGGGCTCCAGTTTGCCACCCAGCCCGCAGGCAAGGGTGGCCCATTACCTCCCAGCGGTGCCTCCGCAGACGACAAATTAGATGCTGACATATGAGCAAAACAATCTTCTTGGGGGTTGTTGGTATTGGGGAGGATGGCGTTCGAATAAAAGGGCTATGGAGACTCTGCGACTCAGGGCAACGACTCGTCGAGTATTAGTCGCGGCATGAATAGAGATCATGGCAAGAAGTGAAATGGTAGCCTTGACAGGCTGATGCGGGGTTCATATACCTCATGACTGCGCATGTCGTGCAGAGTGGTATGGTCAGGCGCCATCGTCTAACTAATGTACTGCTGGAGGATAGCAATGCCTGTACTCAGGCCTATTATTAAAAGGGGCCTCAGGAAGGGTGGCTTGGCCCTAGAGTCACTGAAGGGAGAAGAACGCACAAATATCTGTACAGCACAAACAAGTAATAAACAATATCAGTGTTACAGATCGAAGCTGTCCACGGTCATAACGTCTTCAGATTTATTACGAGTAGCCAAGATTGGGCAGCTATCCCCAGTTTCTTCACTATTCTGTATTGCGACCTAATCATTGATGCTCTACGTCAAAGTGGTAAGCGCTACAGCGGATTCAGCCCTGAAATTAACAGATGAATGAATGGTTCAATTGAGGGTGTTAAGGCTTCTATATCAAGTGCCGATAGCCGCTTATTAGCCTAGCTAAGTCTTAGTGCGACACAATGCTAGCCAGATCTGTTGCCTACTGACATCTATTGCCTACCTAATTGGTTAAAAGGAATTCCTAGGCTATTATCTCACGTAAGTACTCCAGCATGGCAAGGTCCAGACCGTTTGTGGCTTGGGCCACTATGGAATCGGTGACAGTTTAATTAGTTCTTATTAGTTAGAATTTATTAACTCCTTCGTTACGAGAGAGTAGTCCGGCTTGTGACGGAGAGAAGACGAGGAGATCTCCAGGTGCAGCGAAGGTTTCGATATGCTCGAGAAGTTTATCTAAATCCCTCGGGGAATCCTCTCCATCAAGTCGCGGGTGCCGCGCTGTTCGAAGCCCGAGGTGAATCTGGCACCATTTCTCAAAGTCATCATAACTCAGATCGAGTCGTTCAACCAGTGGAGCATCTCCGCCGACTTTGGCTAACGTAATAAAGATGTATTGGTCGTGCACCACCCAGTTGACTAGAACGATAGATTGACGCTGCCTAGTTCTCGAGTACTTCGGATCTACTCCTTCATCTTGTTCAACCCCAGCCGAAGTCCAAGGCGGATTTCTAGGGGCAGGCTCCAGATCCGAGCTTGCAGATCCGCTTCTCTTGTCAGCAGCGCCCGCGCAGATGGAAATAAATGTTTCATCATTGTCGAGGGGATCTTTAGTCGCGCCCTTCAGATATCAAGCAAAGTCTGCGCCTTGGACTTTTGCACCCACCACCAAGTCTCATTGCTGTCACCTAAATGTTATAGGGCGTCTTGACCCTTGAAATTGCCCTTCACAAGCCTACTGATCTCGCTTACAACGGGAAAGCTGGCTGCTTCATCGTCGCATATATGAGGTGGCATGTGTCTTCGCTGGTCGCTCCAACCGGCGTGGACAGATCTTCGTCCAACTCAAACTCTAAACTGAACTCTTCAATCGGCATGGTCGTAGAGTGAATCGGTTGAAGTATTGTGGACAAGGAGGCACAGCCCGACGGTGTCAAAATATCTAGAAGACAAGCAACCAACTCTTATAAAGCCAGAATCCAATATAAAAGCAAATGCTCTGCCACTCGGCAAGTTTTTGGTCATAGGTAAATTAAGCAGGGTAGGTATGGTAATTCCCGCTGTGGATGAAGTCGAACTCCTGATAGTAGCTTTCTCTAAAACTTACGGGAATCCAGATAAAACCAAGCCAATTTATTAGGCTTATAAATGCTTGCAGTAACTAAAGCGCCGCTTACTAGTACTCCTATTACTCTGCTTGCTAATAGAGGTTATAAGTTTATATACATATTAGGGTTATAGCTACAGACTGTTATAAATAGATATTAAGATAATAGAGATTTAATTAATATTAGTAGAAGTAATTAAGAGTTAAAGTAAATAATATATAAGAATATAATATAGTTAATAAGCTTATAACCTATATAAGTATATAACTTAGTTATATTTTTACTTTAAACCTAGTTTTTAAAGAATTGTTTAAAATTTTAAATAAAGTCTAAAATTGCTATATTCTTAATAGCTTATATATAAGTCTTATTATAAGTTATAGTATTTTTCTTAAACTTTAATAATACCTTTTATATAGCTATATACTTTAAACTTTATTTATATTATAAAATACACTGTATTTTAATATTTTCTATATGTGGGAAAATACCTAAAAATCTTTAAAAAGTGTTATTTAATAAAGTTAAGTATACTATTATAAAAAATATTTTAATTAGATATTTATTTATTTATTTATAACTTTACATACTATAGGATATGTATTTCTAGGTATACACAGTATATTAAGTTATATACTTATCTAGGTTATAAGCTTATTAACTATATTAATACTTAATTTAATTATTATATATTATAAAGGTTAATATTAACTAAAAAAGTTGTTATTCTAACGATTTTAATTATAACTGAAATCTTTACACTATCCTCGGTCTCCTACTACTAAAAATACCTCTATATCATATTATAGAAAAAACAAGTAAACAAGCTGCTAAGATTTTGAAAACGCTTAATTTTGCTCTCTATCGGCACCATCACTATCATACGGCTCTTCCTCAGGCTCAGAGGCGGACCCAGAGTCCGAACCATACGCAGACATATCCCCATTCCCGCATTCATAAAGGTCCCATATATGACTGGCGTCCCTGCACTTTGCGCCCGCTCTAGAGCAAGACGAGCAAATGAGAAACTGGCCTCCGGCAGCGCAGACACAGTGACGACATTGTTGGGCTCGCCCCCGCATGCCGTGTATTGTACATCTCCCACACACGTCGCAATAGCAAGTCTGGCTTGTAAATAGGGCATGGGGATGAATAGGCGTGCTAACATAAGACCGCGCATCCATGCCCAAATCTCGAGCATAAGATTCGAGGCGATTCTTGACTTGCGGGTTCTTGCACACCGCAGCCCAGTACAGAGCATCTTGGCCCCAATCATCTCTATCATGCAGTACGTCCCACTGGTTGACAAATGGAAGAAGATGTTCTATGAGAGCCAGATGACCATTTCGTGCGGCCATGATGAATGGTGTCGCCCCATACCTATCTTTGGTGTTGAGTGCAGGAGGGGAATGGTGTGTGAGGAGTGCTTCGACAACAGATTGATGGCCAAGCATGATGGCATAAAAGAGAGCTGTTCGACCGTCCAAGTCTTGCTGGTCCAGATCAACGTTGCCGGTACCAAGAAGCTCACATATGATATCGGCGTGCGAGCCAATAGCCGCTAATAAGGCTGACCCGCATCCCGATTTGTTGGTAGCCTTGATATTGGCACCTTTTATAAGGAGCATACGGACCACTTTGAGGGAGCCAAACTGTGCTGCGGCGAGTAGTGGAGTGCATCCATCGTTGTCTGTCATCTCCAAATCACAAACACAGTTTAGGAGATGCTCAACGATCCACTCTTGACCATGATGGGATGCTAGCAGCAGTGTCCGATCAGTGGATAGCTTGGGATGTGCGCCCCGTTCAAGAAGAAGACGGACCACATCGAAGTTGCTGACCTCTGCACTGCTTTGGAGAATCGTTAATCCGTCATTGCTAACAGCAGATAAGTCAGCCCCCTTCGCCAATAGAGAATCGATGATCTCTGCAGATTTGTCACACTGCGGCACCATGTGTAACGGTTGAAGGCCGCTCCTATCAGCCGAGGAGACGTTTGCTCCAGCCTCAATGAGCACCATGATTGTTTCAGGGTGATTGCCCTTCATAGCCATGTGCAATGGGGTGTCGTCCCCTTCATATTGAGCATCAATATCAACTCCGCACTCTAGCAGAACCTTAACCATCTCGACGTTACCACACTCGGCAGCCACTGTGAGGGGGAACCGCCCATCTGGTGCAATATTCGGGTTGGCACCATGCTCAATAAGCAGTTTTATTAGAGTAGGCGAGCCAGATGCTGCAGCCGCATAGAACAAAGATGCGGGTATTACTTTGCTCTTGGTCATGCCTGTATTTCTGCTGCTCTGTAGTATTGCTTCTATGGCGAGCGGCTGATTTCTTCGTACAGCTTCTGCAAGCGGCGAATAGTCTTCGACACCAAGGCGGCCTGCGTCTGCGCCACGTTCCATAAGTAACTTAATCACCTCAACCTTGCCTTTAATCGCAGCGAAGTACAACGGCGTTCCGTCGATATGATGGCGAGCTGAGACATTGGCGCCAGCCTTTAACATGACAGCAACAGATTTGACAGCACCCAACTCAGAAGCCTGGTGCAAATATGTCTTGAGCATGCTATCAATTGGTTTTGAAGGGTCTAGGCCATTGTCGACAAGTACCTGTATCACTTCTGCGAGATCGTTCTCGAGTGCAACAGTAACCGCAGTTTTAGTGTCAAAGAAACGAAGTCTGCATCGTTGTAACAATTCCCGAATGACACGTACATGTCCCTTGCCTGCGGCACAGCGTAACAGCGGCATCCCATAGCAACGTTCAAGGTCGGTGCCTGCATCGCAGGCATTAGCTACGACCTCTGGAATGTCCCTTTCAACAGCCCATAGCAAGGCTGAGCTTCCTGAGAAGCTGCAGTTATGACGGTAGAGAATAGGATTAACCACTCTATGAAGTTGATGGCAGGTATTGGCAAGCCTAGCGAGGTCTTTCTCGTTTTGTGCGCTGTTTTCGCACAGCATATAGGAAGTGATGAGTACTATCACTTCGGGAGGTAGTGTGAGCAGTTTCATGGCAGGCTATTATCGGCATTGGTGTTGATATTGATGGTGTAGAATGTTATGCACAGCAATTGGGGCACAGAAATTTAAAGAGCCTTGATTTTCATTACAAAGGAGAGGCGCAGATAAACTATTTAAGCTGTTGGGGCAGATCCACTATAGGAGGTCTGCTTATCCAATTATACAGACCCTCATTTCAATATTAAATTAAAGTTATATGTATTAGCAATCTTTAGCTTTATATTATACTATACTCTGTTTTTAAGCCTAATACACATTAAATCTAGTACTTAGAGACGTAACACTTTACTCTACTTAATATTACGCCTTATGCCATCTGCAACACGACATCTAGTACAAACTAGTTTACCTGTCTGGAATATAACTGTCACAAGTATTGCCCCTCTTTGAAAGATATCTTGGCTAGTGGCAGTGCTTATTTAGCGTCTGGTAATGTGAAAAAACTTTCCGCTAATTTAAATACTACCTGTTGGCTCGAGCTGCCGGGGGGTGCCAAAGCAAGCTTAGTTGGGCACAAAAGTGTGAGACAACGCGGGGGCCCGATGTTTGGTGCGTGTTGCGGTATTTTCGATATTTCACCACCTTCAACGGCGTCGAAAATGGGAAATTCGCTGGAATTATAAATTTGAAGCTTCTTGTGATAATATATTTACTATTAACTATATTTGACTAAGGGTTGTGACTACAGCGGCGGCAAGCCAACTGCATGATTGAGAACTCCTTATTATATAAATTAGGGAGTTTCCTGTTCTTTCTGAATTCTGTGACTGGCTTCTGTAGCAGCTCTTTCTTCTTTAATGAGATTTATAAGGGCATCGCGAAATTGGGCGTGGTGTTGAAGCGGGCATGGCGTTAACGGTGCTGATAGAAAGGGCGACTGGTCGTCAGGTAGGCAGGGCGGCAATGAGGGCATCGCGAGATCCTCTTTATCAGATACATCGATATCTTCATCTTCAGCAGCATCTTCCGGCGGTTGTGTGAGAGTAAAATCGACGGAATTATCGCTATAGAGAAGCCCTAATAAATCTACTGCTAAGAGGGGTTTTACTGTAAAGCTGGCCTCGCAACTAGTCTCACAGACTTCCAGGGTAAGCTAGGTATTGATTATAAAGAAATCCTCCTTTTTTTTAAGTTAAAAAGTTATCTCGGCTCTTAGGGAGTTATAAGAGGCATGTTCTATATCCTTTCTAGTATATTTAAGCTATTATTTAAACTATATCTTTTTTATAATACTATTAATAATAATATCCTTATTTTCTTATTACTTAGTCTTTATTTCCTTTATTTATTATATTATAAATAATTAAAAATTTTCAAGCTATAATCTTTACTATGCCTTATCTTTTACTTTAATAAACTTAATATATTAATCTTATAGCTTTTATAAGTATATATTATAAATATAATCTCTTATTAAACTTATTTATTTTTTATATTTTCTTTAATAATATTACTTCTTAATATATATATAGTAATCTTTAATATAATTCTTAATAGTATCTTTAAGTATAATAGCCTTATTAATAACTTTCTATATTAATTTTAATCCCTTAAGTATTAAGGAGCTTAAAATATTATAATAATAATTACTAATATCTCTTATTATATTAAAGGCTATTAGAAAGTAATACTTTACTAAGAGAAGTAAATATAATATTAAATTAATAGGCTAATAAGTCTTAAGCTTCTTTTTTAAGAGATAACTAACTGCAGGCTTATTAGTAATATAATAATTATAGCAAGTATTCCAGGGTAAGAGGTCTAAGCTTGTTAGTAGGGCTAAATAGATATTTATAGTAATAAGGTATAAAAGTGTAATATCCCTTTAGGACTAAAGACTTTCCTTATGCTTTTTAAGAGGCTTCTTTAAAATTAATTCTTATTCTTTTTCCTTTATATTTAATACTATTAAACTAATTATTTAATTCTCTATCTTATAATAAAGACCCTATCTTAATTAAACTTAACTAGTAGTTTATACTTAGCTTATAGTTAAGAAGTATTAAAAGATATTATTTTATATAATCCTTTTTTTATTATTACTCTTTACCTTTAAATTATATATTAAAAAGGCTATTTATATAAATATATTATATTTTTATAAATAACCTCTTTTTATTATTATAACCTTTTTACCTTTTTTAATTACTTAGTTATAGTATTATAAGTATAATATATTTTAATTATAATATTAAAATTAAAATAAAGTAAATAAAAAAAATTAAAAAAGCTTTTAATAATATAGCTTTATAATATAATAAGATATATTTAATCCTAATATAAGATAAATAGGTATAAATAGCTTTACTTATATTTCCCTTATTAATTTATTTATTTCCTTTCTCCCTAAGGTCCACAACAAGTACAAGGGAAAGGCGTGGGGCAATGGGAATGAGTGGGATGAGGCCGCTAGGGCGAGTGGTGTGAGAGTTGATAATAAGCCTGTGCCGGGCTGTATTGCTCAGACGAATGCTGGGAAATCCGGACATGTTGCTTGGGTTTCTGCTGTTGATAAGGATATGGTTACTGTTGAGGAGTATAACTGGAACAATTACAGGGCTTATGGGACGCGCAAGGTCCATAAGAGCAAGTTTAATTACATCCATCTTAAGGTTTAAGGACTTCTGGTTCTTAACTTAAGTAAGAAGAGAGGGAAATGTAGTTTAGGGATATAATATTAAGGATATTAGGAATTCTTAAGTTAATATTCTATCTTAAAATAGATATATAGGGGTAAAGTGTAATTTATTTACTTTTTACTTTTATTTATATATATATATAAATAAATTTACTATATGTTCTACCCCGCTCATGCCTGTTGATCTTCCCCCTCGAATCCTACACGTCTGACCGCGTCCTTTCCTACCTAATTTGCATCCTATCTACGCCCACAACGTGCTTGAATCCGCATACAAGACGTCGTAATCCCGTTTCTCCTTCTCTAAGTCAGTGAGTGGGTTGACGAGTCGGCGTCTGAGCCAGGCAGCAAAGATGCAATCGTTCGAACTCCGCATCTTGGTGCTCCATCCGCGTCTCCTCGACGACGTCAATGACGAAATCAAGATCCTGCAAGCGAACGAGAAAGTGTTGAAGCCACTGCCCGGAAAGATTTCGTATCCATAGATTTACGAATTCGCCATGCGAACGTAGAGAAGAGAGTTGATGCAATGATTAGTCACCAATTTTGTAGTCGTCAAATCTCTTTCTCAACAATGCCCTGCAGATTACGTTCCGTCGACGTTTCCAAGACGGCGACCCCGAGGTTTGCAAAATTATCGATACCTTTTGTGACAATCTCTTTCGTGTTGGCGGCAATACGTCCCTGGAATCCATTCGCAACGGCCAGGAGGTGTTCTTCAAGCCCGTGGTTGGCACAGAGAACGACGTCGATCAGGCTTTTGTTCGTTCGTTCATCATCAGCATGGGCAAAAGCCTCACGGAGAGCCTAACTTTTAAGGACCCACAAACTCTCAGGAACAATTTCTTCACACGAGATCCAGTTAGATGGTTTATGGGCCCGTACGATCTTGCAACATCGCTCTACATTTATAGGTAGTTTGCTAACCAAACCAGGATGAAAGCTGTAGTGACCGTCGCAGAATGCGTGCAAGGACTAGGCAGATTCTTGGAGCTTATCCCACCCAGAACGATCGCCTCTACCGACGACCATGCCACGGCATACGTCAAACGCCCTCATGCACAGGCTGTGGAGCTACAGGATACAACGAGAAGGATCGATATGGTCCTTTACATTCTAAGAGGAGGGAATGTAACTGCCATGTTACTCGAGGAGGTTGTACCTTCTGTCCCATTACAAGTACCTTGTTGCCTCGCGCCACTGACAAGTTTTCACAAAGGGGCTTTTGCGGCTAGCCGAACTCGACAAGGGCGAGTTGCATAGAGCAATGAATTATGCAAGTCAATTCCTCGACAAAACACCGAGGAATTGGTATCAACCCTGGACACTTTATTGGGTAAAGACAAAGCTCATTTTACCATCGGTGCGAGAACTGACTAAGTGTTCGGGCCAGTGCGAACAACAAGGCGAAATGTCCCTTGACAGCATCAATATAGCGGTCAACTCGTTGAAGAGCAGCATTGAGCAGACAGGTCAGTTTGTACAAGTTGGCAGAGAAAGAAACCGCTGAATACAGGGATGAACGTAACAAATGGGCTGTATTGACCGGATTGTCCTTTTTCGTTGCCGTAGCATCCTGCTTCATTCCTGGAGGAGGTCTCTCCCTAACTGCAGCCCGCGTCGTGTGTATTGGCGGTGGTGTTATCTCGACAGCTGGGTTCGGATACAAGACATGGAGGGAATGGGACAACATGAAGGACTCCGACCAATTTACCAAGACGCAAGCAAGAATAGAAGTTCTGGCGCATGCTAAGAGAGTTTACTAGTCCGGAAACTGGTATACAAAGTATATGAGGCCTTCCACCACTCGTGGATTTTCCTTACCATCGCCCTTTAGCGTTACAACAGCCTGCCCGACGACGATGAAAAGCTGATCAAACTCGCACAAAGTGTGGCCGAGGTCTTTAATGTCCGCGATCTGCTTACGAAATGGGGATCGGAGGGTTATGCCACCCAAATTCTCAGCAGCAACCATACTATAATAGCGCAGGACATGCACAATATCATGGACGCGGTGCGTAAACACCGGAATATACCAAGAGAAAACCAACCTACCAAAGACAATAGTGCACACACAGCCAGCCCCGATCATAGTGTGGAAGAAAAGACCGTGGTAGATATCAACGGGCAGGACCTATTGCAGAATAATATCTCTAGGGCTGAAAGTGAACCAACTGTAGGTGGACTATACAGGTCATCAGTTATTTCAGAGACTGATGGCAGCACTGCAGGGCTGAATGACGACCTAAATGATTTCTGGATTCCGTCACCGTCCAAGTCTCCCGGGTGGGAGAGTGGCGCTGATGAATCAGACTTGGGTTTCAGTGGCTTGCACACCCCGGCAGAGGGGAGTAACTGTTGGGATCACTGATCTGGTTTTGTTGGATTGCGCAGGGATCCTGAGTGCATTTTATAAAATTGAGGTTCTTATGCCTTAAGGAACGAAGTTCCGAAAAGTTCTTTCTTCCGCGCCCTACTCATTAATGTAGACTAGCAATGCGCCATATTTACACTTCTACACCAACCAGCATCTCATATCCTTCTCAGGGCTTAGAGATGTGCAACAGGGGTGTTGAAAGAAGAAATTGAATTTTTCGCTACTCCTTTCTATCTAAGGAAGCGACGAAGGGAGGCTTCTTGTACCTGTGTTCAGCCTTCCAATATCATAGGCAGTAGCCTGCTGCCTAATGCTAGTTGTGGTCATTCACGATCGTCGTAAACAAGTTCAGGGTAACTTTCCATGTCACTACATCGTTATTGTTTATTCGATCAAGCGGCTTCATGGGTGTTAACGTTGAATTATAGCTTTCCTTAAGGCACATGAGGCATCATAGGCCATAGAACGATAATGCTCTTGATTAACTGGACCGCATTTTACTACAACACAAAAAATACCACATCGATCCAGTGATCGTGAGTATATCAGCTGCTGTTGTGTCCTGTCAGATATAAGTTTGTAATAAAAGCTTATGCGAAAATAGAAATAGATGTCAGCCTGATCAAACTGTTTCCACAAAGACTGCTTACCCGACCAAACAACAATGCAGATATGGACATAAGCTTAGAAATTTGGCAGATCGGGCTTTCATTTCTGGTTTACTGTCGTTGTCTATGGAAAGTTTCCACATCAATAAATGTAGTGAATAAATATTCCTTGCAACTGGGCGTAGATGTTATTGCTTGACGGCGTTGGGTGTCGTGAGAACGACAAGGATGGCAGTTTAATCGCCCAGACCGATAAAGCGCTCTTTGACGACAGCCTGCTTAGTTTCTGGGCATACTTCGAAGCAATTGAGTTGTTGCTTCACGCCGGACTGGACTGCTTGGATTGGAAAAGCACAATGCCAGTGGTCTTCAGGGTATATAATACTACTTTGTCGTCAGCCTTGTGTCTGTTCCGTCGTCGTTGATCTTTGAGACAGTCGGGGCAAGCGAGAGCGGAGTGACAGCTGATGTGTCTTGAAGCTTGACCGTGGGATCCCCGTAGCAGTAAATAGTGTGGGCAGCGATAGTCCTGCAGACGGCGTGACGAAGTTTGGAGGATAGCCAGGTTCAAGTCGTCCGTGAGGAACTTCTTGCCACTCAGTTTGGGCATGGGCGAGGTCTTTTCCCAGTCGTGGCTATCTAAGTAGTGTAGAAATCGAGCGGACAAACAAGACGAATGACTGGTTGAGAATCAGGCTCCAAGGATCTTCAATAGAAGCCTGGTCCGATGAAGGGCGCGGACGCATACTGGAAAGAGAGAAAACTCAGCACCCATTGGGACAATGGTAACGTCGGCAATGTAGGGCCGCCTGGTCTTGAATATAACCATTATTTCTGATGGTATCTTTCCTATACTCTCAAAAACACGTATATACACCAATTGGAACAGGTTTAGTCTCTGCGAGGATAGCAGACGCTGGAAGAATAGTAGAGCTGGGTATTTCTGCTCGCATTCTAGGTTCTAGGTATCTCCTTTTCAAGATGCCTAATGTAACTACTCTTTTCTAGTCACAGTCAATACAAACACACATTCCTATCCACATCTCCCGTGCCTTGCTTATCGACTCCTCCCTTTAAGATTGACAAGGGTGTGGCCCGAGTGGGGGTGTGTCTGCGTGAGATTTGATCAGATGATAAGCTAAAAAGCTTATCTTGGGATATTGTGTAGGTAGTTGACATGCTGCCTGAAGTGTGTTTTAAGGAGTTAGTTATTTAGAGCCCCTTCAGCCATGTTCTCTAGGCGGGCAAGCAATAGAGGACAACTCCATTCTTTAGGTTGTACTACTTGAGCCTTTACCGCCGGGATATTCACAGGGCTATGACACAGGCGGTCGCCAATGGCATTAGGCGCCTTTCCAATAAAAAAGCTACCAATAATTGCCTTTCCCTCGTCAGATATCTCCCGAACATCCTTACTTTAGGCAGCCTGACCCTGGGATGCAATGACCCCAACACTTAAGCTATTCCACTTGGTTAATATCTCCTGTTAATTATGATAAGGATTATAATAAGGTAATAGTGTATTCCTTTTAGCTACTAAACTACTATAATTAAAACTATAAGAGGTATTATATACACTGCCGCTGTATTTATTTTAAAATCATGTCCTCCCTTATTTGGCACAATCTCAACAGGTCCGGACGTAGTTGGCAGAATAGGGCTTGTGCCAGTGCCAGTAACACTTTCAGACTCCAAATTCGACATAGAAACGTGACTCCCAGACTCCATGATCCCACCAGTTTTACTACTCCCACTAGAGCGTGTGGTTTGTTGGGCAGACTCTGTCTGGGTTACCTTCGCCGGAATGGTTGGTTCCTCTGTTGGGATGGTTTGCTTCTCTGCCGGGACGGTTGATTCCTGTGCTGGAATAGTTGGCTCCTTTGCTGGAATGGTTGGTTCCTCTGTTGGGATGGTTGGCTTCTCTGCCGGGACGGTTGATTCTTGTGCTGGAATAGTTGGCTCCTTTGCTGGAATGGTTGGTTCCTCTGCTGGGATGGTTGGCTCTTTCACTGAGATGGCTGATCTCTCTGCCTTTACAAGCGAGAGGCCACGGACTGTAAGAGCCACAGGTTTACTCCCAGAATTCTGGACCATCTCGATGTTGGGATGGCTAGAAATCGTAGTCTTTTCACTCTTCACCTCTTGGAATTTACCACCAGTAGTCTCAAGTTCTTTATCGTAGATTGACTTCTCATCCAGAATCATTTGTAGACGAGAGCCTGTCATTTCGCGCCGGAAGAGAGACCTGGCATGTGGTTTGGGGGCGCCATTAAATTCAACCCTGATTGACGCCAAGAGGTTAATGAGTTCCCCCGGCGCGATACTTGACGGTCTGTTTATATTGAGACTGAAGGATGCCCTGCCGAAGGGTGGGGCTGTTAGCAGACTAGTACAGGTGTCAGTCTATAGCGAATACAAAGCACTTAGTAGGTGGACCTGCATTGCTGTCTCACCGTCAATTAAGATAAACCTTGCGTTTGGACCGAGTATAGAGCCTTGGAGGTCTAATTCTAGTGACTGGCCCGTAGGGCTAGAAGCAGGGCTAGAAGCAGTCCTAAATCCTGAGGTGCCAGGTCTCGCTTTATCGGGGGGACTGATGGCCTCACTGGCTGCCCTAGTCGGCTCCTGGAGACTTCCAAGAGGACTAGTTTGGCTTTCAGTGATCTGGGGGGGCTCCTTTTGTGTCTCTAGGGTTGGAGTCTCGGATGATGTAAATTTAGAGGGTATAGACTGAGAGGATGGGAGAAGAGGAGCAGGTTGAGATTGTGTAGATTCAAATGGTGTAGATCCTGTTGGCGTAGACTGTGATAGTATAGATTCTGTTTGAGTCGACTCAGGCAGTGTAGGTTCCGTTGGAGTAGAGCCTCTTGAAGATTCAGGTAGTGTAGTGCCAGAGGATATAAACTCAGAAGATGGAGCTTCAGAAGGTGGGACTAGAGGAGCGGTTTGAGATGGACTAGATTCAGGTGATGAAGATTCCGATTGTATAGATTGTGTTTGAGTAGATTGAAGTAGCGTCGGTTCTGTAAATTCTGTTGGTGAAGATTTAGGTAGGATAGTATTAAAGGACGAAACTGTCAGAAGAGGTTCAGATGTTGTAGCTTCTGGTTGAGTAGACTCAGGTGGTGAAGATTCTGATTGTATAGATTGTGTTTGAGTAGATTGAAGTGGCGTCGGTTCAGTAGATTCTGTTGGTGAAGATTCAGATGGTGTAGTTTCAGAGGACGAAACTGCCAGAATAGGTTCAGATGTTGTAGCTTCTGGTTGAGTAGACTCAGGTGGTGAAGATTCTGATTGTATAGATTGTGTTTGAGTAGATTGAAGTGGCGTCGGTTCTGTAGATTCTGTTGGTGAAGATTCAGATGGTGTAGTTTCAGAGGACGAAACTGTCAGAATAGGTTCAGATGTTGTAGCTTCTGGTTGAGTAGACTCAGGTGGTGTAACATCGGAAGGTATAGATGCAGCTGTAGTAGATTCTATTGGCGTAACTTCAGTTGCAGTAGATCCAGTTAATGAAGGTTTAGATGGTGTAGTTTCAGAGGACGAAACTGTCAGAATAGGTTCAGATGTTGTAGCTTCTGGTTGAGTAGACTCAGGTGGTGTAACATCGGAAGGTACAGATGCAGCTGTAGTAGATTCTATTGGCGTAACTTCAGTTGCAGTAGATCCAGTTAATGAAGGTTCAGATGGTGTAGTTTCTGGTTGAGTAGACTCAGGTGGTGTAACATCGGAAGGTACAGATGCAGCTGTAGTAGATTCTATTGGCGTAACTTCAGTTGCAGTAGATCCAGTTAATGAAGGTTCAGATGGTGTAGTTTCTGGTTGAGTAGACTCAGGTGGTGTAACATTAGAAGGTATAGATGCAGCTGTAGAAGATTCTATTGGCGTAACTTCAGTTGTAGTAGATCCAGTTAATGAAGGTTCAGATAGTGTAGTACTAGCGGGTGAGATTGCCGGAGCAGGTTCAGAGGTTGTAGACTCGGCTGGTACAAATTCTGATGATGATGAAACTGGAGGAATAGGTTCTAATAATATAGAATCAGAGGGTAGAACTGTCGCAACAGGTTCAGATGCCGGATTTGTGGCTGCCTGAGCTTGGGCTTGTTCAAATAGAAGCCCGATGATTAGACCTTTTAGCAGATGCATAGTATGAAATTTTGTCTCCCGTAGACGCAGATACCAACTGGTTGAATGATTGAGGATGCCTCAAGAAAGTACTACGCTTATGATTTATAATAAAACGTCTAGGCCATATTGTGTCTAATCATGGCACTTTTCGTATGTTCTTTGTACCCCCGCTTTGAGACGGCAATTACAAAAGTTTAAGTCTCAGGGCTGAAAGATGGCAGTGGTAGCGGCGCAGTCCGTCTCGAGTGTCGAATCTGAAATTTAGGTATATCCGCCGTATCCGATTTGTCGGAGTTGGGATCAATGAAAGGTTGAGTTGTTAGAAGAGGTGCCATGGGCATTGCGAGAAGCCATGGTAAGTTTCAGCTCTCCTCGGCTCCAGTTTTCTCTGGATTCCGTGGGTTCAGTGGCTTTCACCTTTTTTAGATGGGTTCATCGGATAGGCGAAATCCAGCTTGTCTCCCTCGTCACAGGGTCGAATAGAGCGATCATTGGCGGAATGATTCTCCTCGTGGCGTACGCCTTTTACTTTCTTTTGTCTAATGCAATCTTTATCGATGAGGGCTCTAGGCTGTCATCTAGATCGCCGTGTTCAAACGGATACTTTTGACGACGTTCATAATTAGAACGGCGATACTCAAATCACCACATGACGAGTGAAATACGTTACCCAGTTCAAAGTTGATTGTTGGTAACCTTATCGGTCAGTGTAGTTGCCATGGTCAGGTCGCAAACCACACGCACCTCTATTGAAGGAGGAGGGCGATGCGGTGGTTGCAACGATGATTTATCACACCATCATGTATTCGTCGGTTACAGGAGCACTTCGTCAAATCAATGCAGGCCAGCGAATCAGAATGCGATTGTATTGTGCGATGACACATCACCTATAAAGCTGGCCTGCCCTTGAATCCAGTTTCTTTGGGAATGAGGCCACAGGCCTATTAAACGGTGTGGTATCACTTAGAGACTGACTTATCTAGTAAAATAACCACTGAGGTCTGGAACGCATCTAGTAAAGGAAACAAAATAAGTACATCTAAATTATTTTACAATGATAATAGCAAGGCTAGCATAATATCCGCCCTTGATCTGATACATAACGGAAAAGGATGTGAGAATCCTGTAGGAGAGGGGTTGTCACATCTAGTAGTGAGTAAGTCACTGGCAATGCATAAGCCAAGGTCGTGATCGTAGAAATGGCCAGCTTATGGGGCAGGAAAATGTCACCTGTGGAGAGCCGTAGAAAGTGTGTCTCTGGAACTGTAGAAACGAAAGCTATAGATGATGATGCTAGAGCTTGACATGTGAAGGGGAAGTATGGTATACCTGAACCATCGTTTGAGCCTTTTTGACGTTGCTTATGATTCCTCAAAGATGTTGTTTTGACGATACCGTGCAGCTAGACCTATCACACAACGACTATGTTACAATGACGCGTAATAGAAGCCTCCTAACTACTTCATTTCGCAATTCCATTCATCAACTTATTCGCACCGTCCTGCAGTTGTTGGCCTAATTTCTTAGTGGCTTACGGTGTCTTTATTCCTGTATAGCCCTAACCAAAACGTGGTCTAGTGGCTGCATCATTATGACACCTCCCCCACCTTCATGTCTCATATCAACAAGCCTATCTTAGGCTGAGTTTCTTTGGTGGCTATGCACCAGGCCACACTAATTCTAGACCTCCACCCTCTCAGCGTCCCGGAAAGGCTTGGTTGTGTTATGCACACTGTTTATGTAAGGTGCTTTAATTCTGGTATCGATCGGGGCCGCCTGTGAGCGCGTATATGCCGCCGTTGTTGAGGTCCGAGACCGAGAACGTGCAAAGCAAAACTATGTGTCTACGTTTTGCAAATATGACTACCGACAGTTTGTTTCCAAGATCTCTCCAATGATACCGTCGCCATGAGCAACCTACTGGGTTTTGCCATAGTCCTCATCGTGTTGGCTATACAGGGTTCACAGGGACGAGCCATTTCGGAGCCTACGCAACAGTTTCATGCCTCGAGCCATGATCGACCACCTGAACAAACCAAGATGGTGGAGATGCCTCTGCCCCGACAAGCTGCAAAACGCCAGATAGCTAGTTCGTCAAACGACGTGGTGACAGTCACCATAGCGCCGGATGAGACGTGCGGCTGGTTGTCGGGGCGTCCAGGTGTCCCAATTACGTGCGAAAACCATCAACCTTGTATGTGGATGAGTTCAATAGCATTAATATGCGGCCCCCTTACGGACTATAATAAGTGGGAGTATCACCTTACTTGTTATGAGAGGGAGGAAGCACTGAATACAGATATTTGCAACGATGTCTGCGTGGGTGGTCACAATCTTCGCTGGTAAGCCAAGTTTCCCTACAGGGTTATGAATATGTGTATTAATAGCAGGAACTGCACTGTAGCACCGAAGAGTCAGCTGCTTATTGTCGAACTTATGCCTACCCAGACGGGATTCAAGACTACAGATGCGTGCCAACTCCCGAGACACGAGCTTCGAGCGTAGCTTTTACCTATAAGGATCAGAAAAACGCAGGCTTAGTCACTGCAACCTACACCAACTCCGATTCGCAAATCGCATCAACAGAATTTGTTTCTTCTACTACGTCGTCATCCTCCTCTAATGCTTCTCAGCCTTCTTCCCCTCCTGCTCCTCCGTCTCCCCCCAACAGGAACAATATCGGAGCCATTATCGGCAGCGCAATTGGAGGCTTTATAGCTCTGTCGCTTGTATTTCTCGCAATCTTCTGGTTCGTTCGACGGTCGAAGGAGAATGGTACTTCTTCTGCTGAGCGACTGCGTTCCCCATCGCAGATTTCTCCAATGGAACAAACGCAATCAACTGGCACACCGTCATTTAACCTGATCGTCGGAAAGCCGGGCCCAAATTCCTCCGTGCAGTCCGGATGGAGAAGTTCCATGATGACCTCTCCAAGCTCGGCCGGCAATTCTGCCTCACCGCAAGGTTGGATGAATCAACCAGGCTCGCCGGGTGCTCAAAGTACGACATCCCAAGGGATACCGCAGTTTATACCGCAGGCTGTACCATATGAAATGAGTGGAGACTCTGTTCAGACTGAGGCCCATGGTATACACGGAGACCCTAGGCGCTCTCGGGTCTATGAAATGGTTGGAGACGCTCCCCATTCTTGGATTTAGGTAGTTGAACAATGGAGTTGGGTCGGCTGTTGATTACATGAAGTAGGCCCTGTATTCTGGTGATAGTCATAGTCCGTTCTTTCTCCTTAGCCTTATATGTGTTGAGTCTACTAAACCTATTTCTTGTATTACGGTGAAGAACTGGTATGCTTGCACTTTTTTTTCCCCCCCTAAGATAGGAGAGTCTTGATGGCCATTTCTAAGAGGTCTATTATAGGAATCCAAATTGTTGTTTTAAACCTCCAAGAGTCATCTCCGCCAGAAGTCCGTGTCCCTTGATCAGCCCGCAAACTCCGTATCGTTGAAGATTGTGGACACTCCCACTGGATCGGTTCTGTGTTATTCTTAAGTAGTAGGCCTATGTGCTCTGTGATTAGGGAAATATTTTGGATGTCAGGGGCATCCCGGTCTTGCTGTATATTGTGGAGAGTACATGTTTTGTGTTGGGTTGTAAGTGTCGCACCTAACCATCGTGCCACAGGGCAAAAGACTAGGCTATAATCGCCCCTGTAGCAATTGCAGTGGTTCGTATAGCTCCTTATAGGAAACTACGGTGCACTAAGTCGTAACAAGGGTATAGCATCGGTATGTTTGGAGCGAGGGTTGCGTTGAGTACAGTACTTGTTATTCTTGCTTGCGTCGCTTAGTAATTGAAAGGTCAAACTTCGAGGCCCAGCCTGTTTTGTATGTACCTGCTACGGTCTACTACTTACAAGTGTTCAGTACATGCTTGTCGTCATCACTGACAAATGGGCCAAATACGTCGTCTTCGTGCTCTTCATGGCAGGGACGGCAACCTCCTTGAAAGATACGAAAGCACTTCTGTCGACCAAGTACTCATCGTCATAAGTGCAAACCTCGGTGGCTTGGCATGGCAGCAGCCTTTCCGCGAAAACGACGCCTCTAAGTACAACCATGGTTTCTTGGCTATTATATGTTTGTAAGTTGCAACATAGGGCCTGGTTGCCTTTGCAGCGTTGCTATATTGAATCAAGAATCTTAAATTAGCCAGCGCCTCCTCTGTTATAGTGGATAATAAGATCAGTGGTGAGAAAGCCCCGGGAGAAGGCCAATTTCAGATATAGGTTGTTCTATAACGGAAGTAGTCTAATACGGTTTTTATCGAACTAACTCTGGGATGACGACTTCCTTAAGGGTTGGGTTGGTTAGAGATAGTAGATTTTCTTATGGCTAATAATTGAAAATTATTTTCTATTACACCCATTAGACCATTAAATAGATATACTGCCTAAAGTGTACTTTTGAGATGTGTTATTTAGAGTCGAATCTGGCTAAGAGGTGACACTTATCACACGCCTTACCTCGAACCATGAAATGGATATTAGACTCCAAGATGCCTTCAATCATCCAAAACCTCAAATTGTTTAAAAGAATTTATTAGCAGATAGAGAATCAGAGATATATAACAACATGTCCAAACCATTTGCCCTATATTTTGGTCTGTCCCTCTCCATTGCCCTCATACCGTAGACCACATGTTGCCAGTCTTGGATTCGCAACAGTATGGCACTCGAAATTCTGTCACCTCTGGTAGTAGATGTGAGAGGGTCGTACCAGAGACAAATGCAGGCGTGTGCTCTTCGTAGAAACATTGGGGGGCTTCCCACCTGATACTGGGGTAGAGAAACGTCGGTGATTTGCAACAAAGCAAACTATCACACTCTAGGAGGTAGCGTCAATATTGGTTAGTCTAGTTATTGCGCTTAATTTACGGGATTATTGCCCGGTCCAGGGAAATGCACATGATGGCCCGATCTTTATATAACGAAGCCCACTCGATCGTGGTTCAGGCAGTAACATGTGACAGAGGCTAATGCACCACAGCATTTTAGTAGGGATAGATACAGGGTTGCAGAGGTTGTCTAGAGGAACTGTATTGGACCCCTTCCGGCGTCCTCTGTGATATCGTGCTTGTCATGTAGATGCGTTGTAACGTGAGATTTCTTGATACAAAGAGCACACTTGAACTGGTGGCAGATGAGTATTAAAGAGAATACCCGCAGGGCTATCAAATTGCCAATTCCAACGTTGCTGGATAAGTCTTGATACTCAAAGTAAGGAAAGTGTATAAAATGCCACTCAACTGGCCATAGAGGCGAAGCAGAGCCTGGCGGCCTTTTAGATGTCCAAAAGTGGGTAACAAAGCCCCATGATGTCAAAATACTCGATATGCGCTAGGATGTCCACTATTATCCATGCCCCGTTGCAATCCGGATTTCTAATGCCTGTACATACCCGGATATCAGCAGTGGTAACAGGCGCGAGACCAGGTGTCGAGATGTAGTATTCTGGGCTAATGTGGGCATAGCCAACAAACATAGGTGGCACACGGGGGACTGGGTCATTGTAATGCGTAACGCGATAATTACCACCAGCTTGATTAGTGATATACGTGCTGGGGCATCGTCACCAAAACGCGGAGCGCCGAACGTGTACTATGAAGATATGAGCAAACCCAATCCGCTAGTGGGATATCCGTAGGTAGAAATACCAAGTCTGTGCTGTACCCGTTATTCCTCAGCTCTGCTGCGGCGAGACTGGCGATAGCTCCACCCAAGCTGTGGCCCGTGACGACGATGCGGAATCCAGGATTTATTGCCGCAGCGGTTCTTATAGCTTGGAGAACTGGGCCGCGAGCGGCAACCCAAGACGTCCAGAAGCCCCAGTGTGCTGTGCACCCGCTGCATATATCCACTGGTATGCGGTTAAAGAAAATATCGGTAAGCCAACTTGAAACCGATGCTGAACCTCGAAAAGACACAATCGTGAGGAGGTTGGTGTAGTCAACAGCCACGAATCCCGTCACGTCGGTAAGAAGAGAACTACCAATAATTTGTCAGAATGGAGATCTCAATGGAATGCTGTAGCCATTTGAAGAAGATTTTGATTATCGTGGTTGGGGGAATGGGAGGGATGAAAGCAAAGGACTGGCTAGGATCACAACTCAACATGTGAGACGGCCTTTATTGTGACAAATCTCTGGTGTAAGCTCACTTTTCAAATTCGGCCAAGGTGGTTGTGTTCGCTGCTTGCACCAACGGGCAGTTGTTAAAGTGACAAGAAACCTTGTCTCCAGGCGAGTTATTATTCTCCTGGCAGTATGCGGCATCGGCATACTGCTTCATCAGGTGAAACATTGACAACATATCTGGGTCAACATCTAATCTCAGTCAGTTTACAAAGTTATGTATTTCAATTTTTCCTTACCTCTTCGCTCGACTGCTAGAGGGCTAGCAGAGCCCCAAGAGAGGCAAAGAAAGAAAGGAAGGACGAGTTTGAACAACATTTCGGGAAAAGGTTCTGGGGCACAGTGATGGCTCTCAATTACTTCCGAATCGATGTCCTGTGGATATTTCACCAGAGCACGATGACTTTATATCCAACTATTATCACATGAAGAAAAACGCTCACTGAAGCAGCCCATTACCACACACTCCTCTGACCTGTGTCTGACGCTGGTTTCTGCACTTCGAAACTCAAAGTAATCTGGTGGTACGAAATACGGATCAACAACCACACCTGTCCGCGCCACTCGTTACGTGACTCCCAGATGAAAGTTTTGGGTTCTCTACCGGGGTAGTAAGGCTCTGGCAAAGGACATTTCTAATTGTTCTCGCCTTCATCGAAGTCCACGGCCTTGGCTGCTCACATACATATAAGCGTTGCAAAGAAGGGGCAAATGAGAACATCGTTTGCCATATAAGCCTAAATAACTTTAACTCAGCTGGGTGTGCAATATGTGATTGGGCTATGAACTAGTTCATATAGCTCAGACCCAGATGTGTTATTTGCAGTTGAGGCCTGTGGCCGAGAACTTATATTCACTATACAGAACTTAGATCTCAGACCTGGCATTTCATCCTTATTATTATAAGAAACCTAAATCGCCCCCTAGCTATTTAGAAACAGGAGCCTTTTTATCCTAAGAACAATGATAATTATATTTAAATATCTAAAATTAAATACGAATTTAAGTTATTAAACATAATTAAAAATCTCTTTATTATATTTATAACTTTTAAATATTTATTTTAATAAAAGATATAAAGTACTAATACTTACTTATAATATTTATATATCTTAATACCTTATTTACTTAGGTATTTCCTCCTTTATAGGCTTTTATATTCTTTTACATCCTCCTTAAAAGCGGCTAATTAGTATTAATACTTAAGCTATCAAGTCTAACAGTCTTTGTAATATGGCGACTCTTGATCTTTACCTTAAAAATAGTCTATTTAGTCCCTCTTATTCCTTTTAACTCTGTATTAGCTCTTAGATATAAATATAATATGTATTAATGTAAAGGCGGATTATTATACCTTGGTATTATTATGGCAAATAGTTATTAGCTATTAGTGGCGTAATACTGACCGGATTAAATAAAATATTTGGCCTCGTCCTCGGTGGCAGGAGCCTTCTAGCCGACTGTGTCAGTGCTGTGGACGGTTATAATCTCACCTGCTCTATCTTTGCCTCTGATAATGGTCTCTGCTTCCTTGCCGCTGACTGGCACGTCGAGATGGTCTGCTTCGAGTGGTGGGGCGAGTACTTTCCGTTTACTCTGGGGAGCTGGTATTTGTCTATAGAGCCACTAACATTCTTATCGCTAGTATCCTCGGCCTAAAATACCAGATACAGACTAAAGTAGAGCGCTATAGCATCCAAGACCTTGAGATCCTAGGCCCGAGAGGGCCTAGCGACAAGGTCTTTAAAGAGGGCAGCAATTAGGTCAAGAAATTGCAATAGAAGAGGGACAAAATCCAGCAAGTCTATGGCGTGAATTAGGCGCTGCGGGATAAGGATCAGCCACGGGATATTGCGACCAAGCTTGCACGGCAAAACGACCAACTATGGAGCATCGTCCGGGCTACCGAGGCAGACAGGCTGAAGCTACTTTTGACCCCTCAACCTTATCACACTACAATAGCATTTAAGTAACGTCATAATAATAAGGTGGCTTTCAGGGTATAGACCCCGCATTTATTAGACAATTAATCTAACTGTGTCCCTAATGATAAGTTTAAGATATAGTTAGAGGCTCCCTCCCATTTGATTTTAGCGGGGTTTATTAGAGCCTCCTGCTACGCAAATGGAAAGTTTAACCATTTAGTTGGCAAAGCCCTCCAAGCCATACCCCGCCCCAGCGATTGAGGCACTAGCGCCTGAATGAGAGACGCTGGCAGCTGCCCAGCAAGTTAAATATCAACTAAGAGTGCCATTCTCTGGCCGTACGTCCTGCACATAAGACAGTTCTTACCACCGCCAACTTATCATTTACAGGAGCCGATATACTCAGCTATATGTCGAGCTTCTAGAGTATTGATAAATATGGTGAAGAGAATGTGCAGTTGCAGATTACAAACCTATCTATCATTTAAAAACCACTTCACCAGGCCAATTTCTTCCCAGCACCCTCTATAATCTCCAGTATCTCCTTTAAACTACCATGGCTCCGCTCTATAAGAAAGCACTCATTATCGGCGCTACCTCGGGTATCGGGGCGTCTCTTGCATCTAAGCTTGTTACGAACGGCACCAAAGTTATAGTAGTGGGTCGCCGACGGGATCGCCTGCACTCTTTCGTGAAGGCACACGGCTCGGACGTCTCCAGTGCCGTCGCCTTTGATATAACGAATCTGACCGGCATTAAAGCCTTTGCTGATAATATCATCCAGTCTAATCCAGATCTTGACTGTGTTATAATCAGCTCGGGTGTCCAACGTGGCTTCAACTTCTCACGGCCCGAGACAATAAACCTCTCACTTCTCGGGGATGAGCTTACGACGAACTATACTTCCGCTGTTTATCTAACAACATCATTCTTACCTCATCTCAAGAATGAGCCTCATGGAAATATAATATATATCAATGCTACTCTCGGGCTGATCCCAGCTATGATCCGGACACCAAATTATAATGCTTCTAAAGCTGCCCTCCATGCCTTTGTCATGAGTATTCGGTATCAGCTCCGACAGGCTGGCTATTCTTTACGCATTGTGGAAGTATTCCCGCCTGCGGTACAGACAGAGCTATATGACGAGAGGAACCAGCCAGATCTAGTCAACGGGCGTGAAATCGGCATGCCATTAGCTGAATTCATTGACCAAATGTATGATGGCCTGGCTAAAGGCAGTGATCAATTCGCCATTGGCCTGGGAGAGGACCTCTTTAAGGAGGGCGGATGGGAGTATCAGCGGGGACAAATGTGCGAAGAGGCGCAAGATTACTTCAAGGAAGCGATAACGCAGTATGAAAGGAAGTAAACGATTAAAGGGCTCCGTATAAATGCATCCTACAAGATGCATAGAAGGACCGGAAGTGTAGTTATATTAAGTAAACTTATAGTTCTTATGTATAAAATACAACAGTTATTATTAACCTTCCTCAGTGTCCTTTTAAAAAAAGGTTATTTAAGCTGTCGAAAGCGGTCTCTTTTAAGGAGGACGAGGATAAATAGAACCGAGAGATTAAATGCTGGGACCGGGTAAGAAGTTACAATAACCCTATATCAGTTAAATTAGTTTCTGCTAAGCGTCTTTGATATATACAAAACTTCTAAGTAGATATTAAGTATCTAGACTATAAAGAAATAAATAATTATATAAAGGATTAGCTGGCAAAGGTAAAGGACTTAATAGTGAAACGATTACAGGGGATACCTAGACTTTTACATAGTGATGAGGAAGAGAGCAGTAAGTTGCCCATATCGACAGGCCCTAGGCCTTCTTGGTTTGGCATTGGTATAAGTGACGCAATGTGGAGGGTATTTGTTTTTAGCAGCCTTATGCGTCACATGAGATTTTTCTTAACTCGTCTTATGGTAGCTCGCGAATTTTGCTCTAGACATGTATTATAAGGCTTCTCTCTGTTACACTTTAGAGCTCTTAGCAGCTAGGTTAATCTTCTTTCTTTAACCTACTTAAAAGATATAAAATAATATAATAAGATAAATATAATTAAATAATACTTAGGGCTAAATCTTATATAAATATTTAACTATTAATATTTAATTTATATAAAATTATAATATTTAAATTACTATTAAAAGAAGTTAAAAGCTAGAGATTATTTTATATAATTAAAAGATAAAAGATAATTTAATTAATTTAAATTATATTAAATTATAGTATATAGTATATATATTTTTAACTTTATATATAAGTATTAAAGTAATAAGTTAATAATAAAATTATAGTTTAAACTAAGATTATATAACTTTATATATTAATTAATTAAAAATAGTATTTTATTCCTTAAGTTTATTTAAATTTAAGACTAGGATTTTAAAATTAAAAAATATATTATATACAGAAGAGGCCTCTAGTCCTTGTAAGTGTAAATAGTTTAGGTTTTAACAAAGCACTCCACTCTTCTTAGAAGAGACTGTAATCCTTATTATAGCCAGTTAGCTGTTAGGTCTTGTCAAAAGTGGCGTAGGCCCTGACAATCTCCACATAAAGCCTCGCTACATATTGCACTCTCCGTTGCGTCATGTTGACTGGACGCCAAGTTTGTAACTGAACGGAGCTTCCCGGGATAGTTGCCAAGGTCTTAGGAAGCTGGCCTGTGACGGTTTGGTTTTCCAAACAGGTAAGCTAGTCCGTACTAGGTTTATGTTTGCAGATAATGTAGGGCGTGATGCTGAGCGATGCGATGTGTTATATCTCTTAATAGTTAATAGTGCATTTTAGGCTTACTGAGGTAAAGAAGTTATATTAATAGCTAGTAAGCTAGAATCTAGGAAGGTGCTAATGAGTGTGGGCTATATACTAGAAGTAATTATGTAATGACTATTGGGTTACTTGGTGATTATGAGGATTACTGGTGATTCTCTGTGATCTGTCGTGACTGTCCCTTGGCGGTTACTTATGGAATGTCTTAGCTCGTGGTGACTGTATGTGATTGGTAAAAAAATATGGAGTGCACGTGATATAACCGCTAGGATCGTAACATGGCCAAACAAGGGGAGCGGAACTTTCCAGCATGATTCAGTTAAGTGATTAAGAGAATTAGTAACTTTCTAAAATCCAATGAGATACATCCCTAACTGCCATCTCAGAGGAATTAGGCGGCCCAAGTTAGAAGCATTGTTAGGGTGGTCTGCTAATTATCTTATCCATTTAGTACTTCTTTAACAAGTAGTCATCCAAGGCGCAATTATCCCACAGTCTAGCGACTAGTTGCAGCAACCAGCCCCCGGGCCCCCAAGGGACTTGTGTGACGACCAGCTAATTGCACCGAAGAGCGCTTGAGAATGAGGTTTAAGAGACCATGTATCGTCTAAGATGACATGGCTGAAGCGAGGCCAATTTATGCGAGGCTGGTAGCTTCAGATAAGGGAAATCATGCTAAGATAAGCTTGGCCAGGATGGTCGGGCCATAGATTTCCCAACAACTAGCAACTAGCGACTTGACTAGTAGCAATGACCTTAGCAACAGCCACACTGTTAATTATAGTTAGATTAGTAGGCGTAGGCGGCATGATCTAATCACACGCGATGCTTCGCCCAGCACATATGCGTCGAGCTCTCTGCGCGGAACGTATGGTTTGCAAGGGACTGTGTATGGCGCCTGTGGCACCTAATTGGACTGATGCTTAGCGGAGCTCAGCCTGGGGTGGACATTGGCCGAGTCAGGCCCCAACCTTTCTGATTGTTGTTGCAGGGATTTCCACCAATGTCTGTTTCTGTACTAACCTTTACTGTTCGATTCGTGCATAAGGATGCTTCTTAGCAGCCTTAGTGACAGCTCTACGAGACGCCAAATCACGATGCCCAACCTCTTTGGTGACGTGGTTATGGGCTTGGGAACCACGGTGCTGGGGCATGTGCAAAATGGCCGCCTGCAGCCACCAGACAATCCGTAAGCACCTGGGCTGTTGGCGGTGACGCTGGCTGAATGGTGCCTAGTAGCCCCGAATAATTACTAACTAAGCACCTAATATGCCTGTCGTTCATTTGTTGTTCTACATACTAGAACTAAAATGAATACCTAAATCTGATCTCTAAATAGTTTTTTAGGTTTTGTTAAGAAGAAAGGCGGGGGAGATATAAAAATATAATGGAATAAAGCGATTGCTTAAGTCCAAAGGATGGGGATGTAGTATTTCTCTCAGGGAGGGTGTCTAGACCCTCGATGCTGTTGGTTTTGGCCACGCTTCGAGACACAATTCGAAGAGTCTAGTTAGGGAGGCTAAGGCGTTTTGCTAGTTCAGTTGTTGCATGCCGGTAACAATTAAGGTTGAACGGCTGGGCTAGTTAGCAAGTGCCGAGCTGTATTATGTTATCATGCGGTGATTACTGGCTTATGTTAGTACTAAAGCTGTGCTAGTCATCCGGCTATTCACAAAATGCCGGTTTTACGGGCGCTCTTCATGTTGTGATGGTGAGACATATCGCTGTAGCTGTGGCGTTGCGATCTACCTCGACATACCTTTCTTGCACCAAGTAAGTTGTTTATTCAATGTACGATCTCCCTCAGTCTGTGACTGGGGATGCATTTAGCATTATATAGCTCTCATTTCTGTCTTATTGCCCAAGGTACACAACCGCATACGAAACCCGTCTCACCAGGTTATTAAGACTCTTTTTTACTCGGTATTTATCCCCTTGGGATTTATTTAAACGTTGCCCTGGGCAATTGGCTTCCGTTACAGAGACTGAGGTTTTAGGTGGATTTCCTTATTTAGGAGACCGTGGATTTGGCTGCAGTGAGATCTCCCTACGCTATGCAATATCCGCACCTGAAGACAGTTCCTCAGGCTTCTCACTTGAACCTGTATTGGTCAGTCTGTCGTGTAAAGCCATTATGGGGTCTAAGGCACTCGAAGCGCCGGTATACTCAGTTGAACTCCCAAATATATACTTCGGCATGGCGATCGGGTTTTCTATTACGACCTGCGCAAAAGCTGGGCAACAGTCCTTTGCCATTTACAGGAGAACAGGGTCATTCTTTAACTTCTACACTTGGATGTAAGCATTCGTATTCCCTTGGCCAGTTCGGGGTTAATGATAACTTCCTAAAGGGTATGGACCCTACTCTTAACCAATCTCCTTCAAGCCGGCCTCTATTGGTTATACATTCGGGGTGACCTGAAGTGCACGTGAGCCAATTGTCCATAAACCCCTCCGTCATCGTACTGCATTACTGACAGAGCCACACGTCATAGTTTGAGGTTCCTTTTTGCGAGCGTCATCCTCTGGACCTTTCAGACACAGCTAGCCTTGCAGATTATTGCGAACCGACTGGGCTTGGTCATGGTTAACAGGAAGAGAGCCAAGTACTTGAAATTGTCTCTCCTTGTTACTGTCGGCCTCATTAACATTACAATTGCTTGCATATGGATACCTGCCCGTCTGACCCAGTCAAAGAAAATGATGCACATCAATGACATTGCGGATCGTACTGAAAAAGTGCTATATCTGTCGATGGACCTTGCCCTGAATTCAGCATTTCTACATAAGGTTCGGCGTGAACTAATAGCCGAAGGACTTACAAAATATAAGCTGCTCTTTAACTTCAATGTCAGCGCCGTTGTCGTCTCTCTATCCATGGATGTAGGTACTGTCAGAGTTCCCAATATTATGCCATGCAGGGCTGACTGTATCTCAGATCTTAATCATAGCCATGATGTCATTACCGAACCCTTTCCTCTATGCCACTTTTCATCCAGTTGCCTATAGTGTCAAGCTTATCATCGAAATCACAATGGCAGATCTGATTGCGAAGATAGTCCGAAGTCAGCAGGAGCTAAATAGCTACCCGAGTATTACCAACACTAGCGTTACAAGGCCCGATGAACTACATACGAGGGATCGCGCTGCTTATGACAGTGAGATATAGAACGCAGAAGCATGGCCTATACACGGTATAACGAAAGCGGTGTTGGGACAAGTTTAGGCATATGTTTAATTACTAGGAGAGTGATGCGTTAGCGGATGGAATATGTATTATGATTAATAGATCTTATTAAGGTTAAAGGCTTTGTCTGACTTAACTATGCATATATAAGATATATACTTACTAGTAGTTATTATTTAAAATAAAAGATAAGAGCTAGTTTATTTAAGTAGTAAAGTAATATAATACTAAGTTAATATATAAAGAGTTTTTAAGTTTAAATAATTAAACCTATAAAAGTTATAAAATAAAACTATATTATAATAATAAAGCTAAATATATATTATAATTATATATTTTATAATCTTATTAATATATACTTAAAATAATATATTTAATTTCTATATATAAAAATTACTATTATTATATATTATATCTTATTCTTAATACCCTTAGTAATATTCTTTTTACCTTTATATAGTATTAATTAGAGTAGCCCTTATTATAAGTATTAAGTTATAAAACTTTAGATATAATAGCATATAAATATATTAAAGGAAGTAGAATGCTATAGAAAGTCTTTAAAGTCGATATAAGTTCGCGAATTATAACGAGAACTAAGAATATATAGTTATAGTGCTCAATCTAATGCAATTGGATTGCTTCTCGACGCCAGCGGTTCTTGGCGGACATGGCTCTTTCGAGATACTCATCAAGTCTGGTCCCTTCGAGGCCCTTGGCAAGCGTAGCCCCTGATACCCACCCCTGGCCAACTTGCCTCCCCTTTAAGTCATATACCGACTCGTCAACGGGTGTAACATGTGCGCCACTGTTGCAAATCCCTACCGCATCGGCACTACTTTGGCTCAACCCCTATCGTGGAAATGCCTCATAGGTAAAGAGGAACTAGAATTGTGGTGTAGGGGCTAGCGGCGCATATCTACCTAGCCATCAAACCATAATGGCACTTTAAGCGACGTAACAATAGGTAGCCATGGCAGTACTTAAACTTTCTTTGAAACTATCCGGGGAGGTGTCCGCTTCTGTTAGTCCTGGACGTTATTCGTTGTCTTTACAAACGCTAAAAACGCCATCTGTGCTCAGTGACACGTCCGCCCACGTCCGCCCACGTCAGTCGCTAACTCTTCAAGCCATGTTGCACGAGTCAAACCCCTTGCTTCTTTGCAAACATGTGATGAGGAGGAAAGTTCTGTCCTGTCAAGGCTAGGGAAAATGTAAACGATGGCTAAATCCTTTTGACCCGCATTGATATCCTGAACTAATAAAACATTTCTCCTTCGCTTACGGCAGTGGACTTCCAAAAGACTGAATACCCAACCAGGCCCAGTTCCAAGTATATTGTGATGAGCCGCCATGGTTTCGTTGTTGTTCCCTGCAGTCCAGCCAGCTGCTCAGCAGCCGTTACAGGCCCATAATTTCGTGAGGTTTGGTGGTGCTGAGGGCTCCTGCGAGTGGCTCGGCAAGAGAATCCGCAGCGTGCGGCAGGCCTGCCAGGATTGTCACCAGAGGAGAGTGAAGGTTAGTACTCCCATCTTCATTCATAATTACGGGTTTAACTGGTGACTGTCTAGTGCGATGGCCGCCGACCACGGTGTGATACCTGTATTGCCAAGGGACGGTCCTGCCACTATGAGTCGCAACAGGGCCACTCGAGAAAAGCCGCTCTGAAATCGCGCCTGCTTGCATTGGAGAAGCTCTTCTTTGCATTGCAGTCCAAACCTGGCGACGAAGCGGACCGTTTGCTACAACAAATCCGCTGTGCCGACGACGTCCGCACCTTGCTTGACTTTAAAGATGATATGTCGCCACCTGAGGTCAGCAGCTCCACCAGCATCAGCCCAACCGTCAGTAGTCTCTCGAGCTCCACGATTGGGTTTGAGGAACAATTTCTCGGGTCCGTTACTCCAGCGCAGAATAGCGCAAATGCCCCTCTCCTCCAGGAACCGCAGGTCGGGGATGATATGCTGGGAAAGGCCGATGTCCCCACTCCCTCCCCCGCACTGAGGGAACTAGCAGCAGATGCATCGGCGTTCCTGATCTCCGTCTTCATCCCCAGCGCCTCTACTACACAAGCCGCAGTCGAAAGCTTTTTCAGCTCCAGTGGCAAACTATTTCATGTCTTTTCCCGTGAACAGGTTTCAGGCTACTACAAGGATGTATTTGGAAGAGATGGCTGTTCCATACCAAGTCAGAAGACTGCCATTTGCTGTCTCGCCGCAGTTGCAGCTGTTGGGGTCCAGTACAACGCCGGTGACTTTGAGGTCGCTATAGAAGGCGTTTTCTATGACTTGGCAAGGCAATTCTTTGGGAGCTTGATGGAGGAGCAGCCACTCGACGCAATCAAGGTCTGCGCGCTGCTGGCTATGTACAACATCATGAATAAGGCGACTGTTTCACTTGCTTACATTGGTTCGTCACCTTAGTTTCCCTTGCGAGGCCTCATTTCTTTCGATAAGTCTAACTCTGTTTGCACAGAAATTGGTCTGAACATGTCAAAGAAACATAACCTAGTTGACAAATGCTACCACTATCCTGGTCTGTCCCCAGAGGAATGGGTTGACTATCGAAGGACTTGGAGAACATTACTGTTCTTTTCAAGGCAAGCTGATCCGACTTGATCCACTGACATGAGCTAACTTTGTTGAAGCTGGCTTTCTTCAACTCTTGGGTATATCTCGGGCAGTGAGATATCTTTCCGGGAAGTAGTTCCAGTATTTGAACCTAGACATTTCTTTCATGCCCAGCTAAAGCTGACATCAATACAGTTGGTAGACGTGGAAGTCGATCATGCATCCGATATTAGCCACAGTAAGCTAATTCATGGACTATTTCTATTACTTTTCTTACGTGGTGCCACAGCTGTCCAGACGGAGATGACCAAGATCTCCCTTCTAAACGCGGATATTCTGCGGATGCATCTGTCCTCTAAGGAGCTGCCCAGCCAAGCCATAGCTTCCATAAACAAAGACCTTCAGGACTGGCACAATCAGCTCCCTAGGCAAATGCATCTCCCTAATCTCTACCGCGAAGATCTTTCGGTAGAAGTCCGCCGAACTATCTTAGCTACTCACTTGCTCTTTCTCGGAGCCACAATGCTTCTCTATCGCCGCATTGCCTCACAGTTCGTTCAGCATTCCGGTATTGGCCATGGGCACAGCATTCTATGGAAGCCCATTGAGAACACGTTTCTCAACCATGTAGATCAGGGTGTTACTGCGGCAACACACTCGTCCCGGATATTAGGCCTCTTGCGAGCAGAAGCGGGAATATTCAAAAGATGCTGGCTTGTTATGTAAGCTGCAACCGTCTCCGCATTAATCCATTTAATTGATCCTAATATTTTCCTCGGTAGCATCCAAGCATATACCTCTTGCGTTGTGCTCCTCCACTCTGTAGCGCAAAAGCAAGTACACCTCTTCCCTCGCTCATTCTGGGAAGACGACCTCGCCCAAGCCCGCATCTGTCTCGACATACTCTCCTTCTGCGGCACCGTGGACCCAGTAGCTCTCAAATTTCAGGACTGCCTCGTCCCTGTCCACGACAAACTGGCATCTTACATCCGCCCCTCAACCAGTATTAGTAGCCCTTCAAACCCGTTGTCCCTCGCCTACATTTTCGGAATTCCGTCGACCGCCGATGCCGACCGCGCCAGCCTGTCCCTAAAGCTCCTAATAATGTTGTGCCAGCCATTCGGCAACGTCGACAGCACATGTGGATCAAACGACAACCTCAGCACACTGTGGCAGAGCTTCTCAACACAGCACGAGCAAGTGCAGGGGGCCGAGCCGCTCGACTGGAAACTTGATAGCTGCCCTCCGTTCCACTGGGACCCCCAGGGCCTAGGGATTGGCGAAGCGGCGCTGCTGGAGAGCGATAATCGGTTTTTGGGCAGTAATGAGCCTAGTGGATGGGCTGGGTTCCAGAGTGAAGATGGGCACGAACTCGAGTGGGTGATGAGTTAGGTGGCAGGCATGGCGGTGAGGTTTTCACGGCTGTGGAATTCCAAATGATGAACCAGCCTCTGAAATACAAACCCTCTATATTCTCATTTACAAATAGCAAGCAAGCTCATTATAAACTCCTTGAGGTATTGATTTGCGGTCATCCAAATACCCCGCTAGGGTCATCATGAACTCATTCGAAAGGCTTTGAGCTGATATATTAATCCTTAGTATCTATCTTAATATCTATTTCTCCACTCTCTTCAAAGGCGCGGCTACCACTACCTCATGCCCCGAGCTCTAAAAACAACATAGTTAAACATCTCTAATATATAGTATAGTAAAGAGCTGCGATACTATAACTAGGCAACTCTTGGTAAGTATTAATAAATATAAAAGCGCCTTTTATTATTATGTTTTAATATAAATAATATAATTTAAAGCTTAATAATTATTAACAGTTTATAAATACTTTAAATTAAGTTTATTAATTATAAAAGATTAATTATATATTAATTTTAATAAATATAAAAAAGCTTTATAATATATATTTTATTTAAGTTTTATTAAAATATAATTATATTAAAACTATAAATAGACTTATTATATATAAAATAATATATTTATTAATGCTATATTAAACTATTTTTTTTAGTATTTTTTTAAGTTTTTAACTTAAAAATAGTTTTAAAAGGTAGCCTTAGTAATAAGGTAAATACTTATATATAAAATTAAAAATACTAAGTGTAAAATAGCCTAAAAAGTATTTCCTTATATTTATATAAATATTTAAAAGTTAAAAAGATTAAAAAAAAAGATAAAAAATAAAATTAAAGTTATATTAAAAAGGGGATATTAAGAATCTATTATAATATTAAAATATAATTAATATAAATAAGAAAATAATAAATATTAGTTGCCTTAAATACTATTTTAATATTAAATACATTTTTTATAAAAGTTTATAATTTTAGGTATTAATATATACTTAAACCTATTATTATATTACTTATATAATATAAGATACTATATCTTTACTAGTTAGTTATTGCTTATAATACTATTTTAAGACTACTTTAATAGAATATATTATTAAATATTTTTTCTTATTAATTTAAAGATTATTATAAAATATTAGTAAATATACCTTTTATAAAGATTAACCTTAATTTTAAGGATATTATTATTATAAACTTAAAAGGAATTAAGGTTATAAATTAAATAAAATACTATAAATTTAAAGTATTAATATTAGTTATTATAGTAGTTTTATATATAATATATAAATAATATATTATAATTAAATTATATATAAAGTATATACATAAAAGTTCTTAGTTTATTAGTTTTATATTTTATTTAAAACTATTAAGGTCTAAAACTGCTTTATATTAAGATTATTTTATAAATATATTTATGTTATACTTTAACTCTATTAATTCTAACATAAATTAAAAAAGTAAAATAAAGGTAATAATATTTAAAGGACAGAGAACTATTTAACTAGCTTTATTATAATATTTTTAGTATAAACACTTTATATAAATATTATATAAATATAAGTATTAAATAAAAAGGCTAAAGATGACTTAAGATATCTCTAAAACATTATTATAAAAGGGTTATATATAAAGTATTATTTAGACATGGGGTTAAAATAAATAAAATAAATTTAACTAGGCGTCCTCCTTTTTCAGCTAATATAAACCTTTAGCTACTTAAATTAGAACTAACTTGCACTGCCTATGTTGGCTAACTAAAAAGCCATATTACTTGTTGCCCAAGTCCCCAAGATCTATTTAACGAGATAGCACTTAATATAGTCCATTCCTGGGGATCTATCTAAGCTTTCTTTATGGAATTCTTCCTAGTGAAGCAAACCTGGCTGCATAGGCATAAAGCCCAGGCTTCGTCGCTGGCTACTATTCTCCTTACTCATATCTTTCCATTCCTTCCATATCTTCTTCGCCATTGTTTCGTTATTTAGAACACTTACGGTAGTCATGGCAGAAGCTTTCCTGCTTTTATAGTCTGACGGTGTGCGAGTTCCTTTTGAGTTCAAGAGTTAGTCAAGTTGTTTATATAAAGGAGAGGAATTAAGATGAAACATGCCGTTCCCGAGGCGTTTGCAAATTCAGCTTCCTGATTCGACACGTTATTGGTGATGGGGAACATAATATGAATCGAGGGCAATTTGTGTGAGGCATTGCCCTGATCGGTAGGGGACACGCGTTTGGGGTTTATAATCTCTTCCTCAACGTTCTTGTACAAGAACTGTTTGCCATCCTTTGTATTCGCCGGGTCAAAGAACTCCATTTGGTTCTTGAGGTATGCTCTTGTCAAGACCGAGTTGAGTTTCGCGTCCCAGTAATCCAGTTCACTAAAAGAGTGTATGTTAGTATTGGCTCTCCCCCAACCCATTATTCTGATTGATGTGAAGACGTACGGCTTAAAAGTGACGTTTGTACCTGTCGCAGTAGCGGATGCATTCCAGATACCATGCATCTTCTTCTCAACTCTTCGCTCCCTTCAAAACAAAGTAAGTAAAGGACTGGTGTAGAAGCTCAATAGGATCTTAGGGTTGTAGGGCTCATTATGGCCCATTCTGATTTGGCCTCGGCAGGAATGATGTTCAGAACATTTGAACTTTCGGATAAAACCTGCTGAATGCCGGTGTCAAGTTCGAGCTGCTGCCGAAGAAGACCTGTCATGACATACGCCGACACAAAACCATCCAGTGCATTCAGGCCATTCCACGGCGATTCAGCCACATGAGCAGGTACTGAAAGCGTAATCAATATTTTCCCCACACGTCACGACGAAGCTTGGGTAATAATGGAAGACTAACCTCCGGTCCAGTTAAGTCGAGCTGTCATTAAAGCGGGATACTCTGCGTAGAACATATAGTTCCGAGGGCCAGGACGGGTCATCAGGCTGCAGTCGAGGTCATCATACGCCCCAGCCTGAATGAGCTTGGCCTTTCCCCCACCTATCTCCTCGGCGGGCGTTCCTACAATCCTGACAAGCTTTAGCAATGAAGCGAAGCAGGCATGTCTTAATGCTTCTATACTTACGTTACTTTGCCCTTGAGGGCTCCACTCTTGAGGGCGCCTTTGACGCCGAGTCCGGCGGCAACCGAAAGCTGTCGCAATGAGATTGTGTCCGCATGCATGTCCCATGCCTGGGAGAGCATCATATTCTGCGTTGAAGGATACTGATCGGTCTTTTCCGTGCGAGTACTCAGCTATGAAAGCTGTCGGGAGGTTATAAGCGCCGCGCGTGACATTGAAGCCTTGCTTCTCGAGAAATTCTGTCAAGTCACGATGGGCATGCTTTTCATGCCATCCGAGTTCCGGGTTATCGTGGATCTGCAACATTAGCACCAAAATTCTCATATAAGTTCTGAACATGGGGGTCTAACCTCACGATTCAATCCTCGCAGGTTCTTATTCTTACTATCGATAGCAGAGAATACGTTTGATGCCAGGTCCTTCTCACTCGTCACTACAGGCGTTGCCAAAGCACACCTGATAATGATTAAAAGCCTTGAGAGCACGATGAAAAGAGGTAACGGCACAGGAAGAGCTGAACGAGACTATCCTGCTTTTCGCATTCTACGTGAGATAACCAGAGTTTAAATACCCAACAACTCTCGGTAAATCGGTCTTTCACTCTCCATCTGAGCAGGGAATCTTGGGCTTCTGTATGTCCCCAAGCTCCGAGATCCTTGTATTTGTTCCCTATCTAATGCTGGATGATCTCCTGCAGCTGATGCGTCCTGGGGTGAATAGCGGGATTTTTGCCAAGTGATCGGCCCAGCTAGTCAAACTCAAACTTCTCCTTATCGCTCTAGCCCGCAACCTGAAGCATCCTAGAGTCACATATGGCAAGGTACATATCCGCCTTTGAGAACTTTACCGATCACGTCCAACAACTTAAACATCATCATCCGCGACGAATTTGTCAGAGGGCAAGCCTCTCAATCTCCGGTCACAAGCAAGATACAAAAACTCAGACAGGAATAGCAGGAAGAATGAAAGGGCAAACACAGGTGATATTGAACTATCTTATGCTTTTATGTAGAATCTAGGCTTTGTGATACCTTTTAAAGGGCTGCTAGAAGCGCGACATTGCTCCATACTCAAGTCACTTAGTTCATCTACATCAATTGCTACTTATCCGCTGCTGAGAACTTTGCCGAAAAGGTCCAATGATTGAAGAGTGCTAAACCATAATGAATGCTAGTAAGCCAATTGATGCAACAAACCGCATGGACTCACACTTTAAGACACCCACCACATTGTAATAGCCTTTACCTGTAGAATGTGAAGCCTGTGTTTCCTCACCTTTTCGCCTTGTTTCAGGAAACAGCTTGTACAAAGGAGCGCGGGTTGCATGGGCTAAATGCCGAAGAAGTCAGAAAAGGCTGAACATAGACGGCCTGAGATCCGAGTCACAAACGGTGAGTTGATACAATGAACCTGGAATCCTTCTGAAAAGCTTATCTCGGGCTATTGTGTGTGGGTCAGGAGCACGGTGCACCCTTGTTAGCGCAGGTGGCTAATAATAACTCCATTGGAGTTAAGCACTTATTAAGAGAAGTTATTAAATATAGACAAGTGATTATGCTACCTAAATATGTATAAGAGATAGGGTATTATTTTTAATGAGTTAGCCTGGTCTATCTTACTCAGATATTGGTATGGTTCGCGTAAACTCAACATGGCTGAGACCTAATGCTTGTATCGCGCGCCTTAAAGGGGCACTGGGAGATTTCTTCCTCCTAAAAATGCTCGGTTCCCCATCATGCCCTTACTTAGTGTGTTGAACCTCTTGCAGAAGCATGCTGTCGCAGCGGACATGGCCAACATTGACATGAAGCCCATCCGGGTATCGCCAGATATAGATAACCGTTACAAGCCACATTAACAAGGTATCAAATATATACAACGTCCACTCATGAGAAAGAGCATATCCAGTATAGCCCTGAGCATACTCAATGATCCTGAAGATAGATCGGATCATAATGAGAAGACTGACAGCATAAAGCATATATAGGCATGGCTCCCATGGCATAATAGTGCCAATCGACTCGGCTGTTGGTTCGCGGATCATACGACGATGGAAGACCAAGGATATAGCGCAGAATAGACCAAAGATGACAATCTGGACAACAAGACCGAGGATAACAATTCGTTCAGCCCACTTACTTAGACTTGCATTTTGAATAACCGACATACCAGCGCCACCACCTTGGATTATAAAGGATAATACATCTCCAAGTACGAAGGTCCTTGTCAACTTGGTTGGCTTGAGAAGAGAGTGTTTATCGGCGTTGAGACCTCTGATGATTCGACCAAGGATCATGTAAATGGAGGCAGCGAAGAGCGCGGGGGCGATGAGGATGAACATGTTCTGAACGGCATATGGCATGATCTTGTTGGTTTTGCTATGGGCACCTGCGCGGACGCCATACCCGACCATCTCGACTACGATAGATTGTTAGAAAACAAGACGAAAACCGTGGGGGAGTGGTGGCAGCTTACAAAAGCAACCAATGGCAAACACAATGCAGAAATAGGTGCGCGTCCTCCAAATCTTCCAGATTATGCAGAGAAACGAAGCCATAAAGAGCACCAAGAATATGGCAGCCGCCGGTACGCTTGGGGCGTAGCGCCACAGGTAGGCGCCGCCTTTGGTAGGTTCAACCCCGGGGACCGGCTCGAAGAGACCTTCGGTGGACATTGTGTTGTATGGTAGGTAGGTAGGAGATTGGCCTGTGCCTTGGTCGTTACTGTAGCAAAGTAGAGTAGGACAGAATAGTTGGAAACCCGTGGTTGCAATGATTGGATTTGGAACGGCCGATGACTGAATAAACAGGTGGAAAGAAAGGCAGATAGTTCTCAAGTTTGACAAGATTTATTAAACACGCATCAATCATATATCTACATCTCTGGCAGACGACGTGAAACAACTAATCTCAGAGTACGGATACGCGTCCCTGAGTTAGTTCTCCATGCATATTGCCAGATATTTCTAAAACTGATGATTCTGCTTTAGGGTCAATAACTTCCGTACTCCAGAAGGGCACGACTACCCAATCATAGACTTCTCTAAACGAGGAACATGGGTTCGTCTGTGCATACTGATGAGGGCCAATCAGAAACGTCTCTATACGGGCTGGATACGGGGATAGCGGGCATCAGTGGGTGCCGCTAAGTATAATTCCGTGGGCCAAAAGCGTTACGGCCTGGCCGATCTACGGTCAAATCCGATCCAGTGTTCACTTTCATCTCCAGCTTGTATCACGTGTCTTGGAAAACCATGACTAGAATACGAGTATCCCCCTTCTCCACGGAACTAGGCTGGCTTTGCTTGTTTGCATAATCTCATTCCTCGCAATCAGTCAATTCTCTACAACAGTTTCTTACTATGGCCCGCTCCAAGAAATCTCATACCGACAGTGATAGGCCCCTCAAACCACGCCGAGCGCACCGCAAGTCTCGCAATGGCTGTGGCGTCTGCAAGCAACGACATATGAAGTGTGACGAATCTCGACCGATTTGCCTCAATTGCAAGATTTCCAACCGTGGGTCCCAGTGCATCTACATCAACATTGGCCAGCAACCATCGCCCTCCCAAACAGCATCAAGTGCGGATACGCCGTCACCTTTCCATATTTCTTCTCATCTTTCTCCCGCGGGCCCGACGTCAACATCGCTTAGTCCAGGCAGCTCTGTCAGCTCGGCTTTAACTCCTTTCAGCGATACACTGGGCAGGGGCGATTTGTTCGATCTCAGCCACTTCACGCTTTATCATCATCTTCTGACGAATCGTTACACCATCACATCAATCGACCCCTCCGATGAAAGCATCATCTCACACACATTAGACTATGCACTCAAAGCCCCCTACTTGATGAATCAGCTTCTTGCCCTCTCTGCCCTACATTTGAGCAACCCCCCCTCGCTCCAGCAGCCATATTATCATCTCGCCACCAGTCTTCAGACAAGGGCGTTGACCTTGTTCAATGAGGAGAGGCAGGAGGTTTCGGAAGAATCATGCATGCCTATGTTTCTCTTCTCCTCCCTTGTCGGAGTGCATGTCCTCTGCAATACTCTGCAAGGACCAAGAGAGAGTTTCGGCGCCGTTCTCGACCGCTTCATCACTTATCTGTCCATACACCGTGGTGTTCGCGCGGTGACGAAACAGTCATGGAATACAATCAAGAAATCAGGACTCGGGCCTATTCTCCAACAAATTGAAGACGCATTCCCCACAAGCGAGAACGAGGTAGAAGCGACAGCTATCCTCACCAGAATGATCGAATCAAACGCCTCCCTGTCATCAGCTAGTAAATATCACAACGCCGTATCCACGCTGCAGCGGTCGTTTTCTCTCCATGCAGCACTAAAACAGCCAAACGGACGACGATTCGACGCTGCGATAGCATTTTGTCTTGATGTTGATGACGAATATTTCCATTCGCTAAAGAAGCGACAGCCAGAAGCGCTGGTGATCCTTGCATTCTTTGCAGTCTTACTGCATTGGAATCGATCTACATGGCTGATTGGTGATGGAGGACAGTACCTAATACAGTCCATTACATCCCATCTCGGGCTTCATTGGGCAGAATGGTTGCAATGGCCCAACTCAATGTTACAGGACACATATCGGGGCCCGAGCAATTCATAATATCAAGAACAATAACACTAATGCATTGTACCTTTAAACGCTCCTCGGGGCATTTATAATACTCAGAAACAAGTGTATACAAATGCTATTGGTAAGCTGTACTTCACTTCCTTCTAACGTGTAACGCTTATACAAGGACATTATGAATAAAGTTCTTTGTACTCATATTCAAGACGGATTGGAAAGGTCGCTAGCAATGGCAAGAGCTGTCTCAACATTGCTTTACAGATCACTCGGGCGAGTCTTAATCTTGTCTTTCTATTGTATTATCACGTTCATGGTGTAGCAAGCCCCTGAAGATTTTACTAGCCGATGACTAGATCCTAGGTGCTCACTAGGGCAATGAGTGTGCTCTAGTCGTCATTAGCCACACGCCAATTTCTACCCTTTGTCCTCAAGGGACCAAGACTCCACATTTCATGGCCTGGGCCCCACGGAAGCATACGGATACGAGTATTGTCTCTCTTGGAGGACCATCCTCCACCTCCACCATAACAAGGCATTTTCTCATCTAGCCCCTGCATCGTTAGGTGAGCCGAGTACCCGATATGTTGCCGATTACGCGTGTGAGGGTTTGTCAAGTTTCCATAGCAAAATTGCATTAATACTGTGACTTTTGGCATTACAAGTGCCACAGGTGGGCCTCTACATCTTGCAAGGGCTTTGAGATTTTTAAACATAAGAACACCTGAGTATAAGGCTATAAAGTACAAACACGAAAAGAAGCAAAATGCTCCCCAACCTACAAGTCGTCTTCAACCAATCGACCCCATATACCGAGGACGGAACCATGTCTCTCTCTTGTTCTGTTGATGCTATCAGCCAACCAACAATCTTTGGAGGGAAAGTCATCGACTTTACCGTCAACTTGGTCGAAAACTATAATTTTGAGGCCAAGTCAATCCTTTACTATGGCCACCCGACTACCGTCGCTGAGGACGTCAATTTTTGCAATGTAACTGTCACCTACACTCATCCTGGCCAGAACGACACTGTTCGTGTTGAGACTTGGCTACCTATGGACAACTTCAACGGTCGACTCCAATCCATTGGGGGAGGAGGCTGGGTCGCTGGACGATATCCGCCGGGTTATGCTGCCATGAGCGGAGCAATCAGCGAAGGTTATGCCACGTCGGCGACAGATGCGGGGTTGCAATTGCAAATGGACTATGGTCCTGATATCTGGGCCCTTGCCAGCGAGGGGAATCCAAATCTCTATCTCCTCCAGAACTTCGCTGCTGTCTCTCTAGGCGATCAGGTACATTCTTGAACTATTTTTGTCTTGACGTGTTGATGTTAACAAGACTAGGCCAACATTTCCAAACGCTTGATCAAAAGCTTTTATGGGGAAGCACCTAAGTACTCTTACTTCAGTGGTTGTTCTCAGGGCGGGAGACAGGGCATGATGCTTGCGCAGCGATATCCAGAAGCTTACGATGGCATTCATGCGTGTGCCCCAGCAATCAACTGGAATCAATTCTTCATGTCCACCTTTTGGCCTCAGCTGATTATGCAGGAGCTAAACTACTATCCGTACCCTTGCGAGATGAATTCTGTCTTGGCAGAGGCCATCAAGGCCTGCGATGGACTTGATGGCATTATTGATGGAATCATCTCCAACGAAGACGCATGTGACTTCGACCCAATGAATGTCGTCGGCAAATCGTTCAACTGCTCCGATACTGCTAGGAACATGACAATCTCTGAGGAGGCCGCCAAGATAGCCAAAGCGACCTGGTCAGGCCCGACGACATCTGATGGCGAATTTATATGGTATGGACCCAACACGGGAGCTCAGCTGAGCGGACAGGCGCTTCAGCTGACGAGCGACATTGGACTTGCCATGACCATATGCTCCAATGATACTTGTCAAGGCGCCCCAGTGGGGCTTGGGGAGGTTTGGATCAAGTACTGGATAGAAGCCAACTCAGACTGGTCGTATAAAAATATGACCCGAGACGCATTTGAAGCCTTTGCCCACGAAGCTGTTCAGCGATATGAATCAGTAATTGGGACAAACGACCCTGACCTGACAGCATTCTACAAGAAGGGCGGCAAGATTCTGGGTTATCACGGAACGGCAAGTCCTGTTTCTTCTCCACACTCGCGACCCCAGCTAACAAGTTGCAGCACGATCAACTCATTCCAGTCAAGGGCACGAGACACTACTACAACAAGGTGAAGGAGATTATCCCTGAGGTCGAGGCGTTTTACCGCATGTTTGAAGTTCCCGGGCTGCTGCACTGCTCCGGCGGCAAGGGAGGACAACCCACAAACACGTTTGATGCACTTCGAGCTTGGGTCGAGAACGGGACCGTGCCGGCTGAACTGCCTCATTCTTTCAAGGACGACAGCGATGATGGGCAGAATCGTCTTCTGTGCCATTACCCTAAGAAAGCATGGTTGAAGAGAAATGAGACTGAGAATGGCTTATATAAGTCTACTGACTTTGTTTGCGTCTGAGTACTAATACTAATGGCCATGGTATAGATACCCTGCTAGAAAGCTTAGAAGGATATTATAAGCTTAGAAAGACAAATACATAAGTAAAATAGGCAAGATATAAAGTAAATACTATTTATTATATATTAGTAATATTTATAATCTTAAGAATATATAAAACTTATTACTTTATATTATAATATATAAATATAAATTTCTAGTTTATTTATTAATAAAATATTAAAAACTTATATTAATATACCTAAGATAAATAAACTAAAAGGGATATATTAAGGTTAAATATTAAAGTAAATTATTATAAAAAATAAAAAGCTTTTACTTTTTTAGCTTTTATAAAAGGCCTTTATAATAATATTATTATATACTTTAATATTTATAAATTGTATACCTTTAATAAGAAGTTTAATAATAATTTAAATAATATTCAAATATATGTTAATAATATTAAATACTACCTTAATATTAAAATAAAATATTATATTTTATATAATCTTAAATAAATTAATATATTTGTAAAATATATAATATTAAGAAAGTTATTAATTAGTGCTATTATTAATAAGTTTTTCAAAGAAAGTTATAATACCCTTATAATTGCCTAGAAGTTAATTTTAATAATTATAATATATAAAATATTTAAAGTTTTATATTATATAATTTAAATATTACTTTATCCTTTAAAATTAAATAAATAAGTATTATATATTATACTAGTCCTAGTTAGTTTTTAAAATATAATAGTTTACTTAGTTATATAAATAAAAGTATAATTAGTAATATAAGCACTATAATTACCTATATTGTCTTTCCATCTCTTATACTATAGCTCGATGCTGAATTCAGATAATTGTTAACTATAATCTTAAGTCTTCCGAACAAGCTTCTAGATTTCCATCTGCAAGTATATCAGGGGTGCTGAAGACAGAAACAGGCAAGTTGCATCCCTCCCTGTTGTCAGGAACCTTGTAAGGAGGCTATTATCTTTTCTTATATTAATCTGACAATTTCTGTAACTGGTTACCCGATCGATTTATTTCTGTGCATCACGGATCAATCCGTAGTCCACAAGTGATTGGCTACAGCTAACCATCGCAACAGTTGATGGCGATGTGCCGAAGAAGCAGATCACAAATATGCAACCCTTGGTCCTCGTATCAAGCCGTTAGCGGAGCGGGCGGAAAGTATCAAAAAGCCGGGGGTAGACAAAGGGGGCGGCGCAGTCCAAGGTCGTATGATCATAACGGTGCAAGATCTTGCCTTCAAGGAGGAAAAGAAAGACAATACTAACTCTCATTGGTTACCAAGCATCTGGATTAAACTATCTATCTATTAATTAATAGCTGGTTGGCCCCAGCGAATTTCAGTGCTGAATACGTGCTTAGGTGCTTAGAAATTCGTCGGTGGCACTTCAAGTTCCCATTTTGCCAACGCTAACAGATATGGGTGTTCTGTGCCCCTTGCATTTCCCCTACTTTCGGAAGCTGAAGCCGTTGATTGTCAACGCGGAAACGTTTGGCCCGTCCTTCCGTCCCGTCCCCAGCCCTTGAGCGCTGCCTATGCCATATGAGGAATATCGGCAACAAGGCCGGTTTAAGAAGGTCTACATGCCTGCCTAGAATGACCTCTAACCCCAGCCATGCTCTATGACTTTAAACTGTTAAAAGCCTTATTGGCTCGCTTGGGTATACCTGTCAGATTTGCTTTTTATCCAGGTGATTGGCGCTACAATTTTTCCGATAAAGTGCCAAGCAACGTGCAGCCGATTACCGGCAAACGAGTTTCAGAAGGGGAGTGGGCGAACTAACACGAATAGGCTTGGTAACGGCCGAGAATCAAGAGCCCAGACAGCTTAAACCCCCGTCTTTTAGGTAAAAAGTAAAAATATCACTCAAGGTTTAATGACCGACATTGTAAAGGATAGCTTGGTAGGCTTTCTCGGCTCTCTGGCCACTAGAAGTAGATTTAAACGCCTTAAAACCGAGGTGGAAACACGAATGATATTGTAAAGACTCTGTGGTTAAAAGCTAAATCTACTGGTGGCCGTGGCTTTTACGCAATGCAAGGACTTGTATCTCTTGTGAAAATATGTGAATTCAAGTCAGCAACAACTTAATCACCACCAGTCTTGCTTAAATAGATGCATTGAGCATAATTGCATAGGAACTTTCTTTTTTCTAGCCGTGCCGCAGTGCATGCAACCCTAAAAATACTTGTGTGTAAGCCCCTGTAAATTAACAAGTCACAGATTGATTGTGTCGTCCGAACTGCGGCCAGGATGTGAATCCAGTGCCTGTCGTGTGTGGCAACACCTGGTCAACCGTAACAAAGTTCTCATCGGCCTTTTTAAGGTTAAATGCCAAATGGGCTGTTCGTATGCAATGTGCTGCTGCAGGCAGTGCACACATGCATTATATGTTTTGAATAAAGACGCACCAGTCCCTCAGTGTTTTCCCGCCTCTTTCCTCGAGCTGTTGTTAAAGCTTTATTCGTAGCTGCAGTTTCCATCAGACGCCCATGTCGGAGTACTACCAAGGGCCTAACAATTCGGCCAAGCTCAAAGTCGTGACGCTTACGTTACTGGCTAGTGCTACTATTTTAGTTGTATGGAGAATATCCTGGCGTTTCTCAAAAAGGGTCATTGGACTGCCAGATTACCTGTTAATGCTTGGTCTAGTAAGTTTCGCGCAACTCAACCTTATCTCTCATATATACTAATTATTCAGTCCCTGAGTATATGTCTTTCTGGCTTTAACCTAGACCGTAAGTGTCGCGAGCTTGTTGACGAATCTCATCTAACAAAGTGTTAGCATACTTCCGATGGGGCTATGGTTATCACAAAGATGATCTGCCACCAGATATTCAGAAAGCTTTAACGCCTAAAATTGTAGATCTCTCCCCACCTTCCTGTTACTTCTATCCCGCCACTAATAATCGCAGTGCTTCTGGCTCAACCAAGTCTTTTTCAAGGCGACAGCTGGCGTGATCAAGCTTTCTATTTGTACTATCTACATGAACATCTTCAACAAACCTGTCCTTCTGAGCACAAAAGTTGCGCGGTACGCCAACTTTGCCCTCATGGGTGTCATTATTGCCTATTACACTGGCGGCACTCTAGTATCGACTTTCCAATGCAACCCTATTCGCAAAGCCTGGCAAGGTGATCTCGACGGGACATGCATTGACAACACCAAATTCCGTGTAGCAAACGCCTATATCAATTCTTTTACATCGGTCTTGCTCGTTTTGATACCCTTTCCGGCTCTTCTGTCAGCAGGGCATCGGAGTAAGGAAATATGGCAGTTTCTCTTTCTCATTGCCTTGGGTCTAGCGTACGTTGATACAGCAATTCATTGAAGGCTTTTGTATTAATGAGCTGACGAGTTAGACATACGGCTTGTGCTGTGGTTCGCGTTGTGATGATCTACGTGCCTAACGAAGGAGCTGCCACTGATCCTCACTGTATGTATTCCCTTTTTGCAATACTATCTCGCCTATTCTAATTATGTCAGGGTACAATACCACGCCCAATACCCTCGCCATGGCTGAAATATTCACTGCCGTCATTGTGTCCACTATCATGACAATGCGCCCTTGTTTCCAGGTCGTTTTTAGTGGGATAGCGACGACTGTAACGAGTGCCTCACACACACGAAGAACTAGAATGGACAACTCGGGTGTTCTGGCATCAACCACTAGCCAAAAACGAAGGGTCGATCGTCAAGGCTTTAGCAAGATTGGGCCAACCAAGACTGAGGTGCTAAATATCGAGTTGCAGAGCAGAGACCGCAGCACTGAAGAGCTATTTGCGCCTGGTCAGCATTCCAGCAGAAAGCTTGAAGATGCATAGGATAGACCTGGTCATGCAGAGTCGTCTCGTTAAAATTTATCAGGGATAAATAATACCTTAAATCTCAGCCTGATTTATGGCATTTGTATTAGGAACGGCGTTTGTGATGTAACTGTAAAGCTTAAGTAGGACGACGATGGCAGTTGGGCAAAGGACAAACAATCATGCCATTTGTAAATCGCCACATGCATCTGTAAAAGCCATAATGCTCGGACTGCTGTGTAAACACGCCCCAAAGGCTTGGGCCGTGGTCTGGTGTATGTTGCGAACATGTATTGCAATTAATCTATATCTTTAGTTTGTAATGAGGTGCAGATACAACCATGTAGATGATTCCTGGCCATAAGGTTAAACTTTAGGCTGCTAACACAGTTAATGAGGAGAGGTGCAGATACAAAGTCGTTCTTTATCACTTGTTGACCCAAATTGCCGTAATCATGGGGTAGATAGGTAAATGGAGCATACCATGTAGTCTAGTAGGAATTTACCTTGCTATCTCTTCGCTATAACCATGTTCACAACCCTGACATGTTGTCAAGTTTGGTATCCACACGGGCGTGATAATGCCGCCTTGGCTTCTTTTTAGGCAATGTGATCCCACCAATAGTCTTTTGTTAAACTCTAAAAACCCCTATAAATGCATCCTTCGCTGCAATTATTTGAGGTTTTTATTTTCAACGTTGCCAAGATGAACTATGTTTCTCCATCATCGCCAGTTCCGATTGCTCATTATCTTGGTTACAGATCTAAGCAGCGGGCCGAAGATCTTTGTAGAGCGCCAAGCTAAATCCCACATCCCGTCGGATTAACTAGAATAAAGCCCGAGAATTGTGGGGGCTGAAAGTTTCGAATCTCACGGCTTCGAGCCTTCAGAATCGATCCTAGAAAACCACTAGCGAAAAAGTAATTAACACATCGTTCATGGCTTGTATATCTCTTTGCATTTTGTTGCGATCCCCGCTGTTGGTTCTAGAGCGCCGGAAATAAGCTTCCTTGGTGCTTACATACCATCACGCAGTCGTCCTATGGCCCGTTGTGCCTGATTAATTTCCCTGTCAGCATTCTCTATCTTCCGTCTCCGCCCCAATCTCGGGGAACTTGGACTACAGCGTCTGTGCCGCGCCCCTGCACCTCGCCTACGTATAGGAACGCTCTGCCAAGACCCATCCTAGTCATCCATCAGTTTTATCAGTTGTACAAGGATTAGTCACTGAGAGACATTTGTTCGTCATCCCATCTCATCTCACCCTCTTTTATCCCCATTCCTTTAACTAGAAGCTGAGGCGCAGTTCTTCAACACTGACGGACTGGATACTAGTGCAGCGAAGGAAAGGAATCATGTCTCTGCTACTACGTATCTGCTGGTGTCTTGTTGTACTCAGTTGCCTGGTAGCGAGTGCCGCTTGCCATGGTGACTACGGACACTTTCGCAACAGGTGTCTAGCCTTCAAGCCAACGACGTTCATCCGCAATTCGACCTTGACGCGACAGGAGTTTGTTTCTGCTGGTACAACGTTGCAGCTATCAGACAACGTCCCGACCTGCAACCGCGCCTCTCAGGCTGTCACAGTCGACCTCTGTCGCATTGCCCTCCAAATTCCCACCTCAAAGCGGTCCAGCATCAGCTTCGAGCTATGGTTGCCCAGTGATTGGAAGGGATCAAGATATCTGGCAACTGGTAATGGCGGAATTGATGGATGTGAGTAAATTCTCGATCAACACACAAGATAATGGTGAAGCTGAGACAAGACGTTTAGGCATCAAGTATGAGGATCTTGCTTATGGCACAACCAATGGTTTCGCCACCATGGGTACCAACAACGGCCACAATGGTACCACGGGTATCACCATGTTGAACAACCCTGACATTGTCAAGGACTTCTCGTACAGAGCGTGAGTACTATGGCCTTCCTCCTCGTTTCTCAATCGTGAACCATTAGCTGACCATCGAAGCCTGCACACTGGCACTCGCTCAGCCAAGAAGCTCATGAAAGCTTTCTACGGCAGATCGCCAGCGCACAATTACTATTTGGGTTGCTCGCTGGGCGGTCGCATGGGCATCAAGGCCGCAGAGGTATACCCTAAAGACTATGACGGTATTGTAGCTGGGTGCCCGGCGGTTGACTTTAACAATCTTCAAGGCCAAAGGGCTATGTTCTACCCGATTACAGGGTCTGCAGACTCTCCCAACTACATCCCCATTGACACCTGGAAAGGCCTGATTCATGACGAAGTTCTCCGACAGTGCGATAGGATTGATGGCGTTGAGGATGGAATTATCGAGGTCCCAGAAAAGTGTTTCTTTAACCCAAAGACCTTACAATGCAGCCCCAGACGTCCTAAGAACTGCTTGAACTCTGCCCAAGTCGCTCAGCTGCAAAAGATCTACGCTCCTTATACTTATCCTAACGGCAAGCTCATCTTCCCTCGCATGAACCCTGGCAATGAACTCCAGGCCGTATCCAAGCTCATCGCAGGCACTCCCTTCAGCTATTCTGAAGATTGGTTCCGATATGTCGTATATAACGACCCCAGCTGGGATGCCAGCACCTACAACACGAATAATGTCCGAGAGGCGGATAAGCTGAACCCATTCAACATCCGTACCTACCCTCAGGAACTCCCATCGTTCAAGAGACGCGGTGGAAAATTGCTCAGCTATCACGGTGGCCAGGATAACCAAATTACCCAGTTCAACACCCAGCGTTTCTGGAACCGTATGTACTCTACCGATAACGACCTGCAGGACTACTATCGCTATTTCCGCATGTCAGGCATGTTCCATTGCAACTCGGGTCCTGGCGCCTGGGCTGTTGGTCAGGGTGGTGGTGCCCCTGCTGCAGGTGTCCCCTTTGATCCCCAACATAATGTATTGGCGGCCATGGTAGCTTGGGTCGAGAAGGGACAAGCGCCTACAAGTTTGACGGGCACGAAGTTCATCAACGACACTGCCACCAACGGAATCGACTTTCAACGCAAACATTGCCTGTACCCTAAGACACAGACATATGTTGGCGGCAATCCCAGAAACACATATAGCTGGCAATGCCAATAAGATGTCTATCATTATTACTACTAATAGTTCCTTCCTTATTTATCTTTACTTTTAATTTTAAATAAGCTTTGTCCAAGGGGTCTATAACTAAGGTACTAAGGTGCGAAGAAGTTGCAGATACCAAATAAAACACAGCGCCCGAGTACTATGTCAAGAGGTTGATGCCTTGTAAGGAGGAGATTGAAGACAATCTTGAGCTTTTAGTGGATTGGGCTCTTAGCAGGCGCGGGGCTGCATTTACGTAGACTTATTGAAATGTTTATATAGTATAGGCCGAGGGATTACTAATGACTTTATATATAAAGCGGTCATAAAAGGGTATCATAGTTTTATGACATCCGTCCCACAACGATATTAATCTGATCTCAGCTTAACCTTATAATCTGCTTTAGCAGGTATTTCAGTAGATTTTAACGTAAGACTTATAAGTAAACTAGGATCCCTGTTGCTAACTATTCTAAGTTTTATGCTCATTTCTGACACCCGCTCTAACTCCCCATACCAAAGACCTGGCCATTGAGCCGTTTAAGTATGAAACCTACATCTTAAATTAACGGGGTATCCCCGTATCTGCACCTCGTCTAAGTAAATTGGTTCTCTACTGAAGTATCTAGTTTATAGTAAGGAGATGCGGTGTAAGCTTCGTTGCCACCGGCGTAGATTAGGAGAAAGCAAGTACTTCTGTATCAAGGGAATACGGAGATCTCGTTACTTCTTTCCCAAAGTTACTAATGTCGGGAAACTGAGAGATTCAACCGCTGCGGGAGCCTTCTCCCCTAGTGAGCGAAACACCTCATCCAAGGCTTCCCATTTCTGATAGCGACGCTGACCGCCTTCGTCATATGCGGAAACCTCCAAGTCCTTCGCTCGTGACCGCACGACCCAGCCCTCCCGGGAATCTGCCACCGCGATTGTTTCATCTACCCATGTATACTGAGACCAAGGCTCTTCTCTATAGGCAAAAGCTGTCCACCGTCGCGCGAAACCGACGCAGACATCACGCTGCCTTTGGAGAGGTAAGCGCTCCATGAACGTCATAAATTGGTAGACGAGTTCGATGAAATGGTGGCCAAGGACGTTGGAGAAGAAGGAACCGTGGAAGGGGTTGCGCAATGAAAGAATATAACGGTATTGCTTCTTACCACTCTGCCATAGCTTTTGTGATAGAATGTGGCAAGGTACTGTTTGCGTCTCATGTTAGCCTTGCTGAAACTGATGGGCTAAATGGGAGATCATCTTACAGGAGAACATGACATCGCCACATAATGTGCACAGCCTGGTCCAGAACAAGTTCTGGTCCATGTTTCTAGATATTTCATATACCTCTAATACTCTCTGGGCGTTCTCTGCTCCAAGTGCATTTTCCACATGTTGGTAAAAGACCTCAGGTCGCACATCTAAGAGGTTGTACGCAAACAGATAGCCCTATGCTCTGTCAGAATCATAGTAAATAGAAGACACTCGATCTACTGACCTCAAAGACTGCATCACCCGTGATGATAGCATCTATCCAAGGGCAATTGGATATTATCTGGGCATGATTGAGGTAATTGGGAATAATTGGAAAGAAGCTTTTGTCGGCCAGTGGCGAAAATGCTGCCTTGTTGATAGACGAGGCTGCCTCGACAATCTTGGCAGTTGGCACAGCTCTTAGCTTCTCAAGGCGCTGGGGATCATCCAGGCCAATTCCACAGAAGCCAAGGAGTGCCTGGTATTCTTCTTCTTTGTTCGCAAGGGGTTTGGGACTGATTGCAGATGCAGTACCGGATTGTAGAATCGCTCGATCGAAGAGGGGGACGTTGGAGCTCAGGTGGAAGGCAAGTGAGGAACTGCCAGCGCTTTCGCCGAAGGCAGTGATCCTGTTAATGTCACCGCCAAAGCCCGATATGAACTTTTGGACCCATTGGAAGGCCAGACGTTGGTCGTATAGTGCAAAGTTGCAAGGGTCTTGGTTGAGTTTCACGGCTTCGTCGACGAGGTCCTAAAGATTGTTAGAGCGGGTTCCGGTATGTGTCATATATAGGCGTTTACTTGCCTGGCAGGCTAGGAATCCCAGGAAATGAAGTCGATAGCTTGACCCAGTCAGTAATCAGTGATCATGTAGGAGAAGGAGGAATTTGTTTACTGAATGCTAACTACGATGATAGGTCTCGAGTCCTCGCATGCTTGTGTCACCATTCTTGTCGTATCTGTAAAGCTAATGTTAGATCGACATGGCTTGTGGAGCTGGACGAGACAGGAGTTGGGTTACCATTAGGGCCACCGTAATGCGCGCCAACCGTAAAGCCTCCGCCATGGACATATACCATGACGGGTACTTTTTGGGTACTCCCAGACTTCAAAACCGACTCTGGTGCCGTGATAGTGAGGTTGAGGCAAGAAAGCTCGTCGTAATGTCGCTTTTCGTCCCCTGGGAGTGGACCGCCAAATGGCTCCATGCCCTGTTCGTTTTGAGGACAGGCATGGCCGTATTCTGTGAATGTTCGCTGTTTTGGTGGTAGCTCGTTGATTAATATGGCGTGTCGGAAACGTGCAGGAACATGGCCATATGGGATGCTACGAAACTGAACAACATGCTCGTTTCGCTTTCTTCCAATAATTGGGCCTAGTTGAGGGTGCTCAAACTCCTGAGGATGGAAACCGTTGACGATCATCATGTTAAAGCCGTTATTTGGATATAAACTGCTGACTGCTTGCGCCTAAACATGTACAGGCAACATCTACTCTTATAAATATCCAACGGCCACAGACGGAGTTCGGATACCTAAATTGCGGGCAGTGCAGCTCCACTCTGGCCGATCCATGTCCATCGGGGGCGCTAGGGGGGTCCTTTTTGACTTTTCTAGTTCCCCACCAGAGGGCTACCTTACCGAGGTGAAGCACATCAAGATACGAGTATGGTAACTCCCCAAGTACCCGCATTGTACTGTATCTATTTAGCGTGTCTTATTAATGTTGTGACGACGAGCAAGAAGGTTAGAAAGATTTAACCTCACATGTGTAAACTCAAAACGACCAGGATCGTGTTCAATCACCCTCTGCACCTTGGTCTGATTGAAGACTGGATACAAATTGAACCTCAACAGTAAATTTGAAACATGAGGCGACACGCTAGGGGGACGAGACAAGACCAATATTGACGAGCAAAACAACCTATTTACAGCCAATCCTAGTCCCCCTCATCTCCAATCTCCAGCTCAGTCCTCAATTAGGATGTACCCCTTCATGGATAACACCTAAGGTTCATCATCATCATCATGCGGAACAAACGGAGGATAGATAGGCAGCGGCGGCCATTCAGGCCGAGTATAGGCACGAGAGAAGACATGTCTTCCAGACCCCACGAACTCCGGCTCTCCGCCAGGCAGTATAACCTCTGCTTCTGTATTTCCAGGAATCTTGACCGACAGATGCATTTCATCGTCTTTCAGTTCCCAACTAATGTCTACTTCGCCGTAAGGGCTTAGGAATCGAGCGTGACAAGATTCGATTGTCGCTCCTGGCACTGGAGAGATCCTTATTTTCTTCCAACCAGGCTCCAGCGGTTGGATACCGGCAATCGTGGTATGCATCCAGTTTGCTACAGCGCCCAATGCATAGTGATTGAAGCTTGTCATGTCGGATGAGTTTAGTGTACCGTCTGGAAGCATGCTATCCCATCTTTCCCAGATGGTCGTAGAGCCCATAGTGACTGGGTAGAGCCACGATGGCGGCTTTCTGTGCATAAGCATTCTATAAAATAGTTGGTGTTGGTTGATCTTGTTGAGTGCATGTCCCAGAATGGGTGTCCCTACGAAGCCCGTGGCAATCTTGAAGCGCGCGTTACGTCTAATCAGATGGACCAGACGCGCCGCCGCTGTATCTTGCTGACTGGAAGTGGGAAAGAGGGAGAAGTGAATGGCTAGTGCCAGGGCTGTCTGGGTGTCTGACACGACTCTTCCTTCGTCAGTGATATATATCTGAGCAAAGCGCGCACGCAATTCGGCTGCTTGTTTTCCCCACAGCTCACCCTCTTTTTCACGACCCAAGATGCCAGAGATCTGTGTCATGATATCTGTCATACGGATGAGAAACGCATTCGAAACTAGAATCTCATCTGTCGGGCCATTACCCGGGTCATCAGCGGGTGCAGCAGGCTCAAGCCAGTCGCCAAGTTGGGAGTGATTGGGAGCCCACAGGAGGCCATCTTTGTCTCGTTTGATACCCTTTGTTAACCACTCGTCCATGTTATCATAGAGATCTGCAAGAAACGCCTTGTCGCCGGAGGATTGGTAAAGATCCCATGGTACACTGATGAGCGCATCCCCCCAGATAGCGGATGGGATATTTGGACGCCCTTTCCAGAGATTGGGAGAGAACAGCGGTGGGATACCCTTGCCATCTTCGCTCTGCTCAAAAGCCAGACCTCGAAGCCAGGTTTTGAGGATGCCTCCAGTATCATAGAGGTAAGCTGCAGTAGGAGCGAATGCCTGTAGATCCCCGGTCCATCCAAGACGCTCGTCTCTTTGAGGACAGTCTGTGGGAACCGAGACGAAATTTCCCCTCATGGACCAAACTACATTCTCGTGCAGTTTGTTCAACATGTCATCTGAACACTCAAACCACCCAGTTCGAGGCATATCTGTGTGGATGACGACGGCGCGGAAGTTGTTCAGGTCAACTTGATCAAAGTCGTAGCCTGTGATCTGGACGTAGCGAAACCCGTGAAACGTGAAACGAGGCTCATACACCAAAGGCTCGCCCGACAGAATGACTGTGTCGGTACACTTGGCGTCTCGAAGTGGCGCAGTGGCGCATTCTCCATTCTCCAAGACCTCAGCATGGATGAGACGAACAGTGTGGCCCTTTGGCCCAGCAAGTTCGCATCGTACCCAGCCAACCAGGTTTTGCCCAAAGTCAAGGATAGTGCTTCCTTGGGGACTCTTCAATTTCTTTTGCGCGTGGAGGGTTTGTATTCGCCGGACTGGTGGGCTGTCAGATGGTACTTTCAAGGTCGAGAGATTGAGTTGACCGAGGCGAACGGTCTGCCAGTCCTTGTCCAAGAATGACGGTTCGTTCCACCCTGGGCATTCCAACCTAGAATCGTACAATTCGCCATCGTAGATCTCAGCTTGGAGTAAGGGGCCATCGCTCGATTTCCAATCGCTGTCTGTTCCGATAATCTCTGTGCTTCCATCGTTGTATGTGATGAAGATTTGAGCAAACAATCCGACTGCAGAGCCCCAGATATTCCTCTGACCACCCGCAAAGCCCAACCTGCCGCAATACCACCCCTCAGCAACCTCCGCGGCGATGACATTCTCTCCTTTCTTCAGCTGTGCTAGGACATCAAAAGTCTGATATGGCAGTTGATGGTCGTAAGATGTCCACCCAGGTGCGAGCACATGGTCTCCAATCTTGGTCCCGTTGATGAAGCTCTCGTAGAGACCCTGTGCGGTGATGTACAAGCGAGCCTGTTGTGGCGTTTCCTTAACCTGAAAGCCTCTTCGAAAGCGCACTGGTTGAACTGGCTTGGATAAGTCCCGATCAATTGAGGGTTGAATCAAGGTACAGTGCCAGTCGGTGGTTTCGAGTAATCCAACCTCGATCTGCAGAGGAGCTGACCATGACGTCCATGCCGAATCCTGGGACTGCGCCCGAACTTTGAGGTTTACAAGCTCTCGTGATTTTAATGGTCGAGATGGCCATGGCACATAAAGTGACTGCGAGGATACGACAGAAAACATCTCGGTCCCGCCTAGCTGACCACGGTGCAGTGAGACCTCATATGCTTGTTGACGCCATTGCTCTTCCAACCCTTCGAATGACCACGAGATGCGGGGCTTCTCCTCGTTGACGACTGCAAACTCCCGGTAATGCTCAACTCGTAAGTTGGTAACCTCCATGAGAGCCATTACGTATGAATTTGTTGAAATTCCTGATTGAATAGCTGTTATGCGTCACTTGGCTTGGAGTGAAACAATTAACTCTTATGGTCTAGGGTAATAGGGAACTTGGCGGGGATATGCGCCGATGTTTTGCCATTCGCTCGTCGATAACCCGAGCAACGATCCTGGTAAACTCTAAATTACTCCTAGTCAGGTTAGGTGAAATACCTAGCTTCCGAGCTTGGGCGGGTCTGGATCCGTCGCTATTAAACATGAGCCCCTCAGCTTTCGTTGATTTGGTAGTTTGCCCCTTAGCCTCTGTTTAACCGGCTGACCAGTGTCTTACTGTTTGGCTAGATCAATCTATGCTATCAAGACCAGCTCATCAACTCAAGCGCTATCATCCCGCTGCCGATTAGGTTCTAGGCCGTCCATGCCTTCCCCACCCATTCGGTCATGGTGGTCCTCGTCGGTTGAATCTACACTGACATGGCCGAGCCTCCGCCCCTACCATCTCTTGGAGGCCCCTCTGACCTCGGTTATTGACACGGACGACGATTCCGAATCTGTAAGGCTGAATGCGGATCCCTACTATGCTTCAGTTCGTCTGCCAGTTCATCTTCCCCCTCCCCGTGGGGCACTCGATGATCGAACCGAAATGACGCAGCTTCTCGAACGGTTCATCAAGTACATTCACGCCAAGCAGCCCCTGGTCGACCCCGGACTTCTCTACAACCAGATCTCGGTAGCGGAGGAGGAAGGGCTTGGCTGGGATGCCCCCACATGTCTGCTGGTAACTACTGCAATCCCCAAGTGGCTCAGTGGCTGTAAGACGTCCAATTTTGGCTGACTTTCAAAATAGTTGATGGCCTGTGCTCTAGGGAGTATTTGCACGCCATATGACCACAGCATGCTGGAGGAGTACTCGAAGCCGTCAATAGACACGGAACAGTACCTGCGCAGCCGCGAGTACTTCGATGCCGGCCTCAAAAGGCTTGGTTTCATTATGGGCCATGCCAGCATCGTCGGTGCACAGTGTTTCTTCCTGACTGCTGGTTACTACATAACAACGTTCAGGCCACTCGCCTCATGGAGATGCTTGAACAACGCGAGTCTCATGTGCAAAGATGTATTGACCAAGACCCTAGGTGAGTCAACTATGATTCAGGCGGTTCTGGGGAACACGAATAAAAAGCCAGATAATGCACATCGTAAAGTCTTCTGGAGTTGTCTCAAGACAGAGAGGTTTGAGCCCATATCTTATCGGCCCCCCCTGCCGAGCCTCCCCTGCTGATGATCGATCGTACAGAGAAGTCGCCTCTGAACTGGGGCTTGAAATTGCAAACGCTCAGCTGATTCAGTATGAGAACATGTCATCGCTTCTGCCAGATCTAGAACCTTCATGGTCATCCTCTTCCGGCATAGGTGGTGGTTCTGATTCATCGGCTGCACAACACGAGCAGAGCTGGATGTACTACTTGACGGACATTTCACTTCGGAAGTTGGAAATCCGAATCGAATCATTTTTCGCCACTCAACAGGCAGAGCAACACCAACCAGTCAACGAGGGTCGCGAGTCATTCTACCGGGACATTCTTAACACCCTGGCGGATTTAGATAATCAGATCATGGTACATTTCGCTAATCTCCCGGCTTCCATTACTATTGAGACGGACGAGTCCGGCCATTCCCCCGATGACCTGCGAGAATATTTAAGGCTCCGAATGATCATCATTCGCCACACACTGAGTAGGCCTGCCCTCCACTTCATTCTTCATGGAGACCTCGACGGACTATCCATGTCACTACGAGCCCAGGCGACCGAGCTTGCAAATAGAGCTCTCCAGATCGACAGATACCTTGTAACCCATGGACTAACTACACATCGCCATCCCGGAACCTGGCTTGGTATTCGCTACTGTACATGTGCGGCTTTGGAGATGATAGCCACAGCAAAGAGTGGTATACCGGGTCTAGACTGCCTTCCGGTCTGGGAACCCGGCATGCAGAAATTCAAGACTGCACTTGCGTATTGGGGTGCTGAGAGTGCAGATGCCAGGATGTATCTTGAGTGGATTGTGCGCTTGGAATCACCACCGTCTGAAACTGGATATGAGACTGGCGATTCAACCATGAATGTTGGTTGAAGACGCAACAAAAATCCGATCATTGCATATCAAATTGGCTGAGCAAATATCCGCACCGCCATGTGTTTGTCCCTTCGTCGTGTGATAGTAGCATTCTCGTGTGACCAGCAACCAAGTAACGCCATTCTGCGGGCAGCTTCAGTGAGTGGCAACGGGCAAAATCCACCCCTCCACAGGCTGCTTTTGTTTTGGCATAGTATACTGCCAAAAATGTCAGGCAACCTACGTACGAGAATCGGTACGAGAACTCTGCTTCAAGATTGTGGCATGCTGGATTGCTGGATGCGGTACTACGGCTCGATATAGACTCTCTACCTTGCCACTTGTTGAGATGCGAGGCCATTACCTCAGCTGTCAGCGAGAGGCACTCATCCGCAAGGCTTGCTATCTCTGTCAAGATGTGTTGGGGTGACTGGACAGGCGGGGGATTGGCGCCAGAGTCCAACTTCTGTAGTAGGGGGGGCGAAAGGTGCAGGTTCAAGCACAAATAAACGCGCAGTAAGCGTGCCGTGAGCTCCTTTTTCTGCACGCTTACATCTTTCAGAATCGTCACGCCGAATGTCTGGCTAAGTCCAGGCGAGCTTGAAACTTGCCCCCAGATGATGTTGCTTGGGTCTGTTAGTTGGTTCAGACGCGATCGCAAGTCTGTTGCTTGGCCAAGCAACGAATACAGATCAAGCCAGTTGGAGATTGTAGATATGGAAGTCAGTAGTCGGTTGATATCTTTTCGAATTGAGTGCAACTGCTGTAGATTGTCTGTGAGCTCGAAAGATGGGTCTCCGGCCGAATCTTCGGTGTGAAGCAGGCTCATAGCAGCAGGGAGATTGGGTTTCGAGTATAGTGAAAAAGTTTCGTTAGTGGGGTCTTTTCGGCCATCGTGTGGAGAAAGCTCCAACTCAATATTCAAACGTCTGTCACAGGTAGGTCAGTATCATGGCCGTGCATCGTGATGCAGTAGGTAAAGGAATTGGGGACCTACTCGAGCAGATCGGTACAGAGAAGATGAATGAACCGTGCCAGATGTCCCTCATTATCCGGCAAGCTTGAAAATGTCCTATCCCTCATACTCTCAATAGAACGATAAAACATGTTGCGAGCCCTGCGTGGTGCACAGTTCAGCAGATGCCAGAACCCAGCCAGGCACAGACATTGGGCGGCGAGCAGACCCGCAGGCTCGTCAAGGGCCCAGCCAAGTCTCCGCTTTGCCATGGTCCAATACTGATACGCAAGGCGGCGCGAGGTAGGCATGCCTGAGCCTGAGCCTGAGGCAACAGATACTGGACTCATGGACGTGGTTTGAGGCGTCAAGGCATCGTGGGTAGAGCAGTCGCACAAGGATGCGATAGCACAAACCAACAAGACGAGACATGCTTCGGCACTCCAATCTCCGTCTCTCTCTGCTACATCGCGGACGCAGCGAGCAAGCCAAGGTCTGCTGATAATGGGATACCGAGCCAGGAACTGAGTCTCGAAGCGTTTCTGCAGAGCTCGGAGTCTGGCAGAAGACGTATCGGCACTAGCCTTGGAGTGGGTGGACCTGTCAGGCTCGAACGCGTCCGTGGCGTTGATGGGGGATTGGGCTGAGCTCGGAAGCTGAGCTTGTAAAACATCCCACTGTAGAATGTCCTCAGCACTCGACATGGGTGCGAAGCATCCCTGGCCTCTATGGGTATGAGGCCAAGTGCCGTGTTCGCTGCCCGGCAGCGTAACCGAGGTATGGTTGAGCCTGATTGATGCATCGAGAATTTCATTTTTGACCTTTGATATAGCACTAAGTATCTGATTGCCCCAATCGTCCAATCTAGACGACCAGCAATAGTTAGCTAGTCTTCGGTAATGCCAAGACGAGGTTCCACCCACGGGCTCATCTGGCTATTCTGGCCGCGTATGCAAGATTGGCGACGGTGCTGGCACCAGGTGCAGGTGGGAAAGCCGACGCAGCGAGTCTTCCTCAGCCTGCAAGCCTCACACGCAAGTCCCGTACGGGAACTACTACCAGGCGGTGGTGGGAGCTCATCACCAGAGGAGACCCTGCTATTTCTTGACTTAGCACGCTTTGGGGCTGGTTCATCTGCCATTGTCAAGTACCGCTCGGTGGAACATGTAGCGAAACAAGTTTGGATGATATGATGCAAAGAAAAAGAAGGGGGGTGATGGAAATTTCGGGGACGAGCCCCGACATTTATGGACAGTCATAATCCCTTCCGGGCTAGACCAACCCCGGACCCTACACCCCGCAGTCAGGGGCTTCGATCGTGTCTAGCGGAAAGTCAAACCCCGCATTCTGTAGCACACTAATCTAATCTCACAGAATCCAATCGACTTGAAGCAGGGACAGTTTGCAACTCACTCTCTACATACAACTTTCGGCTAATATATATCATCATGATCGTTCCTTTCTTTCTCCAGTCAGTCAGAATCCAATAGCCAAGCATCCATCACCAACAGCTAACACAATGGAGCCTGACACCAAGCCCAGCGTCGAGATGGTGGAGAGGGAAAAAGGGGACGCCTCCTTGGCTGTCAACCAGCACGATGCCACCTCCCTCACCTTGCTGCAGTCCCTCAAACAGAACTACAAGTCTGTCATCTTCAGTATTCTCATGGCAACTGGCCCCATGGCCTTTGGCTTCGATATTATCATTGTTGGTGTTGTCACAGCCTTCCCGGCCTTTCTGTAGGTTCCACCAATACGTTGCGATACATCCAAATGTCAGTAGAGCTGTTCTAATTCATCAAAACAGGCAGAGATTCGGCGAGCTTCAAAATGGAATGCCTATTCTGCCATCTATCTGGCTGTCTCTGTGGAATGCTTCAATGCAGATTGGTTTTATGATTGGTTCCGTTATTACCGGCTGGGTCGCTGATCGATTCGGCCGAAAGATTTCTATGATGACTGGATCTATCATCACTGCGGCCGGTATCGCGGTGGTATATGCATGCGACTTGAGCGACTCCATGGGCCATCGTCGCGGTACATTCCTGGCCGGCAAGATTGTTATTGGCATCGGCCTGAGCATGATGGCTACCAGCTGTATGACATACAATTCGGAAATCGTCCCTGTCAAGCTACGAGGTTTTGCCCTGTCTTTGTTCCAGTTCCAGCTCGTCTTTGGCCAGCTGATCGCCGCCGTCGTTGCTGGTAGCCAGATCCCTGACGGCTTTCAAAGAATGTCCTATCGCATCTGCTTCGCCACCCAGTGGGCCCTCGCTGGCACGGCCTTCATCTCGGCCCTGATTGTCCCCGAGTCTCCGGCGTGGCTCCTCCGAAAGAAGGACGAGGCCGGCGCCCGCAAGTCTTTTGGTTGGCTATACAAGCCTGTCCAGGTCGAGGCTGCCATGGTCGCCCTCCAGTCGACCCTCGAGCACGAGAGACAAGAGCAGGCCGACACAGCCGACGTCACCTGGTCAGAATGCTTCAAGGGCCAGAACTTTCGCCGGATGCGCATCATCATTTTCGCCAGTATCGTGCAGCAGTTCCATGGTGTCACCTTTGTCGCCAACGGCACCTACTTCATGATTATCGCCGGTCTCTCCCCAGAAAAGTCTATCATGGTCCTTGAGATTGCCTCTGGTCTGTCCCTGGCTGCTATCGTGATTTCTTGGTTCCTCGTCGACTACCTAGGCCGCAGACGTACCATAATGGGCTGCACAGCACTCTTGGCAGCAACCTGGCTCTCTGTTGGTATCGCTGGCTTTTTCTCGACTCAAGCTGCGCTGTGGTACATGGGTGTTATGATCAACCTGGTTATGGTCTTTTTCAACCTTGGTTCCGGACCAGTCATTCCGATCATTGCTTCTGAAACCTCTTCTGTCCGCCTCCGTGCCAAGGCCAACGCCATCGGTTTCATCTGCAACAGCTTCATGGCTTGGGTTTTCAACTTTTGCGTCCCTTACATTTTTAATTCGGACGAGGGCAATCTAGGTGGCAAGACTGGTCTCATTTTTGCTGCTCTGTCTGTCATTGCCTGGGTGGTCTTCTGGTTCGATCTGCCTGAGATGAAGAACCGCACCTATCTGGAGCTGGATGAGATGTTTGAGAACAAGGTCAAGACCCGCAAATTCCGCACATACCACTGCCAGGGTTCTTTTTGAGCAAGCTATTCGGATATGCAAGTTGAAACCAGGAGGACTAGGCTGTGTCTAAAGAAGGGAAGTTCTGTTCCTTGGAGCAGGGCTCAGTCTATAGGTCTTATTTCCTTACAACTAATTAGTTATCGACTTGACAATGCTTTATATATTGTGAAATAGTATCTCTATTCACCTACTGTCTCTATATAATTAATTATTTTCTTGCCTTACTCTGGTGTCAAAAGAGGAGTATCTGTCAATTATTGTTTACGCTCTTCTTGACGCTTCTTCCTCACCGCACTTTTCGTCAAGTTAAACATTTAGTTTAGCTTCCTACTTATTTCTGCAATAGTTCTTAAAGCTCTAGATGCCATAAACATGGGATAGTATACGTGAACAGTGTTGGGCTTGTGACTGAACGTATTTGGTGAAATTCACATACTATGGCGGGTTAAATGCACAAGACTTAGACAAGGCCAAGAACATGACAGAGAGATACTGCAAGCTGCAGATTATAACTGTTACTTTGGTAAGATAAAAGTAGATGGGGTAATGTGCCTGGGTATTTGTCCCTTACAAGAATGTGGCGCAGATCCTCTCGCTACAAGATAACGGATGGAGAAACTGCCGTTAATCGTTGGGGTTAAAACTCCAAAGCACGGTTTTTGTGCCCTAGTTGTTGTGTTCCAACCCAAAAGAGATAATGAGGGGCATCTGGGTCTGCAGAACTGTGGGGAAACCGGGGCTGTTCCCCGATTGTCAATCGCCCATGCGGTTTCGTTTATGGATGATTTCTCCCAGTGTTTTACCGACATGCCAACTCATATGACTTGTCTTGGACTCGGATCTCAGATTGACCCCTCAATCCGTCTTAAGATACTACACCTATTCCGGACTGGGTATCCCGACCTCGGCCTAAGCTTGTCACCTTCTGATCAGAGCTTTCGGTACATCTCAATACGAGATGTCTCAAGCCTAGGCTTCATCATGGAGACTTCCGTAGTTTTATCAAGTTCCTACGCCCTCATCAACGCCCTCTGCTCATGAACAAACTGCTACTCTTGAGTTTTGACCACTTCCGAAGCCATCCCCAACATGACTGTCGATTTTGAGACCTCGTGGATTTGGCACCCACATTGGACCGAGAAGCCAGAATCGTCCTCCGCGGGTGGTTTTGTCTATTTCCGCAAGTCCATCGACTTACAAGATATTCCTCGCGGCCCTGTCAAAATTGCTATAACCGCCGATACCAGATACAAGCTCTACATTAACAAGCAGGTGGTTCATACTGGTCCTGTCAAAGGAGATGGTCAGACATGGTTCTACGACGTCCTGGACATTCAGCCATATCTCGTCACTGGCAGAAACAACATCATCGTTCATGTTCTTCGGTTCTATCATGGGTCTCAAAATGCCCCGAGCTTTCCTAGGACCCCATTTCCAGGGTTATACATTAAGCACGACTCAGCAGGAGACGACCTGGATCAGCGAACAGTGGACTTTCAGACGGATGAGACATGGGAGACGGCTCTTGATACCTGCAGAGCTCTCCCCGCCAGTGGGAATTTCGATTTCTTCCTCCACGTCTTTGAAAGGGTTGACCAGCGGGAAAACGATGCGCTCATCTGGGTTGCGGCAAAGCCATATCGGTTCATGGTCAATTGGGGTCTTGCTGTACCCTGGAATCTGCGTCCTCGGATGATTCCATTTTCTCAGCTGGAACAACTTCATCTCACAGCGATCCACAATATCAGAAGCACACAGCCCCGGGAGACCTGGGAACGTCTTCTTGACCCAACCTTAGAGCATGAGACAGGCATTGCCCTGCCCAAAGGCACTGTACATCATGTCGAACTCGAGGTACCTTACCACACAACAGCCTATATCGACTTCCGTTTCGCCAGGCCGTCAACTGGTGGTAGTAAGCTGGACATTACCTGGTCTGAAGGTTATGAGGAACAACCTGTTAAGATACCTTTTGAGCGAAAGAAAGGAGACAGATCCGACACTTCAAAGTTCATTGTAGGGCCGAAGGACCAGTATATTTTCGGCGGCACGCAGTCAAATCAAGATTTACTTGACTACGGCATTGCAGAAGCCAATGATGAAACCTTCACTCCTTTTCACTTCCGAACATTTCGATACCTTGCCATGGATATTGAAGTTGCTCAAGATTCGGACCTAGTTCTTAATGGGATCAACATTGTCAAAACAAACTACCCCTTGGAGGTGTTGGCCACATTTCCCACAGTTGAGATTGAGAATGAAAATCCATCATGGTTCCACCAGCTCTGGGAGGTGAGCTTACGCACTTTGGAGAACTGTATGCACGACTGCTACGAAGACTGCCCATTTTTCGAGCAACTCCAGTACGCCATGGACACAAGAAGCTCTGCACTCTTCACCTATGCGATCTCTCGAGACGATCGCCTGGCACGCCAAGCAATTTTACAATTCTATAACTCTTTTCAGCCTAAAGTAGGTTTGACAGCAAGCCGTGCTCCTTGCCACCATCTACAGATTATTTCTCATTTCTCTCTTTTCTGGGTATGTATGGTTACAGACCATTACGAGCAGTTTGGTGATAGGGAATTTGTATCTGGATTCCTACCCGTCGTCGATGCCATTCTATACACTTTCGGTAGTCGTCTTGACCAAGAAACTGGCCTCCTCCGCGTTTCTCAATCAGCTGGCGACTGGAACTTTGTCGACTGGAGCGATGCATACAAACCTTTTGGAGTTCCACCCGCCGCAAATGATACTGGTTACCTGACCTACACGAATCAGTTGTTCGCTTATACTCTACAGAGGCTCAGTTCCCTCGAGTTGTGTCTGGGCAAGACATCACGCGCAGATGAACACAAACGCCAAGCTGGCTTGATCGTACAAGCTGTTAGAAGTCACTGCTTCGACGGTACCCACTTCACAGATGGTCTCGCTACACTGGCAAACCACAACCATTATAGCGAACATTGTCAAATCTGGGCAGTTCTATGTGGTGCGGTAACTGGCAAAGACGCCTTTGACCTTTTGAATCGCTCTCTTGCTTTGCAAGCGAAAGGGGAAGCAGAGCATGCGCACAAGTTCACCGAGGTATCTATAGCAATGGCGTTCTATAGTCTGAGGGCTTTGTCCCTGGTTGGTGATGAGGCATACGAAGCCCAATTCTTCAGTTTCTGGGCACCCTGGCGAAAGCAGCTTGAACTGCACATGACAACCTGGGTGGAAGACTACATCACGCAAAGATCAGATTGCCACGCATGGGGCAGCCTTCCTCTATACGAGTATACTGCCGAGGTTGCAGGATTCAAATTCGCCATGATCAATGGCGAGAGGGTGCTTATCTTCAAGCCGCGAGTGGGCCTCTTTAAGGCTTTCGAGGCCAAAATTCCAGTGGGTGGCACCTCACAACAGCCAGTGCTAGCTCGAGTTTCCTGGCAGAAGGATCAGAATAATGAGGTTGATCTAACTTTGTCTTGGGAGATTGAGGGTGAAGAGAAGCAGGAAGGAAAGCAGCTCCCTATCCATGTTATTCTACCTAACAGGCAGGAAGAGGTTCTGGGAACATTGAGTAACAAACAATGGAGAGTGAATTTAGGTAGCAAGGAGTGACTAAAGTAACAGACTTACTAGTCTATTAGTTAAATATACTACACATTCTTGCGTTAGTTAAAGGCAAGAGTGCTAGGTCTAGTGCTAGCATGATTTTTGTTTAGTTGCTGCATAACATCCTATTAACATTCCTGAATAATCTGTCCATCTATTGACTGGACTTCTCTGCTATATGTGCTCCTTCATCTTCCTTGACTACTTGAGTAAAGCTTGGGGGTGCGTCATCTTCATCTGGGGGCTGGATCCACGACTCGTTCCTTTGCAAATGAGATGGACCTGGTGCACCGTCAACTGCAGCTTCAGTTTCGGCTCTTTGGACCGAATCTTTCTCACCCAGCCGCCCTCGCTCGTCACTTGGCATCAGCAGCTTCAAGGGTACTGCCCCCAACGCGCTGAAGCTCTCTCCTGCTATCTCGCCTCTGACTTCCCATGTCAGCCTGTGAGAATGACGAATGTTGTATGTGGTGAAACTTGGGTCGAAGGGGAGGTATCCACCACCCGGTCGATGCGGAAATCCAGGCCTTAGTTGTCCAAGGCGCAAGTCAATCATGTCTCCAATATCGAGTGGAGGCCATTCGTCTGTACAAGGATATATATGTCTCCCTTAATTCTGCTAATGGCACTCATAAGACACAAGTCTATCTCCTCGCGTTTCTCCTTCGTATGGGGATATAGGGTTCCTTCGCAGATGACTTCGGTGCTGCTGGCAATTCGAATAGAAACTGATGTTAATTTGACCTTTTGCGGTATATCTCTAATGATTTCGCTTGTCCCGTTCAAGTCTGGAACTACACGTAATTTGAATGGGATCGGAGTAGGGTTGTCGAGTTGGATGACCGTTGGGACATCAACCAATAGATTATAGACAAACTCCGGTACACTTGAAGTGCTGAAAGACTGTTTCATCTTCTGAGAAAACGATAACTTGGCATCTTCCATACCTGGGACAAGGCGATAGCTCGACATGCTCTGACGGCTCTGTGAACCCTTAAGTCCAAATTCTGCGATGGGAGGGTCGGGACTTAAGTTTGCGACTTTAAACGGAAGGACAGCCTCAACCATATTGATATGACCCTGCCCGGTAATCCTCATGGTAGCCTTCAAGAAGTACTCGATGAAACCCTCGGTATTTCCAAGGGAGCGAAGTGTATATGTCGATGGTAGAATGTGGTCTGCTGCGCCCAAAGGTAAAAAGATCTCGTCCTGTCCTCCACCCTGCAAGTATCTCGGGTCGACATACTTTGGCAGAGTTATTGCAAATGGCCATATCTGCTCATCGCCGCCGCTTTCGATGTGGAGCGGTCCTTGAAAGATCTTTTGGGAGCAAGCAGACTCAGGGATGAGATTGAAACGGCCCCGGTAAGTAGATGTGTTATTTGCGCGATGAATTACTATTTTTGATTTGGACCTTCCAGATAGTGAAATTGTAACCGATGAGTCTGGACTCACGACAGGACTCTTTCGATATACAGAGCCAATAATCGTGTCGCCTGGGGAATATGAAGGCTGGTTTCCTTCAAGGCGGATACCCAGCCCTGGGGACATTGAGGGACCGGTCTGAGGCATTTTGTAGAGTATCAGGATGACGGCGAGTAGATAAGATGATGTCTCGTCTCATTTTATTTCAGGTAGAGAGTGAGAGTGTTCTCAGCCTAGTGGGGCGCAGTTGGCTGCGCCATTGCCTGGATTTGGTACCGACCGAGGCTAAGCACCGCATGTCATCCAATGGGCGAGGAGGCTGGGCTTTGTAATACAGATCTTGACCGTAAAGAGCTTAGAGCAGACTATCGTTGCAAGGATTATGGATAAATGAAGTGCATAAAGCGCATAACTTATGCTAAAATATAGATAAGGCATTAAAACAAGCTTCCCTACAGAGTACTCTAAAGTGAAACCAGGTCTACATATTCCGTCATGAGAATCAATGCTCGCAGAAATTCCACTCCACCCTCTCGAACCTCGATTCATCCTCTGCTTTGAATGATGTTCGCTCCTCCATCAGACTCAAGCGCAGCTTCTTAGCTTCTTCCAGATCAATTGGCCAATCCACATGATCAATCACCTTTTCAACGAGCTCAGGTGGCAATTCGCCAGTGCCGGAATCCAACCCGAGTGAGTCGTCCACCAGTGCTTCTGCTGCGGCGGTACGTTGGAGGTGCTGATGATGGGAATTGCTGGGTCGACAAGGAATAGCGCTAGGATCTTTCTATGACCCGGTTCCATAGGGTCAGCTAGTTTGAACTGCGAAACATGGTGCTGTAGGACATTGGGGAAGAACAGAACCAATATCTTGAAATATACTCCCTCCCAGGGTGATATCAAAGGTTCGCTCAATGGGATTATGCCTGTATTGCTCGTAGGAGATCTCGGCAGCCAAGTCTTCCTTATCAGCGCAGGTCCGGAAATCCAAAGTGCAATCGGTAATGTTCTCGCTGTCATAGTAATAGAGGGCCGTGCTGACAATATGCTCATTTAGCAGGCCCTCGGTATGCCACGAACCCCCTCTGTACTCAGGATTCTCAGGCGTGAGGTGAATATTAGCGAGCTTGACGATGACCTGGATTTGATTGCTACCGTTGAAGAACCCATTTGCTTTCACCTCTGAAGGTTGAATCCTCATATGGTCCTTTGCGCTTGGGTCGGCGTCAGGGAGCTTGGCAGTATGTGTTGATGCAAACTAAGCATCATCTAGTTTTCTGCGTTCTGGATTCGTCTTATAATCCTCTGCCTTCTCTGTGCCCAGTTCGTAATAATCCGGCTCACAATCATCTTCCTCACCGTCTGCCAGCATTTCTTCCCAGGACTCGACGTCATATCTAGGCTCTTCATCCTTACCAATAGGACGCCTCCATGGAGTACAGCCGTAGCCGTCCTAGATGTCACAGAGATCAGGGCAGGGGCACTCTTCATAGTCAGCCTCAGTTGATGTAAGACGGCACAGAGAAGGAGTCTTCCCACTCATAAATGATGTCCCAAGTTGGTAATGACTTTTTGATGAACTGTTCAATGATGGGATAGAGATGGGCATGTTCCTGTGGATGAAGGTTGTTGATGTAACTCGCGATCTTGGCTTTGCCCGTGTCGGGAGATCAAGATCAACATCGCATGGCGACCATTGAAACTTGTTGGACAGCACGACGACCTCGTCCTCAAAGAAACCGCCTTCTCCAATGATGTGCGTCGTCTGCTCAGAACCCGGTGCGCGCAGTACGACGCCGGTACCACAAGAGGCAAAGGCATTATCTACGTCGATGACCCTGTCATCAAGGACCCTGGAGCGGCCATAGATCAGTGGCCATAAAGAAGGATGCACAAGATCCGGGACTTGCTCTTTGGAGTTGGGATGCCAATCTTTAAACTCTGGGGGGATGTCTTCCAACGGCCTGACACCCTCCTGGAGAGCTTTACTCAGCCCAGGTGTCAGTATACGGTCCGATTTGATAACGGCGGTGGTATAGTCATAAACAGGCATGAAACCAGTCTTTTCGTACAAGTCTGCTTTGTTTCGCAGCTCACTGATACACTGTGTAACTATCAGTATTCTGGCATCAAGAACACCGGAGTTCAACTTTGACTTACCGCATCGGCCATAACGGAGGTAAAGCCAGCATGCTTCCGGTACGATGCTCAGTCCATTTCCAACGCCTCTTTCTTCCACTTGCTGGAAATCTCATCGTCTCGAACCTTATGCCACCACTCCGGCTTATCAGACAGCTCATTGATAAGCTTGAGCATGCAAATCTCGCGGATAAGTGAGATGACAGCTCGGGAGAGTGATGATCCTGGGTTCTATAGCCTCTTTACTTGGTGATCCGCCCAAGTTGACTACTTCTTCTGGTAACATGTCCTCCTTTGTCTGTGTGGCCATCCATGCCTTAAACTTCGCTGGCAGTGTTAAATCCCGAAGAGCGAGGTCCGGTCGCTCCACATCGTATCCTCAGGGCCAAGGTCAAACGGGGGTTCCACTTAGTTCAACCACGCATTGACCAAAATACCAAAACTCAGTTCCTAGCCCCCCGGTTGCACGTTGTTTTAAAGAGGGAACCCATTTGAACTTTCTTACCTAGGGTGTGATGTTGGGGAAAAGGCCCCCACTGGTATACTGGAGGATCATGGAAATCCTTTTGCTGGTCATGTAATTCAATATACCATCAGTGAATGGTACTCCCTAACGTATGTTGATTATTGCAATCCATATGCGGTCCTCCAGTGTTCGAGTGTAAGTTTCAGGGTCGTGCCGTTGCAACCTCTACCTGCGGGTCTTTACTAATCTGTGAGAGGAAACTACCGAGATCGCCTCGAATATGTAATGATTTGTACTTGGAATCCACTTTCCGAATAATGAACTTCCAGATATCGGTTAGATCCGAGGTGGTCTGCGTTAATTATGTTAATGCAAGCTGATATATATATTAAGACTAGGCCCAGGAGTTTAACAATTCTTCACATGCCCTCTCTTGATATGGTATCTCGTATAAGGATTAAGTATTAATTGCTAATATGTAAACCCGTGTAATCTGGATATATGTTGAACGTGTGTAAAACGGGAATGGTTTCCAAGAAAGCAAATTGCACGCAAATGAAGTGACTAAGAAGTATAGCAGCTGTGACAAAAAATCAATAAGTGGGGATTGTTGCAAGACAGAAGAAGAGTGAGAGAACTGCAAGTAAAATGGCCGAAAGCATAACGATATCACTAAGAATTGAGCGCACATGAAACATAAGAATCAGAAGAAAGGCTCAAATTCTGGTAAGATTTACTAGAGTGCTAGATTTCTGGGTAAAAATGTCAGGCAAGCGCATGACAGAACAGTATGATGCTGCGAAGGATTTAATTTAATACCAATAATACTGTTACTTTTCTTGGATTTGAGGGTTTCTCACATGTCTGTTATCTCGTCTTTGATCCGAACTTGGGAGTCTGACTCATGACTTGTAGCCACACAGATGTAAATCCTACTATAAGAATACGCCCCTGACTTGTAGCGGTTAACAAGGCAGCCGAGAAAGCCAAATTATAATAGATATTATTGGAACCCTCTCTGAGCTATTAATAGCCGGTAAAAACGCTGTCTGGAAGAGTTATGTCACAATAAAATGCACTTATGGCGGATTAGATAAAGATGATATTTACAAACTAAAGCTAACTTCCAAGAATCAAAACGAGACTAGCAAGCCAGGAGTTTATAAATTGAGTTCTCTTACTCTACCCGTGGGCTAACTCCATAAGTAATTCCTGCTCCCCGATGTTAAAAAGATCATGGGAACGGTGGGTTAGGCATATAATTGGCACCGCTTGCTAAGTCCTGCTGATACTTCTCCCACTCGGCGCTGCATGTTTTGCACTCTTTCTAATCCTGATACTCGTAATCCCATGGCCAGTCCTTGTTTTCATTGTTTTTTGTCTCATCGCATATGTCCTGGTTGCATACTGAGGCTTTGTGGCACGTCCTGATCTGGTACTCGCTGCTGATTGATTGATGCCAGCGCTTGCAGGCTTTGTTTATATTCACGATAAAACACCTGACTGGAGAGGTTTCTGAAGATTGAGTATTAGCCGTGTTTCTTGGTGTTGGTCGTTGGATGTAGTCTGAATATCGCAGGCTCATATCATTGACTCACAGACCCCTCGCATCATACAAACAGCAAATTGGCTAATGGCAGTGCCCTTCCCGCCGAGCAGCTATCCACATGATCAATGAGCGGCTGCTTAGCATCAGCAACATGCCAAACTGAATGTCAAATAGGGAGAATCCTAGCTCATGGAAATTATAGCAAGTTCAATGTTACGGATGTATTAAAGTCGAAGGCTTGATCAGTTATGTGCATAGCCTTGGTGTAGCCTCCATCCTCTATACTAAGCTGCCTCTACTGTTTTGACGGCCTCTTGTAAGTCTCTGTGTTCTCCTCTCTCTTCTCTATGGCACTACTAACGCCCTGGATGCCTTGGCTACTTACATATATCTAGAAACGGCGCAGGAGAGCCGTATCTGCTGAGGTTCTTAAGGTTCAGGTGCTTACCTGTGAACTAGGTGATAGAGTTGGGTACTTTAGTGAGATTAGATATGATCAAACTCCGAGAGGATGGTGACAGAAGACCTATTAGTAGGAATGGGTGTATATCTATTAATTAAACAGAACAGTTTATAGGCTTATTTGGTTTCAAGGAGATGTGACTTGGCGTTGGCACGTGTAGGCAGAGTAAGCACAGCTGTAGTGGATTATAGAAACCCCGAAAAAGGAGACATGCTTCTATATAATAGCTCACTTTCCCCGAAGGATTTCTCTGCCACTCTCATTTCATTATTGTTATTCAAAACTTTCCCCTCGCTTCATTAGACACCATGGCTGACAACTTTACTTCAATCCCAATTCTTGACTACTCATGCTCTCAGTCTCCTACTACTAAACCCAAATTTCTATCCGATCTCCGAGCTGCTCTAGTCAAAGTCGGCTTCTTTCAGATCATAAACTCGCCTTTGCCACTCCAGTTGCAGCAGGATGCCTTGCGCCTATCAGCACAGTTCTTCAATCTTTCAACAGATGAAAAACTTCAGATAGAGAATATCCACAGCAGACATTTTCTTGGGTATAGCAAGATCAACAGCGAGAGCACTGCTGCGCAAACGGATCATAATGAGTCCATTTTGGTATGCCTTCCCTCATTCATTATCACATTAAACATTTCTGACATGCTCTTGGCGAGTTTCTAGATGGGCCCCGATCTTCCCGCCCTGGGGCCAAATGAGCCGATCTACCTCAATGTGCAAGGACCAAACCAGGTATGAATAGATGATCCCCAGACGAAGTTTAAGGCGACTGCTGACTATCCTTCTCGCAGTGGCCTGAAGAAAGTTCAGTGCCAGGCTTTCGGGAAGTTTTTAAAGTCTATTACTCACAGATTCAAGACTTTTCTGTGGAGTTTACGGCATTGGTAGCAGAAGCACTAGAAATGCCCAAGGTGACATTGCCGGCGCTTCTCGGACAGCCAACATCTAGCCGCTTGAAAGCTACCAGATATTTGCCGCCATTCGTGAATGCAGCTGCACAGGATGGAAGTCATGGTATCGGCCCGCACAAAGATGGCTCCTTTATGACATATCTGCTCCAGGACGGCAAACACAATTGTCTCGAGGTTCAAAACAAGTCTGGAGATTGGGTTCCCGTCCCCCCAGTGCCTGGAGCATTGGTAGTCAACATTGGTCGCTTGTTAGAAATTATCACTCAGGGAGTCTGTGTTGCAACAACCCACCGCGTCGTTCTAAGGTCAGAGGCCTTCCTAGATGGCGACGGGAAGACTCTAGGCCCCAGAGTCTCTATACCCTTCTTCCAATTCGTGAACCCTCGTCTTATGCAAGAGGAGCTCACTGTTGATGTCCCACTACACATAAAGGACCTGGCACCTGACAAGATTGTGGCCTCGGATGCAGAGACGTTCTACTCGGGACTATTCGACAATTGCATTGGGGACAACGTCTTCGTGAATCACCTCACGACCTTCCCAAAGGTTGGAGAGAGATGGTACCCCGACTTGTTGCGACAAGCGCGAGAGAAGCAGGCAGAATCGAAGCGGCTGGATCAGCAGAGACGGGCAGATGAGCAACGCGGCTAAGGAAGGGCAGGAAGGTATCTGAGGTGAAGTGACCTCGCCCGATGAGGCAATAGTCCGATAGAGTCAATCGTTTCAACACGTAAACCTTGCCACTATGTGAAAACATCTCAAGATGAGAGAAAACAAAGGCTGCGCCATTTACGTACGTTGAATTGTAACACAAGACCATGAGATGGAGATCAAGGCAACCTTGCATGCCTGTGTCGTTGTCTTTGTGAAGGCGTAATAAAGCCATATCCACAATGACAACAACCTGTTCAATGTAATATTCTATATGTACACTCCCTCTGCAAGTAAGCGGCGTGGCTACCCCAGCCATCAGCAAGGGTAGTACCGATACTACCTACCACCTTAATTACTCGACAGCAAAAGAACCAGGACAGTCCCAGATCCCTGCATGAGATTCGTCACCCAAAGTGAATAAGCTCACATCATCTCAATACTACACACACTCAAACTTGTGCCTCAATTGAGTGATGCAAGGGTATCAATGTCTACGGATGATTACATCATCTCTCGGCGTGGGGGGTTTGCGACAAGTTCTTTTTCGTAATGAAAAGTCTCATCCACCTTCTGTAACCCAAATGTGATAATCCATGAATACCGCATTCTTGGTAATTGTAAACTAATTTATCCGCCCACCATATCTGCAGCGTTTCATCCGTTCCTTGCTTCAGCAACAGCTGAGATTTATTACCGCAATTCAATGGGATTACAGGCCGAAAGCAATAGAGAATCTGACTCTCCAACCGAGACAGTGCAAAATGCCCCGAGTGCTTTGCCCGTACCGCCAGACGGAGGGTATGGTTGGGTACAAGTCTTAGTAGCCCAGTAAGTCCTGAATGTTGGTATGTGTTTCTGCACATGCACATGAGTCTGTCAAAATACTGATAGGGTAATGCGTAGTCTAGAGGTGTTCAATACATTTGGATACAGTTACAGCTTTGGAATCTTTGAACAATATTACCATCATGAACTTGGTTTTAGCTTATCGTCGACATCTTGGATAGGAAGCATTCATCTCTTTCTTCTCTTTGTCCTTAGCACAGCTTCCGGTCGTCTGTTTGACGCAGGATACTTTCGTCACCTTCTCGTCGGCGGATCGTTTCTTCAGGTACTTGGACTATTCATGGCATCGATAAGCACTGAGTACTGGCAGCTCTTCCTCTCTCAGGGGGTCTGTAGCGGCATCGGGGCTGGGCTGGCGTATTGTCCAGTCATGGCTTGCGTGTCGACGTACTTTACCAAGAGGCGGGCTTTGGCCATTGCAGTTGTCACAAGCGGTTCTGCTACTGGTGGTATCATATTCCCTATCATCGCCCAGCAAATGCTGTATATCCATGGATTTCCCTGGACCATCCGTTGTATGGCATTTGTGGTTCTATTCAACGCCGTTATAGTGGTAGCCTTAGCCAAAGAGCTCCTCTTACCTCGCAAAAGTGGCCCATTCTTCGAATGGGCTGCTTTTAAGGAAGTGCCCTTTGTTCTTTTTAGTTGTGGATCATTTCTCATACTTTGGTCCGTATTCATTGGCCCCAACTATGTAAGTCACTACACTGAACGGTGTAACTCCACGATGCCTACTGACAAATGCTAGATCAATCATTACGCGGCGTCCGTGATTGGTATCAGTAATGAGACTTCATTGACAATGCTGCTTACGCTGAATGCCCTAAGCTGTCCGGGACGAATCATACCCTCCCTTGTGTCAGACGCATTCTTCGGTCCTTTTCGGACTCTCATTCCACTCATGCTTTCGGCGGCTGTGCTTTACATCGGATGGTTCGGCGTCAAGGACCTCCCGAGTGTATTCGTCTTTGCAAGCCTCTTCGGATTTGTTTGCGGTGGTATACAGACTGTAGGCATGGCCGGTCTGCCAAGTCTGACAAACGATCATAGTAAGATGGGCACGCGGATGGGAATGATCCTGACCATGTGCTCATTTGCGGCGCTGACAGGTCCGCCCATTGCAGGCAAGTTGATTGAGCACGGGGATGGTAGGTATATTTACATGCAAATATGGGGAGCTTGCTCAATGGCTGTGGGTGCAGCCTTTATTTTTGGCGCATACAAAAGTCGACCAAAGGGAGAAAACTAGAGCTGGTAGATAAATAGTAGTCGATGATAGTGAGAGGTACTCGCAAGAAATAGAAAGGATGTGATGGAGCAGAAAAGTTCAATGTATTTTAGAAGTACATATAAATAACGACTGCTCAACGTTGTCGCTACTAGCTACGACAACAATCTGACTATTCAAGGTGATTTGGACGTCTTGTAATGAACATACATCATAAGGACAGATCCGCCCAACATGCAACATCCGTTGAAAACCTGGCTCTTCCAGAAACTTCCTACTTCAATATCGTTCAAGGCGGACGTGACTGGGAACCCAATCAAGGTTCCAAGTGCCGCCGCAGCTGATGATATTCCCATTCGCGTACCGACAAGTTCCGGATTTGGTGATAGACGAGGAACAAGGATGGGGTAGATCACGGAGAGAGGTCCCATGAACAGAGCGATGAGCACAGCCCAGACGATAGTGGAGGCGATAGTGTCAACACCGATCCATCCAAAGAACAAAATACTGGAAACAAATGCGAATCCAGCCATAGTCAACGATGGGCCAAACCTGTTTGACATGGGGACCGCCAGGTAACGACCAGGTATAGTCGAGGCATTGCAAATGACCAAGACATAAAAGGACAGCTCGGAGCTTGCACCAGCCTTAAACTGCGCATAGAGCGGAAGTAAGAAAAAGGGTACCCAGTACGCAACCCACATGAGAAACAAGGCCAGGCAAAATGCCATAAAGGCGGGATCACGGAAAGCCGTTGGGTCCAGCAGAGAGCGCACTTTGTGAGAAACCTGACCTCTGGTGGCTGGCAGCATGATGGCCAAGGCTCCGATGAGCTCAGCGAGGGTGACAAACCCCAGAACGCGTGTAGTCCACGCAAACCCGATCCTTGGCTGAAGATTCGTGAAAATGATGGGGTAGATAATGCCGCCTGCAAGATTCAATCAGTTTGTGCACACAATATGATTGGGGAGAGATGTGCATACCAACAGCTGTCCCCGACGTAGCAAAGAAGACTGCCAAAGCACGACGTCGTTCGAACCTGGAGGCAACGAGGGAAATGCTGGGTACATAGAGGATTGCACTGCCAATGCCGACGCAGACTCCCTGGGCTAGGAGGACCTGATAATAGCGATGCGCCAAACTCAACATCATGACGCCGAGGACTGTGATGAGGGTTCCAATAAGGAGGAGCTCTCTGAAATATCCTCGATCAAAGATTGGACCGGTCACAACGCCTCCCACTATAGTTCAGAATTGTTAGCGCCAGATATCAATAAGGCTTGCTCTCATGATGTAACTCACTAATGAGAATAACACCTTGTAGGGTTCCAACCCAAGCGATGTCGGTCGAGGGTGTAGATGCCAGCATGACTGTCTCATAGTACTTTTCGTAGGAGCCGTATGCGCTCAAGAGACCCCTTCACCAGTAAGCAATCGGACACATTGAATGCGGCATGGACGGACAAACTCACCATGTTGCTGTGTATATGAGAAAAGCTCCCACGACTTGCATCCAGGCATCAAAGCCCTCATGCTTATCCTGCACGGCATTCTGATATCTGTCTGGTTCGACTGCGGTTGAGGCCTCTGGAGGACCTTGAGATTTGGGCGTTGAAGGGGACACCATGCCAAGTTGATTCGACCGGGACGCGGTAAGAATGTAGTACCTATTGGGAGGAGCTTCGTCTGGAGATGCGTTGATAGATGGACTGAAGGAAAGAGGATGAAATCAGGTATCGGTAGGTATTGGAGGAGTGGCAGAGAGAGTTGGAACAAAGAGAAAACGAAATGAAAAGGGAAAGGAACGCGTGACGCGCCAACAGCAGCCAGGCAGGTAGCCAATAAGACGATGCTGATTCGCCATTCTGTAGGACAAGGAGATCTGCATAACCCCGCCCCTATTCCCGCATGGGTCCCCAGGGATTTAGCCATTTTTATGCATATGGCGTACCCCGCATCGTGACTCAAAAATACGAATAAGCTACCTTGATTTATGACTCATGATTACCTCGCCGTTTTTGATGTACCGTATTTATGCATGCAGTGAGAGAACAGTGGGGATGTCTGACGAGTCTCAGGCGGACGTGGGGTTTTTTTACAGGGCTCTACGCCTAGGCACGGGCCGTGTCACCGGATGAAGTTCCCGGGCATGAAGTCTCCGGACACTACCGTACTACGGCACGGGAGATTACAAGTGGCACTAATGCATCTTGCTACGGCAGTCACTGCAAGGGTCTAAGGCTGACTATATCTTATCTGCATTTTTATGATGAGCTCGATCTGTATACGAACTGCAGTTGATCCAAGGCGATGTCCAATTGCATTCTTTAATGACCGAGCGTGGCAAATGCTTTGATCCTCTGTGCAAGCTGCCCCAGACGCACCTGATCCTCGGCTGCGACAATGACGGTTGTAACACTGCTCTGCGCCCCCTGTTCATGGCACCAGCCTGCAATAATGATCCTTCCCTCTTCTAGCTCGGTACTGAATATCTCCCGAAACTGGGTCAAGCTCAGATTGATGAACAACGGGAAAAATACAGCAGCGTCGTTGAAGCCCCGCGTAACGCTGAAAAATCCCTTCAGAAATCCCAACGGGTGAGATCCAGTGACACGTATATTCAGATCAATCACCAAGTGGTTTCCCTCCGAATCGGTCATGATGTCCGCTCCCAGGGGGCCATAATACCCAAGGCGGTTCATGTATGCGGCGATCTTCTTGGCGATAGGCAGATACTCGGCCTTGAGACGTGACTGTTGAGAGTAGTCGATATGTCCACCATCCCAGTGGCCATCCTCAGAGACGAATTGATCACAACAGGAAGTCAAGATTGGCTCTCCGTTTTGAGGCAAAAACAAGGAAATGGCGAGAGCGGAGCCAGGAACAGTTTCCTGCACGACAATGCTTGTAGGGTGTAGATGGCTATTGGAGTCGTTTAGCTGGACAAGCATGTGATCCACTTCCTTTCGGAGTATCTCCAGGCTTCCGGACCTATCGGACTCATTCCGAATGAGGAAGGTTCCCTGGCCGGAAAGGGCCTGGGGAAGCTTGACTACAAACGGAAGGCTCTTTTTCTCGATGCAAGAGAGCATCCGAGCGACTTCGTTGGCTCGAAGCTGCGGATCAAGAACCTGCTTAGAATCCAGGTGAGTGTCGATCACCGCGGAGGGTGGCGTAGGTAAGCCCGAGAACACCAAGTCCCGCTTGGAGAGTGCCCGGTAGTGAGATTCAAGCGGAACCGCCGCAGGCAGATGCTCGAGACAGTCCATTGGATTGGCAAGGCCGAGCTTGGCCGCCTCGGGGATCACGACATCTGAAGGATTACGCACGTAGGTGACTGTCGGCCGCTGATGCTCGCAGATCTGCTGCATGACATCTTCAGTGTCCACTCGTGGCTGCAGATCCACGTCGTCTCTGCCTGGTCCGTCCAGGTCAAACATGATGAGGTTCATCTTGCCTGCAATGATGCCAAACAGCTGGGGAACAACCTGGGCAAAGATACGGGCCTGGATGCCGCTATCCTTGTGAGACAGAGGGTCTTGGTAGGCATACTTCTTGCAGATAGGGATTCCTCTCGTCATCTGAACTTGCACTGTTGGGATCGTGTAGCAGAGATGGATCTCGGCTTCGTCACCAGGGCTCAGTGCGTAGAGCTCCTTGAGCGTCGAGTCGAATTCAATGGTTGAAGACATGGTTCTGAGAGTGGTGTGTGCTGAGATGTAAGATCTTACTGCGGATGCCGCTTTAGAGATGGAGATGATGAAGTTGGTCTTGTCTTATAGCCGTCAAATTACGACATGAGGTTTCGTGAATGTTGTCATATACTAGGTCCATACGTTTGCCGGAAAGATGACCCGCAGCTCACACCTAATGGTCAGGAACACGGTTTGCATATACGCTTATGGTAGGAGGTCTGATATCCAATTGTGAGATGTAGACCCTCGTACAGGTACTTCGTGTAGACTTGACTCTCGCGTACACTGTTGGCCTATCCTTTTGGCTTGAACTGGAATATATCTGCCGCGTTTCAGTGCGGAGAGAACCCGGTCTGTCAGTAGTCAGAATGCTGCGTCATAGCCTTACTCAGATCAGCCTGTAACACCAACTGATTTGACTTATCATACAATGATAACGTCCATCTCACGCACCTTGAGCCTCCGTGTGTTATATCTGACGTTGCGTCGGTGGGTTACAATCGATGCATGTCAGATACGGTGGAGATGCTCTACTGCAAGAGAGTAGCAGTGGCGGCAACTATGCGTGATCAAGCCTTGCATAGTTTGATCTCTTGGCATAAAACTCCAAAAGAAGCAGAATTGAGTAATTTCTCGATCTACAGGGATAGGGTAGTGTTGCCACGGCAGAAAATGAATGCCACGTATGTATGTTTACGGGTGAAGAATGTGAAAATTTTGCATCTGGTGAGTTGGGAGCTATACGGGATCTGCGTTATTTAGTTCATAAGCAAAAACAAACCAAGAGTGCTAGATTCCTCAGGAACGCAGAGGTCCGTCTAGTTTGCTCAACTTATACGTTCCAGCAACTAAAGCAAACCCGATTCAATATGTCAACTGGATTTTTGGCGTCCAACATGTCTTTGACATCGATCCAAGCACTATCCCTTGCTATTCCAGCAGCTATTTTTTGTGTCGTCATCTACAGACTTTACTTCCATCCGTTAGCCAAGGTTCCGGGCCCTAGGCTGGCAGCTATTACCTGGCTGTATCAGACCTACTACAGCTTCGTGGGCGGAAGTCGTTTCTACTTGCAGATTGAGAAACTGCACGAGATATATGGTTAGTCTTGAGTAGATTTCGCATATTAGACGCTAATCTGCTTGTGTTGCAAGGCCCTATTGTCCGCATTACGCCTGATGAGGTGCATCTGAGTGATCTTGAGAACTACGATAGAATTTACTACGTAGGAAGTCGTTACAGCAAGGATGCCAATTTCTATGGCGCCTTTGGCAACGAAAACTCTTCTTTCACAACGCCTTCCAATGAATTGCATCGCCAGCGCCGAACTGGCCTCAATTCCTTCTTCTCACGCAAGATTGTGATTGACCTTGAGGATATTGTCCAGGACAAGGCCCGGAAGGTATGCAAAGCGATTGACAACACAATCGCAACTGGAAAGCCAATGGATCTGCATCATGCTTTGCGAGCCGTCTCTATTGACGTGATCACTGAATATGCCTTTGGCGAAAGCTACGGCCTGTTGGACACCCCGGACTTTGGGTACGATTTCTTCATGCTTGTCTTGCGCCTAGGGCCTGCCGCCTGGATCTTTCGCCAGGCTCCATGGCTCAAGACTGTCTTGAGGTCAATCCCCGAGTCTCTTGTCCGTGTTGTCAGTGCGCCGATGACCAATGTTATCGACATGCAACGGGTAAGTCCAATGCTACTGAGATACATCGTATAATCTCCCAAGAGAATACAACTAACTCGGTTATTACAAGCACTGCAACAGCAAGTTGAGAAACATTGAGAAACAGCTTGATGTAGGATCTGTTGAACTCAATGGCAGAGCGACCATCTTCTCAGCTCTCATGACTCCTGATGACCGTCGAAAGCCAGCTGCTGTAGCCCATCTTGAGGACGAAGCCTATACCGTCCTCACTGCTGCGGCTGATACAACTGGTAACGCTATGACTACTATTTGCCGTTACGTCTTTGCAGACTCAGATGTCTATGGCAAGCTTCACGCGGAACTGAAAGCTGCCTTCCCCGATGATCATGAAATCATGAGATTTCAGGTTCTGGAAAAGCTTCCATATCTGGTGAGAAAAACAGCACAAATTTCAGTATCACCTCACCTTAATAACCTGCTAACGACTATAGACTGGTGTGATCAATGAGGGCCTCAGGCTGTCATTCGGCGTCGTTGGAAGACTTCCTCGAACCGTTCCTCACGGAGGGGCTAGTTTTCACGGCTATAACCTCCCAGCCGGAGTAAGTACTACGGTCCCCCTTTCGATGAAAAGGCCTGACACTTTGTTCTATAGTCCGTTGTTTCCATGAGCTCCTGGTTGATCCATCGAAATGAAGAATATTTCCCAGAGCCGGCCAAGTTCGATCCAGACAGATGGGTCAACGCAGCCGACCCACAGCGTCTTCACAAAGCCTTTGTGCCTTTTGGTAAAGGTAGCAGAGCATGTGTTGGTATGAAGTATGTTATGATAGCGCCCTGGCGAATCGATGAATTTGCTATGGACCATTCCCTTACTGACGGTCTTCCAGTCTTGCATACGATGAGATTTATGTCACAATCGCCCAGATATTCCGTCATTACCCTGACCTGAAAAGCAATACCCATGAGCTTACAGCTGAGGATGTGGTTTTGGACGACTACTTCTCTTCATACAACCCAGCGAACGCCAAGACGCTTGAAATCTTGGGTTGAATTTAACAGGCTATGTTTTAGCCAGTAGCTGCACAAGGTTGCTGGTAAGCTTACAAATGGTTAGAAGCGTATTGCCAGAGAGGAGCCTTTTTAGCTTTGGACTCGGTATTACAAGACTTATGTGGTAGACCAGAATATGAACTAAGAACCGGAGTCGATGATTTGAAGCTCTGGTGGCAATGTTACTGTGCCAAAGATACAATAATATCGTGACTGCTGTGAACAGTCAGTGTAATGAGTGACTTAATCGAACTATGCTACAAGTTACTCCCATCACGTCCTACGTCTCTGGCATGTTTCTTTGAGGGATCACCAGACGTTCTTTCACCACCATTCTCACAATGCAATCCATAATAACCCTCTAATTCTTACTTGATATTCGTAAGCTAAGCGGGATCATGTCTAAGGATACGTATGCATCGATCAGGGGCGCTCAATTCTTGGTTAGTCTATTACGAGTTCATTTCTGTCAGTTTCCATAAACGCACGTAAGCGAATTGCGTAAGAATCTATCATCATATCTCGAAGGAACAACACATTCAACATATGTACCAGTACATAGTGGCGACCTAGCTAGGATTCGACAGTCCTGCGAGCTGGTGGGTCATCGTGTATAGCCCTGCACGCATACGATAGCAGGGGCGTTTTATCCTCGATGCACATAAGATTGCAGCGGCGGTTACGAATTGTTCAAAGACGGAACAAATGGCGCGATGATACTTCCATGTCATCAAGACCCCGGTAGTATTTCCTAAATCAAGGTGTGAGTTAGAATCCTATCCGAAGATCTCCGCTCGGGCGGCTACTCCCTTCTGTAGACACGAGCACCTCTTCCCGTAGGATTTGGCAGCAAGCAAACACCAGGGTTTGCCGCCTTGATTTGACTATAAAGAAGAAGGGCGAGACACGTAAAATCAAGATAAGCAACCAGCAGTCAATATGCCATCTTTTCATGATTCCGACTTCTCCAGCTATCACATTTCAAGGTCTTCAAACAGGATTCAAGATGAGAAACCTGATCCAAGTATCGTATGGATGCTTGAGAAGCTCAATATAGCGCCTCATGGAAGTGGATCACTACCTCCACCAGGAAAACATCAGGCTCCCAACTTCCGGCCTCTTGGTTCTCATGTACACAAACCTCTTGAGACCCACGGCAAAGCTCTGCGTACAACCAATTCCAGCCTACCAAGCACTGTGACTGAGTCATTTCTCCATGGAAGATCGCAGTGGATTGATGAACCAGTCATCACCAAGTGGAGAGAGCCCAGCAAAGAGCTTCGGGCGGTGCTCGCCCAAACTGATCAGCTTTACCATCAATGGAACCTCTCAAAGCCATCCCCTTTTGATCCGTTCTTTGACAAGCTGTGGATGGAGACCGCCAACACTCTCCGAAGCGCTGGGCTTCCGTGGCACAACAATAACCTAAATATGCCAGATGAGACCGATTCAAGGTTAGTTCCCATTCTTGCCATTACCGGGATCTTACAGACACTAACTTGTACCTAGCTGGCCATTCCACTTCAAGACATTTGAGAGAGTTGCGGTCCTCGCCAAAGGCAAAAGAGTCCATGACCCAGATGCCTCTGGTTATATCACCAACTGGAGTGAAGGCAACTACTATGGCATCAGGGCTCTCAAGCAGGAGCTTTACTCTCAGTTCCCCAAGCAAGAGCCTATCCTCTTGATCGATCATCTTGAAAGAGATCTTGCAAAGGCAGCATCCCACATCTTTGGTCTTGAATGGCACCAAGTTTCTCTCAACGATTCAAATGCATTGATGGACAATGTCCGCCGACTCACCGTCAACGGGAAGCGACCTATTATATTTGCCGCCACCTTGGCCAATACGAGCGGAGAAGTGGATGATGTGTCCGTCATTGACAAGATCTCTCGCAACTTCCCACTCATGCTCCACCTGGATGCTTCCCGCGTCTTTGATTTCTTGACAACAGTAGGGGAGGACTTTCGTCGACTTCTCAAAATACCTCGTCTTCGTCTCCATCATGCCAAACATGGTGAGCGCGGTTGTCTCGTCAACGGAGAAATTCTGGCGAGCACTATTGTTGCGGGGGGTTCCAATGCATATGTCTATCCTCCTCCTGTTGTTACACTCAAGCCCAAACTTCTCGGTAACCAAACCCCAACTCGAGTCGAATATGTTAGGGGCACAGATGGAACACTGTCTGGATCGAGAGACTCGCTTGGACCTCTCATGCTATGCCTTCAAGAACTTCGGTTCGGGAACAAAGGGTTCCAAGAGATCTATGAAAGTTGCTTCATCAGGAGAATGAGGTTGATAAATGAACTCAAATCCTTAAATGTCCAGTTTCACGCCCCCCCAACTTCATTGGACCTGATCATTCGAGTCGCCTCTGGTTGGGCCAGTGACTTGATGGACCTTGGAGCTAAAGCAGTCGGGGACGATAGGTACCTTCTCACCATGCAGCCCAGCATCAATGGTGAAAATATCAGGTCTCTATTACGCGTCCTTGGTGCTCATGATGAGTTACATTTGGCCAAAGCTGCAGTGCAGATAGAGCTGCAATCACCTACATCACGCTACCGCCTACCGGATGGAGTGATAGAGAAAGTATGGCAGACAGTCCAGAGCTTCAAGATTGCGGCTCGGTATTCGTGTGGCTATCCCCTGAATCAAGCTCCCTACTCGGCCCTAGGCCCTGTAATCGGCCACTTTCTCGGGGTTCGAATCCCAGAAGAATGGGCCAGATGTGAAGCTTCCAATATCCTGCAGCGGCGAAAGAAAGCCTTGGGCCTCTTGACTGAGGAGTCTCGAGCGTCCTTTAGCGCCTGCTTCACAACGGGTAGCACTATGGGCAACCGGATCGGACTTCACACCGGTCTAATTCAGTATCCCGACGCATTTGTGTATTTCTCTTCGGCTTCACACTATAGCGTCAAGAAGACTGTGAAGGACTGTGATACCTGGACCCGTCGCTGGATGCCAGGAAGAGTCCCTCGCTTTGCCGAGATACCAGCCGATGAATATGGCCGTATGATTCCGAGTGCACTCGCGCAGCAAGTCTTGTCCGACAGAGCCGAATGTGAGTCTCATGAGGAAGAGTATCAGATCATCCTCTTCGCCAATAGGGGCACCACCTTTGTTGGAGGTCAAGATGATATTCTTGAACTTACAAAAACACTGGCCCAGATTGAGGTGGTTCCATCTTACATCCACGTTGATGGTGCATTGGATCTAGGATTCGTCGCCGATGGGCTCCATCTGGGGCCACCAGGTACTCAACGGGCAAGTTCAAGGATTCCCGTAGTACAGGGTATCACACTCAGCCATCACAAGGTCTTTGGAATCATGGTTTCCGGGGAAGTGATCAGCTACTGCCCCAACCACTCCAAGCAATTTGACGCCCTGGCTGGGACCGTCGACCCCCGCGCTGTTTTTGAAACATGGCTTTTTGAACAGACCTACCACACGGCTGACTTGGTCACCATCTGGAAATACTGCTTGGGCAACGCGAGACTACTGCGCGAGCTCCTTGCAGAACACAAAGTTCCAACGCACTTCAATCAAGAGAGCATTATTACACTCTTGGAATATCCGCCACGTTGGCTGGTTCAAGAGTTTCACCTGGCACCTGAAGGAGACTGGGTTCATTTTATCACCATGCCTCATATTTCCCCTACAACCATCAAACGGTTCGTGCGAGCGATTGTGTCGATTGATACAAATTGTGGTACTGCCTTCGATTATGTCGGACACTCGCTTGCTTCATCCTTGCATTTGAATGGCCATGCTCAGCTCAGACGTCTCACAAGTCGGAGCATCTATAGCGAAAGGGTTCTAGCAGTTGCAAACTTGGCCATCTTGCAGAATCTTCAAGCTCAAAAGGTCCGTGATGATCTTGGTCTCAGAAAGCTTAACGACATACGATCTTGTTTTATTTACAGCGCCATGTCTTTTGCACTGTTCAACGACATGAATGAGCCGCTGGTTGTGTTTCTTGCCGATGGAGCTGGCGACAGAGTGCTTAAACCTAGTTTGATGCTAGTGAAATACTCTTTCCATGACAGGGTTCACATGCTGCACGATATTGCTATTCAACTTTATGGACATGTGGGGGATTTGTTAGACGTGACCGTTGAAGTGGGCGCTTGGAGCTATCAGGCTATGTTCTTTTAACGACAAACTTGTTTTTACTAGCGAGCTAGAGCTGTCTGATTAACTCTCTGAAGATTCCTGCAATTAAAGACCTACAACTACATGTCGTGGGAATGTAAGATATGTTGTTTGTGTTATATCCATTTAAATTGGAATGAGTAAAGCTGCAGGGTAGGTCTCATCTAGGCCCACTACCCAATTGGCATTCCTTGCTTTGAAGTCAAGGTCCTATCAAACCAGCTTTACTCAAATGATGTTCAACTGTATTAAGTATCTGTGAAGGTTACAAAGAACTACTTGGTGCAAATAAACCTCTAGGAACTTCATGATGAAAGGATTTGTAATCTTTGATGACTCACTAGTGTTTAGAATTGCCGGGTTGGCTGAAGTGTTGACCCCGGGCTACATTTCCATTTCCAGAAAGCCGAATTCGACCTAGTCCCGAATCATGGCCCGGCATTTTAACAACCAATCATGCATCAGCAATATCGGCTTGAGATCCCGAGACTAGGATAAATTCCCGAGAACCTTTATGCAAACTTCTATCACCACCCTTTATCTGCATCCTTTATCTTACATCGATTAATTGCCCGGGGATGCTTCAATATCCGAACCTGAAACAATGGAAGGACAAAAGCCGGCCAAACTAAGCAAATCTTGTGTTCCGTGCCGCGACCACAAGATCAAGTGCGATGCTCCTGTTCGGGGATTGCCGTGTAGTAATTGTATCCGCAGGTCATGTTATGATAGGTGTATTCTTCCGACAAGAAAACACCGACAGGTGTTGGTTTGCCTGTAGATCTATTGGGAAGCGCGTGCTGACTTTTGCTATTGCAGGAACACGGTAGAGGGTAGGAGGACGCGGGTCCGGCCGTCTCCGCCATATATCCACCCAGCTCTGCCAGAGAGTGACAAGGTGAGTTGTACAGCCGTGCAGACGCGCCTACCCATACAGCCTCTTAGAGTCGATCTTTATGCACGTAAGCCCCTGCTGACTAGCGACCGATCAGGCCTTTCCATCTAGTAATGCTATGCCAAGCAGCAACTCACCCGAATCGACAACTGTCGCCCAGACGTGTCCCTTCGCCGACAAGGCGGATAAATGCCGAGATCCAATGAAATATCAGATCAGTTTGAACTACATCAACATTCTAGAACAAGCCGAAAGCAATGGAACTCAAAGCCGCGATCAATCCAACGCCCTCGTTGAGGAGAGCCCTAACTCGGCAACCAGCTCCAGCAAGTCATTTGGACACCCAAACATAATATCTCGACAACTAGACCCCGGCGATCAGGAATTCCTTGTGGGCAAGGGTGTCTTTTATATCCCTCTCCAGCACTGCGTGTAAGTTTCCATTTGTTACGAAGGCTTAGCTTCGACTAACGGCACATAGTGAAGCGCTTCTCCGAGCCTATTTTGATTTCATTGATCCTTTTGCGCCCATCATGGACAGGCCTGACTTCATTCGTTCCTATATGTCCGGATGCTACTCCCTCTTTGTGATGCACGCTATTCTCGCTAGTGGGGCCCTCCATGTGTCTCTAGATACCATCTTAGAATGCGGGGCTCAAAGTCGGTTGGAGGCACAGACTAGCTTCTCATCCAAGGCGACGCTGCTCTACGACTTTGGGTGCGAGACGAATCATCTGCATCTCCTCCAAGGCTGTGTATTACTGGGAGGTGTGTTAATTCCTTCTGCCGTCGAAAAGGATTGCTTTTAAGAGGGGGTTAGGTTGGATTTCTAATTAATACTTAGGTATATACTTAGGTAAGATAATACTTTAATATTAAGTTCTAGCTTTAATTTATTAAAAGTAATTAGCTTACTTATGTAACTGGTTTGCTTATTAAATAACGTGCTTGATAAGCGAGTGAGCCAGACAAGCGAGTGAGCCACATATCTTAACCTTCCAAATTAAATTCGCAATAAAAACACCACAATCTATCTGATCAATTAAAATTAATTGTTATACTATTCCCTATTGACCTCAATTGCCTCCTGACAGGTCCTTGCATTATGCCCGGTCTTTCCGCAAATACTACACTGCCGAACCTTTGCTCCTTGTGACCTTCCGCGACCACCTCTCGAGGATTCAGCTGTTAGCTGCGCATCAATATCTATCTGATCAATTGCTTGTAATGCTTCCCCTATAGTTAAAGGCCCTTCTTTCTGTACCTTAGTCCTTTTTCCCCTCCGGCGTCGCCCTACTGTCTTATTCTCTTGTTCAAGTTGTCGAACCCTATCATCTAGTAAGACCATCTTATGCATAAGAACAGTTGTTGCCTTCTCAAAATGCTTTACGGCTTCAATTATTGACTCAGGGGAGCTGCTCTTATGATTTCTGATCCTTCCTTGCAGATACTTAGAATGCGATTGGGCCTCTAGCACTGTCTTTGGGGTCCTTGCAGTCCAAGGGGTCGATGGTATTATGACCTCTACGGGAGGCGTCGGAGTCCGTAGCTGCACATCAAGCTTCGAGATGACATTTTCTGGGTTAAAGGGAGCAAGCCCAGCTCCTCTGAAACCTCCCTTGATATTGCTTTCTGTAATAGCAGCTTGGTGGGCGGCGTAAAAGGCAGGAAAGAACTCAGTCTTCTTAATATAGGTTATATTGCATCTGATCAGATGCTCTATTTCTCGACCATATGCCTTTTTCAGCGGCCCAAAGCACCCTACGTCAAGAGGCTGAAGTAGATGAGAGGCATGAGCAGGCATACAGAGCGTGATAATCTTGTTCTCTTTGCAATATTTCTCGAATTCGACGGAGTGGTGACTTTCGTGACCATCAAGGATCAAGAGGCGATAGCGACTGTTCGTTCGCTTAGCTGTAGCCCGATCAAAGTGCTTTAGCCACTCGAGACCCAGCTTATTATTAGTCCATCCATTTTCGCTCAATGCAATAACCCAATCGCCGGGGAGGTCGCATTCTTGGTACCAATTGGCAAGGTGATCCTTGCCTGCACCAATGATAAACGGCGGGATCGATTGACCGTCCGCATTGATCCCCTCGATCACAGTAATCCATTCGCGGTTTCCAGGCTGTACTTGCTTTGGTCTTCCTTGCCTGTAAGAGCTTGTGACGACTGTTCCGGGCTCAATTACGCCCATCATAAAGCCGGTCTCATCAAAGTTCCAGATATCATCTGATCGGATACCGTATTTCGCGATTGTATTCTCTACAAGCCGAAACCAGCCACGAATAATAGTCGGATCTTCGCATTTAGCTCTCTGATAGTCATACCTCCGAGATAGACGTGTCTTTAGCTCTGGTTGTCGCTTGACGAAGTTATAAGCCCAGCGCTTGCCGACGTATGGCGCGTTGCGGTTGGCAAGTATAGAATTAGCTATATCTTCCACATATGATAGTCGCGAGGGAAAACCTCGCAAATCTAGGTCTAAAATGAATTGGACTACTATCTGCTCTTCCTGATCAGATAGTTTCCGTGACTTTGTGGGAGTATCACGCGTTGAAAGAATGCCATGCTGGCGGCGACCTAAGGTACTACGGTTGACATTGTAGATATTTGCCGCCCGTCGGACTGTAAGTTTTGGGTTATCTCGAAGGGCCTGAAGGGCAAGAAGGATTCTAGCTTCATTTGAGGACTGTGGCATATTTGTTGGTTGTGAAATAGCTGATTGAATTATAATGTTGTAAGGTGAGGGATTTTTGGCTCACTCGCTTGTCTGGCTCACTCGCTTATCAAGCACGTTATATTACTGTATTTTATTATATAATTAAATTTTAGAGTTTATAAATATATAATTTGAAGGTGAAGAGCAACAACAAAGAAAAAGACTGCACAAGATGATATCTTCCAACACTCTCAACTTCAAGCTAAGTGTAGACTGCCAGTTAGGTTCAATTGAGATAGGGTCTTCGTCATAAGATAGAGAATTAAACGATCAGTTCAATGATATCAGATACGAAGGAAACTCATTTATTATTACTATCAGTTATAAAATAACTTCATAGATAACTCTCGGGAAGTTTCTTACTACTAAATCCACCCGTGCCACAAGACAATCTTTCCGATTGAACACGCTGCTGATTTGTAAAGGATGGGATACTACAGACTAGTTAGCATTCTGCTACAGATGGTGGTCAGTCGCGGGGATAAGTTGGCGGAGCCGGAGACCTCGTCAATGTAGCTTCAAATACAACCTTCTAAAACTAACGTGCAATGAACACAGACGAACGGCTGGAAATCACAAAGCAGGAGCCAGCGCAAGCTAAAATGCCTGGAATGGTGTGCATGGCAACATCCGAACTGGCAACCAGGTGAAAACATCTCCACTTACGAAATCTTTGATTGGCCTGGGCCCTAGGTCGTCACCGGCTTGGAGACTTATATGCACTGAGGAGATCGGATAGTCATCTGCCGTATATTGAAATTTGGGAACCCTTACATTAGTTAGCGTGTGGGAAATGATGACGATGAAGAGACGTGTAAGGCCAGAGTGGTATTGGATTAAGGTTGAGTTACGTCACCTCACGCGTAGTGGCTTCGCGGCTGATGTCTGCTAAGATTAACCTTTCCGGAGCCGATAGGGAGCCATGAACATATGGAAGTTGCTGACAATTCTAGTTAAAAGAGAGCAGTAATTAAATGACAAGAGTTAAAATCATTATGGCAAAAGTATCCTGTGCTCCGGTAATGCGCAGTGTAATCGTCCTGAGCTGCCTGAAGACTTCGGTCCATACCTCGCCCCAGTCTCCTGCCTCGAACAGGCAGCACCTACTACAGTGGATCGTACAAGGCTCTTATAGACCTAGTATTTAACTACCTGTTTCTGATTAGCGAACTTGTAAAAAATACAAGACATCGCCACTAACGTGAGCTCTGATTAGAGAATAGCCCTGCCGTGACCGTCGCTAAGCCTTAAGGCAGTCCAAGGAATACCTCCCTTCCATACGGCATTGAACCCGATCGCTGTGATAAACCTACCGTTACTCCGCATGATTACTGATCAGTAGGAGTTTGACGAATATAACATCTTTATTCTTCATGTTCCGAACACCCTTGACTTGAGTCCGACGAGAATTTGAGTCACATGTCTGTTCAGATTTGTCATACATCATTTGAATTTGAATTTCATTAAAGTTTATAACACAGTAATACAATACGAGGAATAGACTTTGTGAATACAACGCCCCATAGCTATCGTGAGTGGAAGTTGAATGATGCGCGGCTCCAATCATATTCAGTCTTATCGAAAGGCTAAAGAATGTCGGGCTTTGAAAGTAACGTCGCCAGTCCGACAAAGAGTTAATGTAAACTAGACGATGACGGAGTGATGATTCAGGATGAGGCACAAATAAAAATACACGAAGTTTGTTTGCAGTTACCTTGAGGTTCATATCTATCAGATATAGCAGTTTCGACGGTATCGTTTCACCGAAATATTATGTTTGACAAGCGAAACATAGTAGAGATGCATAATTTCATAATCATTGGGGCTCTTCACTTTGTCTCTCATAGATCTCCCAAAGAATAAGAGCGGCCTTTCTCCTTTATCTACCTATTGTCCTCATCCTTGTTCTCCTCAACATCAAATCCTAACAATGCATCCCTATCATCAGCATTATCATCATCACATCTAGTCCAATCATGGCCTGCCGTCACTTTATTATCCCCCCTCATCTCCTTCGAGCTATCGCCAACAGCGAGGCCAATACATACAAGATCCGGCACGCTGCTCGTCGAACCCTCGCTGCCCGGGATACATACACCAAAGTCCGAGCTGAACGCATGGTTGCTCTGGCCGTACCTCGCGGGTATCAGCGCCAACAAATAATCCCACCTCATATCCTGCGATCCTTGTCTCAGTCTAAAGAGTCTGAGGAGAACGTTCGTGATCGTGCCAAGCGAGATCTCCAACACGTCGAGGGTCTGATGCAGCAGAAGCTAGGTAAGTTCCCTCCACCTTCATGATGAGCCTTACTAAGTCGCCGAGGCTCGTTCGAGAGTTCAGGAACTGCTGAGCTTGCGAAGAAATCTTCGCCTAAACGCTCCGTTTACGATGCCAATCATACGACAGACGAGGCTGACCTTCCCGGCAAATTAGTTCGCAAAGAGGGAGAGGACAACATCCAGGATGAGGCTGTTAATGAGGCCTACGAAAATGTTGGCATTGTTTTAAACTTCTATAACAAGCATTTCAATTGGCATTCCATCGACAACAAGAAAATGGATGTCGTCAGCAGCGTCCATTTCGGCGAGGAATACGAAAACGCTTGTAAGTGAATTTCCATGTGTCTGATATAAGGCTTCCCTCGATACTGACTTTAGTAGTCTGGGATCCAGAGAGACTGCAGATGGTCTATGGGGATGGTGGTGAATTTCTCAATAATTTCACCGGCTGCATTGACGTTATCGGACATGAGCTTACTCATGCTGTTACTGAACACACCAGCCCTCTAGACTACAGTGGCCAATCTGGGGCTCTGAATGAACACGTTTCTGACGTCTTCGGCATTATGATCAAGCAAGAAGTTCAAAATGAGAAGGCTCATGATGCTGACTGGCTTATTGGTGAAGATTGTATCCTGCCTGGTGTGAAGGGAGTGGCTTTGCGAAGCATGAAGGCCCCAGGCACTGCTTACAACGACCCTCGCTTTGTATGTTAAAAAAGCTTCGATAAGAACTCATTGCTGACCGATGGCACAGGGCACGGATCCTCAACCAGATAATATGAAGGACTATGAAATCACAATCGACGACAACGGAGGCGTACACATCTATTCTGGGATCCCGAACAAGGCATTTTATCTTGCGTCTGTAGCCTTTGGGGGTTACTCTTGGGAGAAGGCTGGAAAGATCTGGTGGGAGACGATGAGATCGGGCAAAATCGCGCCAAAGTGCCAATTCAAGCATTTTGCAGATATCACTGTCGAGATTGCCGAAGAGTTGTTCGGCGAAGAAGCGGCTAAAATAGTCCGCAAGGCTTGGACTGATGTTGGAGTTACCAGGGGCATTTAAGAGCGAGACCCTTAGTGGTGCAGTATTGCCGCCTGCGCATCACGCTTAACAGCTTGGATCTGTGACTTATCTTGACACCCATTTTACTAATATTATTAAGTAGTTATTAGTATATATTTAAGTAATATAGCTCTTTAAGCCATACCCTCCGTCTAGTGCTATTTAGATATATATATCTTATCCCCGAACGCCTCTAGAACGGCCCAGTCCTTATTGCCGAGTTTACTATCGTCTCGACATATGGCAGGCATAATTGCGCTTGCCTTAAGCCGCTTGACTGCTTCGACGTGTTGTCCTTTTCCCATTCCTTCTTGTGCTTCAAGACTAGTATCTCGAGGTAAGGTCGAAGCTTTAAGGCACGGCAGATCATATACAGCCGCAATAGCCAGCGAGTTTTGTTATCGATAACCACGTTAGGGGGCTTCCGAAATCTCGCCCAAGGATCCTCAGATACATCGAACTCCAGCCGTTAGATACTGCAGAGAAGTGTGGTGAGTAGATCAGATCGGTGGATCGCAACCACAAGATTATAGAGCTTGCCGACCGGACCTCTCTTTCGCCAAAGCTCATGCTCAGCCATGGCTAAGAAGTCTCTATGTCCTAGCCGGGACTTAAACGCGTCGGCATCCTTTCCAAAGAGAATGGCTTAACCACAAGATTGATTACGTGGCCAAAGCAACGGCCCCACCGTTCCTTGCCATGGAACTTGAATCTCTCCTTAATGGTATTTATTGCAGTGTTGTTATTTTGTACGTTATTAAGCGTAGAGTACTCAATTTTCTCCTCTGAGATCTCTTATGACTCGAGTATTTCGATGATCTCGTGTCTAATATTGGCCCCAAAGTGTCGAACTGTCAGCTCAGGCACTCCTAGAATAAGCTTGCAGGCCTTACTATCCTCATGTCGAAAAAAGCAGGCAAAACTATATAAAGCATGCTTAGTCCGCGATCTCTAGCCGTCAAATGAGATGTGTATTAACCCAGGTGTATTTATTAATACCTCGATTACCTTCCCTTTGTGTTTTTTATGCTTGGCAACGGCACGCTTGCAAACTGTATTATGACCGACATAGGCATCCGTGCTTACGACGAAAGGGTTAAGGTACTTGAAAATGGCCTGTAACCTCTTATTCTCGGGTTCTTGGAAGGATAGGTTACTCTCGATGATCTATTTGACCACTAGATGCTGGAAGATATTCCTGTTAAAACTCTTAATAAGGCGATTTGTAATTTCTTGCTCTCGGGGCGCGTTAAGATCGAAGTTAAAGGCTTTCGTTATTGCCTGGTATCCTGTCGACGGTTTCTTTCGAGACGCTGGCGCAGACTGTTTTCCGGGGGGATCTTGAATCTTGTGGTGGTCCCAGAGATGCCGTTTAGTGTTCTAGATTCACATAGATATGATACAGCCAGGAGAGGAATCTGATTAGCAGTAATTATACGTAAGTATAGCATATAGCAGACTTAATAGCAGTTAATTAATAAGCAGGTAAACTTCCAAGATTTTAATAAATTATTAATAGATAATTTGAAAAAGATTATTTACTTTTAGAATATTATTTTATTAATGTTTAGAAAGTCTATAAAAGTACTAAGAGAATTTATCATCTTACTTTAAGAGCTTTTATAAGTAACTTAAAATAACTTATATGATTTAACTTAATAAGATATTAAGTATACTAAAAGTTTAAAACTTTTAAATATTATTTAAATTAACCTAATATAAGGCACAAATAATACCTTATTTACTTATATAAATAAATAAACCTTCTTTATATAAATATATAATATAAAAAATATTATCAACACTAACAATCATGGCCGTCGGTACCAATACTAAACTCGACTTCACTGAGTTCTTCAACGTCATCGATGGAAAGCTCGAGACAACCAAGGAGACTGCCCGGGGTGTCAATCCCTCAACTCTCGAGAAGATGCCCTCAGTTCCGGTTTCGACTCCAGAAGATGTCGACAGGGCTGTTCAGGCGGCTAAGAGGGTCTCTGGAGCCTGGGCCGATGTTCCGTACAAAGAGCGACAGGCCATAGTGGCCAAGTTTGCGGATGGCATTGCCTCGATCCAGGAGGATCTTACAGTCCTGTTAACCAAGAAACAAGGAAAAGCTGTGAGTTTCTGGGTTCTCTGTTCTACCTGCTTGTCTGACAGAAGTATAGCTGCAACTGGCACACGTGGAAATTGGCATGGCCATTCAGTTCCTCCAGGGATATGCACAGCTGGCTGACCCGGAAGAGGTGATTGAGGATAAGCCTGGTCGTAGAGTCGTCACCAAATACGTCCCCCTTGGTATGTTACCCAGTGGCCAATCCCGCCCTCAATGCTAATAATCCATAGGCGTTGCGGTCGGTATTGTCCCTTGGAACTGTAAGTGGAATGTCCCGGATACTAATTTGGTGCAATGCTAACAATAGAAAGCCCCTGTCTTTCTAGGTAAGGTTTACGGGATCTACAGCAACTGGAGTGAAGGTCCTGCAGAGCGCTGCTGGAACTCAAGCGTGTAACCCTTTAATTGTGAGTCGAGCATTAATGCCCAGAGCTCTGGGACTGACTTATATAGGGGAGGTAATGATCCGGCGATTGTCTGCAGTGATGTTAATTTGAAGAAAGTTGCTCCAAAGGTAGGTCGTGGCAGGGAAGCTATAAAACAAAGATGCTAATTACTTAGTTTGCCATGGCGGCTCTGGCGAACTCCGGTCAAGTAAGTTATTAAATGTTCTGGATTCGACCTCGCTGACAAGTCTAGCTCTGCATCGCCATAAAGCGCATCTATGTCCACGAGTCCATATATGACGGCTTGTTGGAAGCAATAGCTGTAACGGTGAAGAGTCTTCCTGTTGGTGATGGCCTGGAGAGTAGCACACTTATGGGTCCCGTTCAGAACCACCTGCAGTTTGATAGAGTGAAGAGCTTACTCGCAGATATTCAATCGCACAACCTCAAGCTTGCAGCTGGATCAATCAGACCGTCAGACGCGGGAAAAGAATACTTCATCACTCCTACCGTTGTCGACAACCCTCCAGATGCCTCTAGGATTGTAGTAGAGGAGCCATTCGGTATGTTCTATCTTTCGTTTCGATGAAATGACACTCACATTCATTAGGCCCTGTCTTCCCTGTGCTGAAGTGGAAGGACGAGGATGAGGTCCTTAGACGTGCTAATGATATCCCTATGGGTCTTGGTGCCTCGATTTGGACTCCAGACTTGGTGAAAGCAGAGAGGCTGGCCGCGAAGCTCAAGGCAGGAACAGTTTGGATCAATAGCCATCACGAGCTAATCCGAATGTGCCATTTGGGGGAGCTAAGCAGGGCGGTATTGGTGCTGAGCATGACCTTGAGGGGATCAAGTCATACTGTAACACCAAGTCTGTGTTTGTTAATGCAGCATGATTAGTGGAAAATGAGTCTGGATATATGCTGCTTTAGTTTATTCACTATGAAAACCTATAGCTAAGAGCTCAGAATTACTACATAAAGCTTAGTAGCTTCCACGATTAAGAAGTCACAACTGCATGCCGTGGGAGTGCAAGATATGTTGCCTCTAGTCCCTTGACTACTGTACCATTCTTATTCGCACTGCGAACCAGCTTTGCAGGAAAGTCGCCCTTCAGCTTCCATGGACTGGAAACTGTAGCTGCAGGAACGGTCGAAGCGTTTGGTACTGGGAAAGACTGTGCCCATCCAAAAATCTTCTCTGCCGTCACTAGTAACCCATCTGTAGGATCATTAACAAGTTCTCTCTTTTCACTGGCATATTGCACCCAATTAGCTCCCATGTTATCCCAGAGCTTCTGATTTGTCTCGCTCTCCTCTGTTGAGCTGAGCTCTGCTGGGGTGTATTTCACTTGGGTTGGTGCCATGACCACTCCCGACTTGGCATCCAGATCCGGGCTTACGGCAACGTAATCTAGCCCATCTGGTTTTGTACTATCTGGTATTGCCTTGCGGATTGGCTTGTATCCAGGAACAAACCAGTCAGTACCAGGCATAGTGGCTATAAATCGGAGATCCACAACACCCATTTTGGCTGCATCACTTGCGCTGAAGGTGGGAATAAAGCTGAGGGCAAGAATAGGGGCTGGCGAACTCAGTAGTAAGCCCATGGGTAGTGGTACCGTGGCACCTTCGTGAGATAAAAGCGATGACGCAGCAACCAGAGAAGGGTCCGTGTCTCTGGAGTATTTGCCCCATGTTCCAGTTGGTACAGATTTGATATCAAATGATGCGCTTGTCCAGCCACCAATAACCTTTTGACTAACGGTCTGCATAACAACAACAGACAATTCTGAGACTATGTCTGTTGTGACTTGCATCGGTCGTGAGAATATGTTCGTTTTGGTAGGATGAGGGCCGCCGTTTAAAACAGGCACCTCTGCTCCAGCGCCATCTTCTGCTGGTATGAAGGCCGGGGCCACGGAGGCATAACTGAGCGCGAAGTCTGTTTGAATACGGAACTTGAAAGTACCACCTTTGACAAACCACTTTGTACCTTGACCAGCATTACTATCACTGGGCACCGCATTGGTGCTGAAAGTGGACTCTGCTGTGCCTCGAGCACTATTGCTAGAAACAACGGGGGAAGGACTTGGTTCCGGCTTAAGCTTGGGTGGGTTCGGATAATTACCATCCTCAAGAACAAACTTTAGGGCAGCGGCTTCAACTAGCTCTGGAGCGGGGATTGGACGGGGCACGGTGCCTGTGCCACTGGGTGCAGGAACCATAGTTCCCTCCAGGTCGGAACGAGGGTCATAGGAAACAACAGACTGAACTCGCTCCGGGTCAATGGTATTTTTAGTTTGGACTTCTGGGCCGGGTTGATGGACCATCTGCCAGAATTGCAGTAGTGTGAGAGGGTCTTTTGCATCAGGGCTGGATCCAAAATCGATAGTAAATCCAAAAGCCCAAAAGTCGACACTGGCCAAAGTTAGTTGAATGGGTCTTTAAACAAAATGATAAAGGTTACATACTGGGCTGTCCCTCCAAACTCTGGACCTTGAATAACAAGGAAGGCACCGATACTCGCGCTAATGTGAATATGAATGAACAAAATGTCAATATTGAACGACACGCCGACTGATACACTAAACTCTGCCACATAGTGAAGAGGGTGGAAGTTGATCAGACAGTCGAACTGTGCATCTAGCCAGGCCTGCAGAGGTCCAAGATCGAGGCTGACGTGGATCAAAGCACCTCCCATAACGACTTTGGGCGTGACAGCGAAATAACAGTTTCCGACAACGGATAAACAGCTGCCAACTGTGAAACATATTCCGAGGCGTTGTGGCACAGGATACCAGTCCGGCACTTGATATTGAGGGTGGTACCCTCCAACGGAGAACACCCAATCTCCAGCATGTGGATTAGACTGTAGCACGATTAGTCCATTGGCCATATTCTTTTGGGTCATTTGGCATACTCCAAACCAGTATACAAGGGCAAACCCTCCCGTGAGCTGGCATTGGGGAACGAGTAGGAACGATGTCGGCGCCAAAGCTGCCTCGACGCGAAAATACCCTTCACCCATATTGAATTCAACCACCATCGCTAGCTCAACATAGACGAGACAAGACTCCCTACTTGGTGCATCAGGTGGCATCATAGCAACTGCATCGCCGTAGATAGCTAGATCAAAACCACCGGCCTTGACTTCTAGCATTGCCACAGCGGTAACAGTGAGGCAATCAAAAACCGAGGCTGATAGTCCAGCTGCCAGCCAATATTCGTCTTGTTTTGGCGTCACCCATGGAGGTCCGGTTTGAGTCATAGTCTGTACGATGAGAAAGGGATCGCTACCAGCACTCGCTGTGGCCGTGTCATTAATGAATGGGAAACTTGTTAATTGGTCAATTGTTGGCGGGGTGACAAAGGAGTTGTAGCCGAAACCCATTCTGACTCCAGAGATCTCGCCGAATTCAAGAGTGATAAGTGCTGTAGACATTAGCTTTTACACTAGAGGGTTGGGGTGTCAATAGGGGAGAGAGGGAACTTACGCCCGTTAAGCTTAGCATAAAGAAAGACACTCTTGAACCCATCAAGAACAGCATATTCTCCGACACCAATAAAGTTGTATGGTGGAAACGAGATTCCTATTGCACCGAGATATGCATCCTGAGTCTTGGTGACGATGTGTTCAAACCCACCAGCTATCAGAAGCGGCGGTTGGTTGAATGAAGCTACCATGCCTGATATGACTGGCGACATCTTGCCAACGAGGCTTGCAAGATTGTCTAGTGTAATGCCGCCCTCCAGTGGGACTGCGAACCCGAAGCCGATGAGTTCAAGCATAATAGGGCCCATGGCAAACATTGCATTAAGTGTAATTGAGATCTGTGGAACATCTCCTTGTTCTTGGTATTGTAATGAAATAGCACTGATAGTGAGTGGCCCAAGGTTGAGTGTCAACTCGCCCTTCGAAGGAGGACTTGCCGGTACGGGTGCTCCTGGTGCGTCACCGGAAAGAGCAACTTCAGACGTCATGGCTTCTACTGGTGGATTTGGTGTTTTTGGCTGAGGTACAGTTGGGGTCGCTGTTGCAAAGACATGATCCAAGACCGCTTTCTGGTTTTGAATCAGGATGAAATGATGTCCTGGGATTATCACGACACTATCAGCTGTCGAGGCCTTGGCGTTGGCTGACTGGCCGACGTTGGCAGAAAAGTAAATAGGATTATCGACAGGCAAGACTTGGTGATTCAAAGCAGAGACCTCAGACTTGAGAAGACCGCCAGAATCGCTCACCCACAAGTACTCCAGAGAATCGAAAGGCTGTACCAAGTCTCCAATCAGTGGGATGCCTGACAGTTTTGGAAGACTGCCAACGGCAACACGGACGATTCTCTTAGTCTTGCTGGGGTCTTTGTCTCCTATCTGAGCAAATGTAAAGCTGATATGCTCAATTTCAACTTGAAAGGCAAAAGCGACTTGATCTGTCCGATGCTTTGCAACCTTCATGGTGATAGGACTGTGACCTCCTTCAGCAGAAGGGATCTCAATTCCAGACACAAATGTCGGAAGAGAGTCCGCTGCTCCAGGGACGATGGAGTCAACTACAGCACCCAAAGTCGCAATCTGTCCATTTGGGGCAGAAGCCCCCAGGTCACACTCAAATGTCCAGTCTGTCTGGACTCTCTTCTCAGGAGGTGTGTTTGGGTCGCCAGATGGCTGCACGGTGACGACAGGCACCGGAGCATCAGCTGGTAGAAGAGTGCCTTGGGATCCCGGGGGAGTTGCCTGGGCAGCTGTCTTTCCATTGACATTTGAGCTGACATACTGGTAGAACAGGCGCAATTGTAGCAACCCAACCTGGACGGTTCCAACAAAGGCAAAGCTTGTAGCCGCGCCCCCATCTGCGTATGTATAAACGACTTGCACCTCCGGAATCTGTAATTTCCCAAGAACAGAGAGAAGCGACTCGTTGTAGTTGGGGTCAAACCATCCAAATAGCATGGCGCCGTTGATATTTTGCGCCAGCCCAGAAAGAAGCCAACTTTTATTCTGGTATGAGAAGTTGAGGCCAATCATACCCATAACATTTGGATCCAGTGGACTTGTCAACAGAAAGTCGGTGGCCAGTGTACATGAGAATGAGCCCGGTCCAACAGACAATCTGACATCAAGTTCGTCCCAGACAAAAGGAGCTGGGACTTGGGGGCCAGCGTTGGAGGGTGCTGGAGGTGGCGCAATCAGCTGGGCAGCCAAAGATAGAGTCTTTGACGTTATCTGGTACGATATCCTCGCTGCTGTTATGACAGTTGGAAGAGAATTCGGGAGAGTTGACATCTCTGAAGAAAGATCTCGTATCTTGTAAAAGGGCCTAGTGACAGTGCCATCCGGGGCCATGATAGCCTGGCTGGCGCTAAAGATTGGCCGCAGATATTCGATCGATGTTGTGTAGAATCCGTCAAGGATAAGGCCACCAGAAAATGTCGCAGATGACGAATCGTACAGAAGTGAAATGTTGAACGCCCCCCACTCCAGGGAGAACAATATCGACCAGTATGTTCCAACAGCGGCATCTACAGTTGCAGAGACCCTCAGAAGATGCAGGTTCGAAAGAATGTTACCCAGAACGGGCGTTACCGAACTTTCAGATAGCCCGGTAAGTGTGAAGAAGTTTGCTGGAGAAGAAGAGTCTGGGTTTTGAAGAATCGATAGGTTTATGCCGCCACCGTCGAGAGTAACCCAGAAGAGAAATGGCCCAGCGGCAAATTGTATGCCAAGCGAGTAATAGCTATTTACATGGATCACGGCCGCGGTAGTAACTGGTGGATCTGTGTCTTCATTGACATTGGAAACAGCATACCCCAGGGACGTTTTCTGAATCACAATCTTCAAAGAGCTGAACAAGGTCGAGAGGTTGATACCAAGATGAGAGTAAATAGTCTTTGAAACGTTTTGTAAAGCAGTAGCAACATCGCCAGATGGGACAAATGTGAGAGCCACATCAGCCCGCATGGTTTGACCTGGTGTGATCCAGAATGCATTACGTTCTGCAGTAACATCTACCTGAAGTGGTAGAGCTGGTCCAAGAGCCTTGACTATGCTTTGCATCAAGGTGCCTGGAGATGGGCGAGCTGCGAGGGGAGGGTTGCCATCTTGCACGGGATCGCCAGGATATGTTCCATTGTCAAAAGGAATATTCCCGCTGCTGTCCGCGACTCTGAATTTCTGCAGAATATCTGCAAGTGCGGGTGTTGCAGTTGTTGTATCAGCGATTGCAGTCGAAGGGAGCCCAATTATAACGCTGTTGTCAACGTTGTAATCGGCAGTGTGAAACTGGGAGTCATTTGCCGAGCTATCAAACTTGAGGTCCCAAAGTCCATCCTTTGTAAAGCTGCAGGCCAATTCTGGATCACCTCCTGTTGGGCTTGCTGTCACATCTAATTGGCATCCGACTTCGGGGTCTTGAAAAAAGTCTCTCCATTTCGGAAGAACGTTGGCCTTGGAGTTGTCCAAGATCCTAGTAATGGCTTCACTCATGATGAGCGGAATTTGGCTTTGATGGTCCCAGAAGCCAGCTTCAGTAACGGACAATCTCAATGCCTAGAAGGTCACGGGGAGTGGTGTTGAGTCAGCCAGGTTTAGCATTCTTTGATCAACAAGGTTGCAACGACATAGATTAGAAGCCGTCATTGCCGTGTGGATGATCTAGACTTCAGCAGGCTGACAGTATGCTGACCGGCATGCAGGAGCTGAAATGTGATATTGTGTGTGATGATGCTTTAGCTTATTTACTTTTGGCTTTTGAAGCACAATTTACGAGAGACACTGGAGGTACCTAAGATACAATACTACATGGCCAGAATGTGCAGTGACTTGATTTGCTGGGTTAGATCCGAGACACTACGAGATATTAGGTGGGACAACCCCGCTTCAGCCCCTTTCCACTAGCGTTAGCACGCAGATCGATAGTTTGTTTTCATCCCTGCACAAGATTGTCATCATCTATGCCTATTCCGGTAGCGCTTCCGTTTACCCTGTCACACCTTCACTTTCTGAGATAATGTTTGGGAATCACCACCACACCAAATTTTGTGCAACACTGGCTCTCGATGGTTTGTCGTGGATCTGGAAGATATTCTCAAACGACCTTACCAATATATCTTCTTCTATATCAATCATTGGATACTACTGCCCAATTAATTTGTACTCACAATGTCGAATCCACGCTTACTTACCCAAGGGGCTATGGCCCAGGTTATACAACAGGCTCGAGATCCCAAAACTGGAGATCCAGTCAGGCCACTGCTGGGAAAAGGGGAGATGCGTCTCTACAGCTTTTACAAGCCAAGTCTCCAGGCAAAAGACTACACGATTAACGCAACCCAGACCATCACTTCTGGCACCCAAAAACTTACCCTATATAACACAAAACCTGACGTGAGCGATTTGGGCATGGCCGGCCAGCGATTCGAGGTCATAGTACCGCGTTTTGGTCTGGACACGAAGTTGATCAACACTTATTATCCTCCTGATGGCCATCAAGACGAGGCTCGCATTTTGCCTCACATTGTCTTGAATGACCCCCATTATCCCTGGGAAATATCGCCAGGAGTGACAGCAAACATGAACGAGGAAATTGATTTCGGCCCTGTAGTTGGAAGTGACGGGAAAACTAAAACCGTGGCTCGTTCAATGGTTCCCTGGGTAGCTCTTCTGGTCTTTGACCCCGAGGATCTACAGCTCACAGATATCGGAGAAGCCACAGCTCTCGGCCTTCCGGGATTTAAATCTGACGATGACCTGAAAAAACAAACCTCCAATGGCAGTTTCAGCATGACAGTTGCTGATTACTTCGCAAACATCACAGAAACATCAAGAATCAATTATGCTGCTGGCTACGAGGATCCAGCCACCGGCAAACTGCCAAACCCGTTGCCCCAAGAATACGATGAGATACTGCGCACGCTAGACCAAACAAATGTCATCTTCCCCCAAAAGTCTCTCGTGAAGAAGCTATTCACGGACTCGACCAGGGTTGACACAGCCAGCAACAAGTATGGCATAGAGCAGTACAAGTACATGTCTCATGTCCGAGAAATTAATACCGAAGGATGTCCAGATGCTGGGGTCCAAGAACAGGGAATATTCTCTGTTGTTATTGCGTCAAGAACAGGGGCCCTTCGAGACAAGGTTCTGAGGAATAATGCTTGGACCGAGCTTCCTACCAATATCTCGCAGCCGCGCACTCAGATCTGCCATCTTGTGTCGATTGAGCATCTGGACTCGACAGTTGATACATGGACACCAGATCAGCCCAGCCAACGTGTTGGTATGATATCGCTCTTCTCTTGGATCTATACAGCAATGCCCCCGAACCCTGTCAATTTCGTTACAGCAGTACGAAACTTGACCGAGAATCAGCAGATGCTCAGGGTGGATGACAAGGTCCTTGCTGGTCTCGATTTAGCCAATAAGCAGAATAATGCGTTCAGGGATACTAGCAGTATCAAATCTCAAGTGTCTACTGTTCTAGCTGATCGGCTTCGAATGGGATACACAATTTCACGCTGGAGAACACAGACAGGCGAGGAAACAAGTGCCTTTACTCGGGGACCACTTGTGCCACTGCCAACACCAGCAGTCCCTGCGCCAAACACAATTCAAGACTGCTCTTTCACTTCCCAGGATTATCAGATCCTTGATTCCACAACGGGAATGATGGACCTTTCATATTCATCTGCCTGGCAGCTGGGTAAATTACTGGCAATATCCGACACGACCTTCAGTTCTGCCTTGATGCGGTTTCGATCACTTGTTCGGAATGCATCAGTCAACTCGACCATGATGCAGGCTAATAACATGACAGCAGCAGCTGATGTTGTTGCAAGTGTCACATCAACGATCAACAATCTGAAAACTCTAGCTACTGCACGCCCTGGGATACAAGGAACTCCTCAAAGGGTCCGGCCACCAAGTACTCGCAAGGCAATAACTAGTGTCGGCCATGCGGTAGCGGCGTCAACCTTTCAATCCGACATAGAGAAATCTGTAAGCTCCAATACAGCCGCGGGACAAGACTCCAGCGGTACACCAGTACCCTACAATGGATTTAATCTCCAAGGTCCTAGCAATAGTGACTGGGTGATAATCCATACTTGGCTAGCAGACAAGCTCTCACTTGGGGGTATTCCGTCTCAATATTTACTGCCGGAGCCTTCTTTCCTGCCACCTGAATCACTTCGCTTCTTCCATATCGACGATTTCTGGTTAGATTGCCTTCTCGACGGGGCATTATCTGTGGCCAATCACCTGGATTCAGACGATGATGTTGTTCGCAGGCAGATCAAGACACAGTTCAACTCTTACCTTTCGACGCCTGTTCCTGATGCTGGGTATAAACCTCAAGTTCCTTGTTATGGGTTTTTCATAAGATCAAAGGTCATCAAGGCGATGCCAGATATGAAGATCTCTGTCACCTGGAAGAATCCAGATAAGAGGTATCCGGTCTGTCGTTGGACCAAGTGGGATGATCAGACACTAATGTGTCTTCTGGACCGGCAACCTCAAGAGCTGGACCATATCGAGTTATCACAACCGCAGCACCAGCAAAGATTTGCCATCGGTGAGGCTATCGACGCTACCGGCTCAGGGAATATCACATTCATGCTCCGGACGCTCTTTACAGTTGCCCCAGGCATCTCTCCCGATGGAAGTCAAGTTCCTGATGACATGTCTCAGGGTTGGCTAGACTGGGACTCAAGAGCGATCAACATTAGAAAACTTGCAGTGGACGTCAACCAGCTGCTCAATAAGGCGGCCCCAGGGAAATATGTTGACCCCACGCCCAACTCGTGTGAGACGGGATTAGAGCTCAATGATCCGAGATACTATTTCACAATCGTACCACCACCAGGCGTTGATTCCACTCCCAAGCCGAGAAATCGTCAGCTTTTTGTTCGCAATCCATCTACAACTCCATCACCACCACAGCCTCCCACTCCGCCTCCGAGCCAGCCCCCCAAGCCAGGAGAACCGAGCGGACTGAACCTCCCACCTCCAGTTCCACCTCCAGCACAACTGCAAAAACCTGCCAATAAGCCGTTGTCAGCCCCAGCAGCATCATCACCAGCGCATCAGCGGCCTCATACAGCGACTCCCGCTATAATTCCACAGCCCACAAACAGGAAATTTGTCACGCAACTCGCCAGGTCCTCTGTTGGGTCTACTTCAACGCCACAGTCTCGGTTTGATATGAAGATTTATGTCGACTACCGGGATCCGCCTACACGATTTACCGGTCCATTCGAAAAGTACACCGCCACCGACTATGTGCCTACCAACAATAAATACTACTTTGATCTCATCTTCAGCATCCGAAAAAAGCCCATTGCTGTCAAGTCTGACTACAAACTTCTCAAGGTGGTCATCGATATCCCTATCCAGTCCGTTCCGCCATCAACAAATAAGGAAGTACTGTTGACTCCAAGCTACGATGGACCTGGTGTGCGCATGCTCAACAATCAACGATTCATCCCTTTTCTCTTCACTGATGAGAAGCTGCCGATGCTTCATGCCGAGGTCGTCCCGCGCTCCTCTTCGCTGGATGATGCACTGCAGCTCAACGACTTCAGCTCGTCACAATTATCCTTTCGACTGGCCGAGGCAAACATCGCGCCAGTTACTGTCATATCAAAAGTTGTCATCGATGGGCAGGCGAGGACGAAGCCGGTAGGCAGGGTAATTATTACATGGACTGAATGGTATAGTACGCCAGCAAACCCAGGGGGAGAGCCAGTTATAAATCACTATACACTGCTAAAGCAGAATGTGTCGGACGATTAAGATAGAATGAGATATTAATTCTACCTTTTTACCTACTAAACCTAAGTCATATTTAAAGAATCAGATTATTAAGCAGTATCAATACTTATTTTAATCATCTTCTGCCTATGTCCCCCCTGTATTATCCAACTTTCCCATCAACTGCAAGTATCCTTCCAAGAGTGTGTATGGCGCTGGCTTGAACTTCACCTCACCGACATCTACATTGACTCCCATAGTTGCATACTCTGCAGACAACTCAGTACCATCATCAGCATATCCATTCTGAGCGTAAGGCTGCAGCCATGTCCATGTGCCTTTGCTTCCCGACACAGGGAGGCCAACTGTATTCTTTGGTGTTTTGTCGGGATTGCTTGCGTTCGCCTCTGCGTAGGTGGGAGGGACGTCAGAAGTCACAAGTGAGGGCCCCAGGTGGAAGAAAGCATGCATCTTATCCATAGCCACCTTTACTGCCCAGTCTGGTATCGTTAGTGACTTGGCTGGAAGGATTGGTGAGTATCCGTGAATGGGCGTGTACGGATCTACTAAGAGCGAGGTGACGAGGTATTTTCTGTTCTTGGCCTCGACCAGATCGGCTGTCTTCTCTGGTTCGGGATGCAAGTAATACGGGTTCAAGACAGGGTAGTTCCCTGGAGAAATGCCTTGAATACCCTTCTGTGAGTTCCCTTCCCGTGGGAAATAAGTGTACAGCGTATCCCACTCTGTCACCGGCTGTGGATCTGGTGTATTACTCTCTGATCCTGGTGCAGCGGCGTTGGAGGACAGGAAGTAACCGACAACGCCGTCGAAATTCCGAGCCGCATCACCAATCTTCAGTTTGAACCCGTATCTCTCAAGTTCACCTTTCCAACTGTCCGGTCTGCTAGATATGGAACCAAACTGAGGCTCTAGCGGTGGTTGCGCTAGCTCTATGCTCCAGCCAGCGTTGACAAGGGCCAGCGGCTTACCGACAATGGCATTGGCGTAGGCGGAATAGCTTGACGGCGGAAAGGGCATGTTTTGAATCGCTCCGTTGATCATGTCAAAAAAGGCTTGCAGGTATGTCCCATCTGTGTCGACCTCTGGTGAGAGTTGGTCAAGCAGCTTGCTGAGCTGGTATGTCCCAGCATCACTCGGAACAAGATTGCCTTTTGGTGCTGGGTAGGGTAGCCATTTGGCTGAAACATTGGTACCATTTACTCCCCCCTTACGGATCTCGCGGTAAAAGGTGCCGTCCCCAAGGAAGAATTGCAAGCCGTTGTCAGCATAGTTGACCACGAGCCAGCCCCAGATTGGAGACTCAAAGTCTGTAGCTTCTCTCCAAGCCGAATATTTATCTGGTGCGATTGTGTCTTGGGTGAGGAAGACGCCGTTGATCCTTGCGTCCTGGTTGATGGCTGGAGTAAGTTGAATGAACTGAGATACTGGCCACGAGCCTTCAACAACCGGATCTGGCGTCGGAAACAGTGTATTCAAAACCTTCTTCTTTCCTCCCCTTCCATCGTCAACTTGGATAATATCTGGCGCCAAGTAATCGCTCAAACTTGGGTAGATCTTGGCATCTGGAGGCTTTGGCTGGTTGACGAGCCGTCGATTGAGGTCTGGCATAGTGATTGCCTGTCCAAACTTGTCGACGATGTTGAGTTTTGTGAGCACCATCTGCCCATGCGTGACAGGCTTGAACGGATTGTTTGGATAATCATCCAGTGGAAATGCCATGAGTGAACAGTATGGAGTCAACGCACTTTGAGCGTCCACCAGGGCCAAAGTTCCAACGTCTATCCCAATCTCACTTGCATCTGCCGCAGTCAATGGAATCACATTCTGACCTTGCACCCTCACGTTTGGCTTCACATGTGCACCTTGAACTCTTGTGATCAGATGGTTTGTCAAGCCAGACAACGGGGCAGACAAGAATTTAATCTTGCGGATCTGCTGCTGCAAAACAGCAGGGTCGATATCTGGAGGGATGACGTTGGATTTGTTCTGAAGCACTTGAGCAACCATGGTCTCTAGGTTCAGCGTTGGCTGAGGCAAGACCATGACCCTTCCATTCAGAGTACGGAAGTCTGCCTGATTTTCCGCATCATTTGCCGCATCTGCCGTCAACAAAGTTTGCCCTGGGACGTAGCGAACCTGAGAGATAGGATGTCCAACAGGACTTGGACGTAGTTCAACGTCCCATACGTCTTTGTCGATGTGGTAGTAGAGTCCTTCCCATTCAATAAATAGGGGAGCAAAGGGGTTACGATTACCCCAAGACTGAAAACCCGTAATCTTTGGAGCACCGGTTTTGCCGTTGGTGGTTCCCGCGTTGGTGGTTGCCATACATTCGGCTAGTATTTTGGCGGCTGTAACATCAAGACTGTTATCCTTGGGGACAGGATTTGATAATGATCCAAAGATAGTCTTGGCGGTAGTGATATCCTTCGACAGCTCCTCATCGAGTAAGACCTGCAGAGTGTCCATTATATCTACCGGCCAGCCAGAGTCCAAACCCACGATGGAAAGCGTGGGATCGGAGCGCAGTCGATAAGGTTCTCTGGCAGACAACTTGCAATCAACCTTCTTTTGCAAATCCGATATCTCTTTGTTCAGCGACTTGATGTAACTGTTGAGGCCCGTGACAACCGTTCCATCGGCGTTGGTGGCGCCGTTGATACTGTCCTTGATCGGTTGAACTGCATCTTTATATGCTTTGAGCACTGCGGAACGCCCCACAGTGGGAATAAACTGGCTCTTGTATTTGAACCATTCAGCAAATAGCGACCATTGCAGCCAGGACAACTTGCGAGTTGCTACGTCCAGTGCCAACTGCTTTTGGTTAAGCTGTTCCAGTATGGTTTGTTCGTCCCCTGAGGGAATATTAGGTTCTGTTTATTGTTAGCTCGATCTTTCTTACACGAAAGGAGACTCATTACTTACGGCCAGTATTGGACAAAGGCTGTTTTGAGCCTTGGCTTTGAGCACCTTTGGAGTAACTCCAACGAGAACCGCCATCAATCTTTGAAAAGTTCTGCTGAGCAATCATGTCTTGAGCTTGGACACGAGAATCATACTGGTCACCAGCTGCATAAAGGAGTTGAGAAAGTTCGACTATTTGATGAGCCAGAGTGCTACCTCCTGGACCAAATGGGCTGGCTTGGTCGGAGTCGTGTTGATGGGCATCCAGAAAGGTTAGAATGCTGTCGAGCGCAGTCGTTCCGATGGACAAGGGCTCGATCTTGGTTTTGGCCTCTGGTTTGAAAAGCTTTGCACCGTCCTCTGCGACACTTTGAGCGGGTGGGTTGTTAAAATCATAGCTTACGTCGTAGATAGCGCCATGCACAAGACATCTTGTTGGATCCTGCTTGTTCTTGAACTTGCCACCATCCCCTGCCTCTTTGGGGCTGAGTTGCATCATGAGGTCCGAGAGTCGAGTACTCAAGTTGGAAGTACTCAAAGGATCAAGCTTGGTGTTGAAAGGGTCATCATTGGGGTCACTGTGCCATCCAATGACAAAGTAATCACAGGTGGCGTTGCTCAAGTAACTAAAGTTGTCGTCTCTGGGATTTGAGTCGTTTGGATTGCGTGGATAGGAAAAGTTGTCGATGATGGATAGAACGTTGGCATTGTGAAGAGCATTGTCCGCAAAGTAAGGATTTGAAGAACTCATGACCGTTAGGCCACCTGGGAGGTAGTTCCTTGGAGTGGTACCAGGCCAGCTCTGAAGATCAAACTTTTGACCCAAGAAAACTTCTGTTTGCTCGTTTAGCAAGTTGGGGTTGGAGGCTGGGTCATTAGTTTTAGGATCTTGAGGATCCGCTCCATCGTAAGAGACAAAGGGTGATACGCCGCTCTCCAAGTCTATTACGGCTGGAATTTCCTTAATCTTCTGAACCACATCGCTCTCAACGACCCAACTTTGGAAGGGATTGACCCCAGGAGGAGGTTTAGTGGGTGTCTTGAGACGCCTGGTGATTAACCACCGGTTAGGAATCTTGCGGAACGTGGGCTGAGCTGGGTCTGCAGTCGATCCAGCTTTGGAACTACTGGATGTTCGTCCAGTAGCAGCAGCAGTGCGATAGCATCGAGGCAGAGACCATTGCAAATGTACGCCCATTCGATGCAACAGCAGATTGTTTGGAGGTGAGGATCCAATATCAGCAGTCCGGGAATTTCGCGTGGCCGGTTGGGTATTGTGAAAGTCGACATGATCGAGGATATCATGTTGCAAAAGATGGCTGTTGAGGCGCAAAGCAGTGTAGTTGGGTTGAGTGTATGGAGCAATCTTTGATTGGCGTGAGGGATCGCAGAGTTTTGGAGACAAGGCGAAGGCGTCCAAGTGCATAGGAATGCAAACATTTTGCATTGGAGGGCCCATTGTGAATGTCTATCGGCTCTTGGATAGACACGCGGAAGAGGGATTGTTCTGAGTGAGCTCAACCTGCCAGTCCGTTCAGAAAGATCTCAATCATCATGTTACGGTGTTTTCTACTCAGTAGTGGCCTACCTAGATTAGTGAGATGGGGCCAGCTGAGCAGAGTGAGGAGATGGATCCTTGTTTTTCGGATTCCAACCATTTAGTGCCGTGTACCCGACACTAACTACGGCAGACGGGCTGACCATTTAGTCAAGCATTCCAGACCGGTCCTAACTATACCGTACTTGTCATCGGTCGGGATTACGCGCACGCCACTTTCAGCCGTTTCCTCTTACATCTTCGTACCACGCTAGGAGAGTGACTTTGTTGTACTTGGAAGTTTGACGCAGTAGCTCAAGGATTAATCTCTCCTGAAAAAGACCACCTAAGCAAAAAGACACTGCTTTTTGCTGTGCTTCTGTGTCGTGCCACTGAATTACCTACACATATACAGCACTGACAAAAACCAAGAATCTTGATAATTGTTGAACCATACCGCCCCAAAACAATGTCCCGCGTAAAGCATTTTGGACCCCCTCTGATAGGGCTGGCGTTTGCGATTGTCGCATTTGTGTTCTCAGTAATCACCATCACGTCGCGCGAATGGGCCATACGCGACAACTACGACACAGATTTCGCTCCTCAATACTGGGAAAAGCCCATCTACACACTCTACCGTTCTCCATTCATCATATGCACTGCAAAACAGGTCAACAGCACCAATTCTGATGAACCACCGACCCACCACGTGCATTGCGACCACTTTAAACCCTACGGACACAACAAGACCAGCTGCGAGCTTTATAACTCGACGGGCTCGGACAAAGCCACGACCATTGGAGATCAACGCTCGTGCCAGCAAATCCATCTCGCGGGTAACTATGCCATCGCCAGCACTGTCTTCATCGGGATCGGGTTCCTGGCAACCACGGCGCTGGTATTGTTGAGCTTGCTGCGATCTGTCTCCACGCACCGACACAAGCATGAGTCGGGTCACGGAAGCAACAATAACAGAACCATGCCTATCCTCGCCCTTGTCACACTGGTCTTTTTATTTGTTGGCTTTGCAACAGCTGTCATCTCACAATTCTATGCCATATTGGGCTTCATAGTATCGCTCCCCAATCAGTCTGATTTCGCATCAAGCCAGGGATCGGGAGGCAGTGATGAGAGTGATGTGAACGGCGGCCACGGTCCTTGGTACCAAGGGAAAGCGCTGAGCGTGTACGCGACGCTCGCTTGGGGCTTCACTATTGCCACGGGGACTATAGTGGCCTTGACTTGGCGACTGCCTCGATGGTATGTATAACTGTGAGCATCAGAGAGGATTTGTTGCAGCATTCCAATTCCGTCTTGATTTAGGAATTTGAGTTGCCAATATTTCCATGGCTGCTTTCAACATTTGCATAATAAACTCATTATATTTCTTTCTGTTGAGTTGCTGGCTAGAATGGACGGCTTATATTGTCAATATTAATTATTGTACTGTTTATTTCACTTCAGTCTGACAAAGATGTCTCTCTCACCTTTTATCAGCTAAGTGTTTTATGTAAGACTACTAGGCAAGTGGCATTTATTTCCTATACCTACCTCCTTAATCCATACAGTTTCAGCTGAGTCTAAATGTCGATACTCTATACCAGAGATGGAGTGCCTTCCAAGTGATAAATTGGCAAACATCACACTAAGTTGCTGCAAGAAGCGCATGTGATCACAGTGTCATTGCTGATCACAGTCAGCACTAATCCAAACTATAGCCCAGCCACGAAATGCCGGGAACATTTAATCCGGACTAGTGACACACACAAGCTAGGATAACTCCAGGCCAATCACATTCCACCTGAACTGTAGAAATAATCAAGCCATTTCTGCGATGGAGGAACGCAGCTAGCAGATACCCTACACATAATCTCAAACCTAGAAAGTTGCAACTCTTGATCATTTAACAAGTCCCATATCTTTCTATACATTCCAATATTCCTACAGATGGATCCAGTAACAATAACCATGTGAGTTGTTCATCTGGAAATCTGTGGCCCGAACCTCAAGCTGATCTTTGTAGCAATGGTAACGTGGTTCATCACAGGGCTCAACGAGAAGGCGGAGCTCACTTCTGCCCCGACGCCTCGCATACAAACTATCTCATACTGCAGTCTTTTTCTCCTCTAGACGATTCGCAGAGAGAACAGCTAAGGGTGCTTGGGGTAGGCATCCAACAAGTCATTTCTGGCAATACATACTTTTGTAAATACGATCCGCACGAGCTGCAGGAACTCCGATCGCTACCATTCCTGCATTTCATTAACCCGTACCACCCAGAGTATGTGGTTGAAGATGCGCTCAAGGCTGGTGGCTCAAAATCACCAGACGAGGAGCGACACGAGGTGTATATCACGCCCCATGATGATTGCAGCTCACCTGAAGATCTGAGAGCTCTCGCGCAGAAGATCGCTGATCGCCTCCACGTGGATGCTGCCGACTTTGTACCACAGACCGGCTACCTTCGGGGATACTTGAAGCCTGAGGAGCTCGACATAGTAGCCAAATTCGATCAAGTTCGATTCATCAGCGAGGCCCAGGAAGATGTTGCCTTCAATTGGACTGCTCGTGGGGATATTAATATTCTGGATGCCCAAGCAGCCGCAGCCATGTTCAAATCTGAGAATGAATATGAGTGTGAAGGTGAGATCGTGGCGGTAGCTGATATGGGCTTCGATGCCGACCATCCAGCTTTCGCATCAGTCGGATCAAGCAGCACTGGTTCCAGAGCAGTCGCCAAGAGTTGGCGACAGTTGGACCCTGGCGATGTCACAGACTTGAATGCCCATGGAACCCACGTAGCAGGCAGTGTTGCTGGTAACTGGAACTCCCCGGGTGTACAGGCACCTATCATGGGTACAGCTCCCAAGGCAAAGCTATACTGCCAAGTACTATTTGAGAAGAATGGCACCAAGATCAAGTATCCAGCTGATCAAAGTTTCGAGACGGTTATCAAGGAAGCAAAGGACATAGGGGCTACTGTGCATACGAATTCATGGGGCACCCCTCTAAGGAAAGTTGGAACCAACGTGGAGCAGAACGGCTACACTGTGGAATCAGTGGCCGTTGACAAGGCAGCATGGGACAACCGCGACTTTACCATTCTATTTGCCGCTGGAAATGATGGTCGTTATGCAACGCCTGGAGGACAAATCGGAGCTCAGGCGTCCTGCAAAAACTGTATCACTGTTGGTGCTTGCGAGCCCTCCCATCCCCTCGACTATAACCCTGCTCGAGCACCCGTCAGTCGATATACCGTGGGACAGCCTCGAGGGAACACAAATCGCATGGGATTCTTCAGTAGCGTGGGACCAACAAAAAACTCGTTGGATACAGGAAGCAACAGTCGCATCAAGCCAGATGTCGTCGCTCCTGGAGCTTGTATCTACTCTGCCAAGTCTAGGCAAGCTACACAAGTTGGAGATGGAGCAGGCAAGCCATTCGATTATCTCGGAACTCCGCCGGACAACACGTCGCCAAACGATCTATTCATCTTCCAACAAGGCACTAGCATGGCTACGCCGCTCGTGGCGGGCAGTTGTGCTGTGATACGTAAAGCACTAAGTATCGCACGAATATCCATAACATCAGCACTGATTAAAGCTATTCTGGTCAATGGAACAACTGATATGACGACAGCCAGAGTAACTCAGCGCATGATAGGGAAAAGGCCCATCACTCTCCCGCCAACAACTCCAGAGACATTCCTCCCGGAAGCAGCAGTAGCTATCTCACAGACACCATCATACCAGCAGGGCTTCGGCCGTATAAATCAAGCTAAGTCGCTGCTCTGTATCCCAAGCAGTCATGGGGATTATGGCGGAGTCTATCCTCCGAGTGACCCGGCCGCGGCTGCACTGCCACTGGGTGTACTAAAGGAGATCATCATCGATATCCCTACTGCACCCTCTACTGACGGCACATCTCTTGGTACACTGGTACCCAAACTAACAGTTACCATGTGCTACACTGACGCCCCGAGCGTACTCAACTCCGGGTCCTTGGTGAACAAAGTGGCTATGAACGTCAAGGCAGGCGGGCAAGTCAGGTATGGGAATAAGTCGGATACAGACACTGTGCCTGATCGGGTAAATAACGTGCAGAAAGTGGTATGGACGAACATCCCAGTCGGAGAAGCTAAGATTTGCGTCAAATGCTTGGTTTTGAATTGGGGTATTAAAGGCAGTGCACTTGGTGATACCACAGGAGGACAGGATTTCGCTGTCGCTTGGTACCTGGAATGGATGGATTCATCTGATAATCTTCAGTACCAGACACTGAGCAACAGCATGACATCTGTAGCTGCAATTGCTGCTATAAAGGCATTTCAGGCAGAGGAAAAGAAACAAGAGGAAAAGGAACCAGAGAAAAAGGAACCAGAGAAAAAAGAACCAGAGGATAAGCAATGAGTTGCCGAATAACTCAGAAAGCAAACACAGTTGCATGATCACTGTTGTGTACCGAACACGTTGCTGTGGACTTGTCCTTGATTCGCGCTGTCGGCTTCAGCACGTTTCTGTTTATGATAGATGCACCAAACAATTGTTCGGCAGATGTGTTAGAAAGGAAGTTAACTGATAAATGAGAAAGACGTAGGTGGCTTGCAGTCAATCATTGACAGTTGGGTTTGTTGTAGCAGGGTTCCAACTACCAAATCACCGAGCCTCACCCCGAAAAACGAGGAGACATCATGACTGATGATAAATCCTTGACTGCCCTTTTTTTTCGTATGACTGAGTAGACTATTGTATTTAGGAAGGCTGACCGGGATTTATGCAGTGTATATTACTTGTCTATCTCGTTTTGAGCGACGAAGTAATATTTAGATTATATATTTAACAATTTTAAAATGCCTTATGTGCCGTAATTACTTGACTTATTTCTCATCTGATTAGGTAAGTCTCCATACCAGTGCTGATGTCTTCCCACTCTACAGATTTAAAAGACCCTAATCTTCACATCTGCTAGATTCTTCCTCTTCATTGGAAGGTATATATATGCGTCGATGCGGTTCCCTCACCACTACCGTATCCAAGAATCCAAACGATGCGGTGTCTTGGTACCGCCAACCTTGTCCTTCCCGCCTTAACGGAAATGTCCATCGAGCGGTTTCCCAGTTGAGCCCCTCAAAAGTGTAGGAGGGTAACCGCTGCATCTTTCTAATTATCTGACCCATGATTTCGTTTAGCTCTTTTGCATTCGCTCGAACCTGATCTCCGACAAGCTCCAGTTTGCCGTCCGCCTGGCTGTGGATCGATAGGGACCTCAAGGTTGCTGTTTCTTCGTTTGCGAACTCACTCTCCGCCTTACCATGCTCTGGTACCAGAAGTCGACGCTTGATTGCCTCTAAGAGATCAGCAAGAGCAGTATCTCCCTGGCACCGGGGGTCGCTCTGCATTTGCTCGATGCATTTCGTAACGCCAGGATGCACACGAGCGCCGGAGCCATCGTCTAGCCAATATCGGTCCACTTCCTGATTGAACCAGTCAAGATCGTCCCAGCTGTACATCAACCAAATCAAAAACTCTAAGAAGATGCAGCCCATGGACCACACATCGTATCGACGTGATCTCGGCTTCATCTTCTCAGTCCGTGCCTCTGGAGGCTCATACCTGATAGTGCCGTATCCTGCACCAGTACCACGCCCTCTAGACCGGGTTGCTTCAGCGTGGAAGGTAGCAGACCCGAGATCAGACATGACCAGCCGGCCAAGCCCAGAGGCATCTGCATCCAGAAACCGGAGAATGTTCTCAGGCTTGAGATCTCCATGCCGACAGTTCTCTCGGCTACTGAAGTTGTGAAGGAAATTTAGACCATCGACTAGACCTTTCATCTGTAAAAATGCCCATCCAACGAGGTCGATATTTCGCGTTAGACCATCTCGATTCGCCCAGAATTGGCGAAGGTTTCCCCCTTCAGCCCATTCGAAAAGAAAGCAATACTTTCCACCTTGTTGATATGTCGCAAGGCACCTGATCAAGTGCTGATGTTCAAGTCTGCTAAGCTTTTCTAGAGTGCTAGCCTCAGCACTATAGTCGTTCGAATCGTCCAAATGCAATTCTTTTACGGCGAAATATCCTCCGTCGTGGTTGCCCTTATCATATTTATTTTAGCTGTTCTCATCAGGGAAATTGCAGAATATCTCTTGACTTACCCACTGCACATGTGCCTTGTGGATATAGACTTTGAATACTTTGCTGTGATGGCTGAACTTGGTCACACCCGCCTTTGGCTCTAGGTGGATGAAGGGCAAAGGGCAATCTGGATGCAGGAAGTACTTGTAACTGCCACTAGTGAACACCGGTGCTAGGAAGCGCCACTGATAAGAGCAAAACCTATCAACTGCAAGGAGCCTCTTGCCCTGTAAAGTTGCCCAGCTGTGACGCTTATCCAGGGTTTCGGAGTCAGGGTAAAATGAACACACAATGTGATGTACCTGTTCATCTCTGATAATAGCTTCAGTACCGATAGGAAGGTCCGTATCTTGCATTCCTTCAATAACAAGTTCTTTAATCCACTGAGGTTCATCAATCATCACCAACACAGCAAATATCTTTTTCGCATGGTCCAAGATATATCGTATAAGGTGTGTCGTGATCTCGCTTTGCATGCCTGCTCGGATTAATTCTGATTTAACCGTGCCCTCAGTGATCAAAAGATCAAACTTATTACATGGTACATAACGCCCATGATTCACACCAAAATTTATCATGACTTGAAGAAGTCTCTCGCCGAGGCCTGTGGTCAACTCAGACTTGGCGCCTGCGTTATTACCGTGTTCTTGAATTGTTACTGTCGTGCCGTGTCGTGTTTGAGAGGTCTTGGTATTTGCTGGACATACCCGAAGTGGCAATGAAATTAACATTGGCATCACCATTGCTGTCGATGCCGTTGTTGGTATCCCTGAATACGTCATGTTGTGAATGGGTCATAGGCCCATGGTTGACCGAAGGCTTTTCCCCAACCTTCCTGGAGGAGACCAAAGACAATGTACAGCCCATTTGTGAAATATTGTTAAATAGCGTTATGCAATGACGGCAAAAATAAATCCACGAGTTTTGATTGTTTAAGGCTACGCTGATAGGGATTCAACTAAAACAGAGTAGAGAGACGACACCATTTACATTCTTGAGGCCAAGATCATTGTCAGATAACTGTTGAGTAAGGAACGAAAATACAAAACCCCGCATTACGCTGCAGGTGTCTGCCTGACTGTCAACTTCCTGTGATTGTTTATCCGGGCAGTGCATTGTGGCGTCTGCAGCAAGTGTAGCATTTCATTGGCTCTATTACCTGTAAATCGCGAGTACGGGCAGCCAGTGGTCTAGAAAGCCCAAGTGGCCAAGATTCAGCCTTTAGCTGCCCAAACAATGTCCAATCAAAGCCCAAACCAATTAATGGGTGGTTGGACTCGGGCACACACGCATATCACTTCGACGCGTTATATGGAGGCCCAATAGTCACAGCGCTTAGTGCTCAAGTGCCGAGGCTTCTCAGAGGAAGAGTTCCTTAACAATACCATCATCAAGCTGAGTTGACTTTATCTCCACACTATGCAACCATGTGGCTTCTTGATACTGCTACTTTTGAGCTCAAAGCGTTTCACAGCTCAGCTGGCGTCAAATATGCGATCCTCTCACACACGTGGGGAGGCGACGATGACGAGGTCACTTTCTATGACATGGCACACCTTCCGTGCTACCAAGAAAAACCTGGTTGGCAGAAAATTGAGAAAACATGCGAGCTTGCAAGAAGGATGCAGTTGCAGTACGCCTGGATAGACACGTGCTGCATCGACAAGACGAGCAGCGCGGAATTAAGCGAGGCAATAAATTCCATGTTCTCTTGGTATCGAGATTCATGGATCTGCTTTGTCTATCTATCCACATACGTGGATGAATCGCCGACGGCCCCCCCTATCCGCAATGCCTCCATGGCCCAGGAACTGGCTAGATATAAGTGGTTTCAGAGAGGCTGGACGCTCCAAGAGCTGATAGCACCATCAAAGGTTACTTTCTTAGACCGAAGCTGGGAGCCAATAGGAACGAAAAAGACTTTATGTGACACTCTAGCAGAGGTTACGGGTATTGACTCTGTGGTTTTGAGAAGTGTGGAGGCGCTGTCAACCATCCATGTTGGAAGGAAATTCTCGTGGGCTGCGCATCGCAGCACGAAGAGGGTTGAGGATCTTGCCTACTGTCTCCTTGGAATCTTTGATGTCAATATGCCTCTGCTGTATGGGGAAGGGCCTAAGGCCTTCATTCGGTTACAAGAGGAGATTATCCGCTCAACGAACGACCTCACTTTGTTTGCTTGGCAGCAAGATACCTCTTCTTCGGGACAGAATGGACAGCTTCGTGCTATCTTGGCTCATTCCCCAAGCGAATTCCGATATTGCGGCAAATTACTAACCCTCGAAGAGAAGTTAGACGTTGAGACAGAGTTTACCTTGACTAATAGAGGACTCCGGTTCGACAGGCATCTTGGCGTGGCTAATACGAAACCAAGCGACTTATTGTCAGATAATGACCTAGTCCTGGGATTAGATTGCTTGGAACGGAGCGAACGCACAGAAAATGTCCCTAGATGGGTTGGAATTTATCTACGCAAAATTGGATCCACATATGTCCGGGTCATGCCTGACAACCTCCATTACTCAACATCAAGAGTTTCGCGCCTCAATCTAGCGATGAAACAAGTCGCTTACACCGCAACCTCTTTGTCCGACTTGGACATGGAAGTTATACATGAGAATCGAACTGTGAGTATTTTCTACCACAGTACTCTTCATGCTGTCATCCCGTACGATTTTCGGGCAAACCTATCTGGTAGCCGCATTTCATATGGTTCTATGTATTACATAGACAGCTTTGCATCTCGCGGCTTGCGTAGCTGCATGTTTTTGCATCTATTCATGATTAAAGTTGGGAAGCCGCTGCAAGAGTATCGTTTTGCTCTTGTATGCGGTCTTCAAGGCCGAACGAAGTTTGAGCGTATTGAACAGAGCCCGTGGGTTCATTTATGTGCCGAGGCGGAGTTCTCACATTTGCCAAATCATCCAATTTGCAAACTGGGTGCCTTCAAACAGGCCACAAACGAGGATAACGGGATGACTTTTGAGGAAAGGACAGGTATTTTCCGAGACTATATCTTTGAGAACTATTTGGATAGCACGGGCCAACTAAGTCAGAGCTCAATGTGCAAAAGCCTTTCCATCGAAGATCACGAGATATCCGTTCGTGTTGATCATGCTTCAGAGCACAGTTGGTCAGAGTGCAGTTCTAGATATACCTACATTATTAGGTTGTCTTATAGTAAATGTCTTAAAAAGACTTAATGAGATTTCAAGTATATCCTTTTGTATTATATCTTTTTCATTATTTATTATTTCCTGTAAACCCATTTTTTATACTTATATAATATTATCTAAGTTACTATTAAAATATCTTTATAGTATAAACTTTCCTTTTATCCTACAGCTAATAACAAACTCGCAAACCACGTTTCATCAACTCTAGCCAGTGTCCGAGGGTTACCAGCCTCAACAATCCTTCCACCATCCAGAACAAGCACCCTGTCGCAAAAGTCAGACACGATATGCAGTCGATGGGCGACCATAACGATGGTACAGCCCACGAACTCCCTATCGATTATAGAAAGCATGTCCCGCTCTGTGTCAGCATCAACCGAGCTCGTGAACTCATCTAGGAGGAGTACAGAACTACCCGTCGTTTTCCGCTTAAGCACTGCTCGTGCAAGGTTGAAAACTTGCCTCTGGCCTTGACTAAGCGAAGATTCTGATAGAACACCGCGCAGCCCACCCTGAGACTCCACCATGTTCCAGAGGTCCATTGCTTGCAACACTTGGCGACACTGCTCTGTCGTGGCTAGACCGAGTGGATCTAGATTCTCCATAAATGTGCTGCCTGTGGGCAAGAATACTGGATCCTGGGGTACTGTTATCAGTCTTTCCCGGAGCAACTGTGGACTTATGGATGAGAGAGGGACATCGTCAATGGACAATGTGTACTCAACACCATCTTTTTGCACAGGCTCCAGAAGGGCGAGGAGAAGAAGAATAAAAGAAGATTTTCCGCTGCCATGTCGCTTCAGTTAGCCAAAGGGTCCTTCGAAAGTGTGTCTAATGTTGAGAGACAAACCTTCCCGTACGGCCGCACAAGGCTATTCTCTCGCCTGCTTGAATTGAGACATCAATTCCCTGCAGCGCGTATTCCTGAGAAGTTTCACTATAATACAATTGCCTATTAGAGAACCCGACTTTATTAAGAATGCACGGGCGGGAAACTTACTCATACGTCGCCCAAACTCCCCGAACCTCAATGCGTCCTTTCAATGGCCACTGTTCATCAGGTCGTACATCATCATGTGAAATGCGTTCTGTCCCAGTCTTGGTAGCAAAGTTCCGGAGTCGAGCTACAGCTCCAATAGAAGTCTCCAACGCAGCATAGAACCGCACAATGTCACTCAACGACTGACTCAACGTCATCAACGTGACAAGCGACGCACCAGAAAGACTTGAACTAGACCTAAGCTGAGTTATCAAGCCCACGAGAGCCGTTGCCGTAACAGCAACGACCATGTTTAGAGTGAGGTACAACCAGCGCTGTACCATTGAGAGCAGATACATTGGCCTTTGGGACTGATTCAGCAGTCGGTGATTGTGTTTGATGTTCTCTCCAGTCCATCCCAGAGCTCGAATGGTGGCAATGCCTCTCGAAGTATCTAGAAAATGAGTATACAAGGGGCTTTTCGCTTCGAGGTCTAAGAGTCGTAGCTGCCGAGACGTTCGGAGGTAAAATCGTTGTATCAACCATAAGATGAGTATCATAGCCGGATAAGTAAGTCCCAACCATGGAGAAGAGGACGCGATAAGGACCGCCATTCCGATAACACCAAATATGTCCAGCACCACGTTAGCCACAGCCATAGGGAGCTCATTATCGATGATAGTGATATCTTGGGAGAAGTAGTTGGTGATCGTGCCGGTGTCTGACGTTGTCAAGAGTTGCAACGGTGCGTTGATGACGGTCTCCAACGCCCTCTGGTGCAGTGCCGAGCCACTAAGACGAATGAAAGGGCCTAGAACAAGCACGACAGCAGCCATGAAGGATATCAGAGCAAGTACTTGGAGCATTCCGTAAATGCCGACATAATATGTCTGTGAGTGCTTTTGCACCAAGCCTCTTTGTGGCCGGGCAGCATCGTCAGCCCAGAATGTGAGCCATATGCGAGGAAAGTTGTTGAGGAAACCGTTGCATACACAAGCGAAAACGAAGGCGACAATGGGAATTAAGCCAATTGTGCGTATGTAATAGCCAAAGACGCTCGCGTCACCCAATTTTCGCGCCTCTGCTTCATCTGCAGTCATGGCTACTGTTGGTGATGAACAGGTGAGTGCCATCTCTTCTGTGCTTCCGAGTGCTTCGGCCGTGGCTGGCTCTAAATCTGAGCCTAGATCAGAATTTACAAGGACATTTTCAGGAACCGAGGGCTCTTCTTCAAATACGTCTCCGTTACTCCCGATCCTGATGGTATAGTCCGCGGCTTGGAAGTGTCGAAGGTTATGTGTACACAGAACAACAGTGGCGCCACGACGACGAAGCATGCCATCTCGTCCAAAGACGTGTTGGAAAACATGATCCGTTGTTCTGGCATCTAAGCCGCTGAGGACGTCATCAAAGATCAGCAGGTCGGCATCTGCAAGGTATAATGCCCTTGCAATTGCCACTCGTTGCCGTTGTCCACCGCTCAAGGCAATGCCACTACTTCCGATCACCGTACTATCGCCTTGTGGGAGGTTCGTGAGGTCCCGGTCGAGCATAGTAGCATTTATCACGGACTGGTATCGCTTATGTTCGAAGTAATTGTTGCCAATGATGTTGTTTCGGATGGTAGTATTCGTTAAGAACGGCTGTTGATCACAGTAGCCAATGACTCTAGATCGAAGGAGAACTGTGGAGCCAGTCGCACAGGGGACCTCGCCGAGAATGGCTTTGCATAATGTGGATTTCCCGCTGGCAACAGGGCCAACAACTGCAGTGAGGCGTGATGTTGGAATAGTTACGTTAACATGCTTGAGAACAGGGACGTTCTCATGCCACCCAAAGGTGCCGTCCTTAATTACGACGTGAGGCGTGTCTTTCTCCTCTAAAGTCTTCATTTCAATGTCCATACCGCTGGTGTCATTAGCGGAAGGAGAAGAAGAAGTCGTAGATATGGTTGAGCTCATTACATTATCAAGGCGGCGATACTCAAACCTCGAGTCGCGTTCTAGATAGGTCTGGATCCGTTCAAGGCAGGTCAAGGCCCCGAGGAATTGAGGGATCTTCTGAAAGAGAATCATCAAAGGCGATGCGAGAAGCGTAAGGTAGGATATAGAAACAAATATCGAGGTAGTGTTGAGCGTCTTGGTTGCCACCGCAAATGTAATAACAGGAGATATAGTCATGGGAACTTGAGAGACAGTGGCTGCTGCAGCGAGGAGCATACGCCAATGCCCGCCGATTTCAATCTCTCTCACCCGCAGTCTCTGCACGTAAGATTGGATTGGCTTTGTCATGCCAGACATTTTAACCAGCTTCATCTGCGAAATAGCAGCCGCAGTGACCCCAACTCTCGTTTCGATTGCTTCCATCCATGCTTTTTGACGTGGTCCAAGGAGTTTGCCTATCCCAAAGGCAGTGAGAGTTGAGAGGGCTACCACACCAAGGGAAGCAGCAAATGCAGGACCAAGCTCTCGTTGAAGTAGCCAGCAAGACAGAGCGATCTGGATCGTGTTGGCCCAGTATTCATGGAGGTCGAGAATGCCTCTCGTGATGCGCTCCACGTCGGTGCTCATCAATGTGAGGGCTCCCAAATCCCCATCCGCGGGCATTCTAAGCTCTGTAGTCTTCTCGTACACGGCGAGCACTAGGATGCCACGTACCATAATGACAAAACGCTCTTGGAAGTACCAGTATAATGCGGTTGAGAATGCAATGGCGCCGTACGTCAGAGCTGTCGCGCCAATGAGTCCATATCCATGACTCTGGTCTTGGTCATCGCTCTGTAGGTAGTGCAACAGGGCATGGATGAGAAATGGTTGACATATGCTGGCAGCGAGGAGTGCTGCACGAGGAATAATCGGTGGCAATAGCTGGAGAGCTAGGATCCGCAGCAACAGGCGTGCCAGACCGTATTTCTGACCCTTATAGGGATTGTTGCGAACTCTCTCAACAAGATGGTCGTGATTCTCAGCCGTCAAAGCTTTGTCGAGGGGATACAGACTCTCCATTGTCAGGATGACACGATAGCCTTTCATGAACAACGTGTTCAACCAGAAGAAGACGCCAAGATTGTAAATGCCACTGGTCTCCTCGGGACTATGCTCCTTCATATCCCAGCCCAGCCATTTCTCTTTCTGTTGCGACTCTAAGTAAATCATGGCAGCCTTGAGGACAGTGGCTGCTGTCAATACAGATGCATAGTTAGGGTCCAGCCCCGATGGAGTTAGAAGCCATGCTGTCCGTGTCCGAGCAACATCAAACAATAACGTGATGGACAGGTAAGCGATGATAGTTGTGGATGGTCGCGGTGCTCGCGAATGCTCAACCCATGACAGTGGAATGAAAAGCAGAGCTGCGATGAAGGCGAGGGAGGCAGCAGCCAAAAAAGGACCTGAAAGGAACTGGGGGAAGTTCCGTCCCAGGATGAGAAGTAAGAGCTGCAATACAGCCAAACCTGTTGCGAGAACCTAAACCATGATAAAGAAAACCTTTGTTAGTGACATATATTCAAGACGTGATGGTACATTGACCGGAGAGAAGAGGATCAAGATACATACCAGCTTGGTCCACTGAATTGCGGAGGCACCGACTATTGGGCGACGGCAACGACAAAGTCCTAGAATGCGGGAAAGTCCAAGGCAAAGGAAAGCAATAGCCGGGACAATGACAAAGACGACATCCTCAAATGCGACAGTGAAGTCAAAGTTGCCTCTGCAACCACGCACAGCAGGACCCAGCGAGTCATCATTGAGACAAGGGCCAACAGACGACATGGTCCATTCGTGTTATTGGTGACTGATGCTGCTATTCCAAGTCTGCGGGGAAATAGAAAAAGGATTTTTGCCCTGGCAGCCTGGAAATTGGGGTTTATCACGGGTGCATTCTTTATCTACTGACACTGCATGCATTGTGCGGCACAGCTGATGGGCATCTGCACGTTGGTTGAATGCTTGTCTACTGTGCCCTTTTTCCCCCGCTCGCCCCAACACTACACTGTGTTATACTGTACCGCACTTCCCTGCTCCGAGAGATAAGACAGCACAAACACGCCACCTAATCCTGCCAAAAGTCCCTAACTCCCCCCCTGTAGTAGTAGGGATCGCCAACCTCTTCTCCCTTCCCGCCGTAAAAGTACAAGGAACTGCGCTTTGCTTTGCTTTGCTTTGCTTTGCTTTGCTTTGACTCATATTACTGTGCTTTGCATTGCATTGCAGCTGAATACGAGAATATTACGTCACATGAAAAGCTTCGTTATTCTGTTCCCAACGCGGCTTCACCACCTCGCCTAATGTTGATCCCATCTTTGCGAAACACGCTCAGCTGTTCTTTGCCTACCGACAACCAGCAGAGATTCTCTCCGCAGAGCCAGCATCTATCGTGCCCCAATCCCTGCTGACCTTCTGTTCTGTACAACATTTCTGTAGCTGGTCTACGCCATGGAAAACGTTCAACACGGTGTCACCGAGTCGACACCGCTTTTGCAATCCGACCTCAACGGCGATGCTCCCAACGGAAGTCCTTCCAGCCAAAGCAAGACCAGAGGTAATGAGTGGCAGACGGCATGGCAGAGACACTTTGCCCAGTGGTCCGCCCTGTATGTCTGCAGCCTTTTTATCCTGCTCGTGGATGTCCCCAACTTCCTAAGCGAAGTCCCAAAGCTGCGTATGCTCGAGCTTGGTCTCTGCCGCGACTACTACGCCGCCACTGACCCAAGCGTCATCGGCCGCGATGGCTCCGTACCCGAGCATCTCTGCAAGGTCCATGAGATTCAGAGTGCTCTTGCCAAGATGAGAGGCATTCTCGGCATGATCGAGGGTATCCCAGGTCTTATCCTTGCTATTCCATATGGCGTCCTGGCCGATAGTAAGGGCCGCCGGTTGGTCACAGGCCTGAGTCTACTGGGCTTCGTCCTCCGAGATATTTGGGCTTTTACAGTGCTTTACTTTCACCAGATATTTCCTGTCCGTGCTGTCTATGCAGCACCGGCCTTCTTGGTGCTGGGGGGCGGTTCTACTGTCATCAGTCCCATGATCATGGCCATCATTGCTGCTGCGATCCCGGAAGCATCACGGTATGTTCACATCGCTTCTTTATGCTCAAGGAACAACATTCTTTGGTACCTTTGAGCTGGACACTGATCTCCATCTCATAGAACACGAGCTTTCTTCTGGGTTCAAGTCGTCCTTCTCATAACCGAGCTTATTGCGCCACCGCTCGGTGCAGTTCTCATGAAGGCATTAGGCCCGCATTTTGCTTTCCTCACAGCTGTCCCACTTGAGGCTCTTGCCTTCGTAGTACTTGGCTTTATCCCCAACACAAGATCACCCCATAACACCCCAGATGATCATGTAGAGGGGACAGGGGGAGAAGAAAGCCAATCAGACAATGGCCAATGCGAGGAAACAGCAAATGACCAAAGTTCGTCAAAGAACAAGGCTCTGCGAGCTTCATCGCACCTTTTGCAAAATATCCAACACGGTGTTCGTACTTTAGGCAGCCATAAAAGTCTCCTGATCGGCCTCCTTGCATTGGTCGTAGCAAAGATGGCTCGTCCCATGCTGGAATTGATCTTGCAATACATGTCTGTGAGATTTGGATGGCCGCTGGCCAAGGTACGTGCTCCCCAAGACCAGGAAGCTGGTAAATGTCTCCCCTTGTCTCTCCTGCGCTTGACTAATGCTCGTTATGTAGACGGCGTTCTTGCTCTCGATTCAAGCCGCAGGCCAGATTCTGCTCTTTGCTGTGGTTCTACCGCGAGTCAATATATGGCTCATTAACAGAATGAAGACATCTTCTGCTGCGAATCTGGCGCTGACTCGAGTGTCAATTCTCTTCCTCGTCGCTGGATCACTCTGCATGGGCCTCGCGACTGCTGTTCCGGCATTTATAATTGGTATGTACAAGAAAGGAGTCTCAGCGAGATCAGCTACGTATTGACATACCAACTAACTAATCAATAGCATTCTTTGGATACACGCTTGGCAATGGCTTTTCATCTGCCTTGCGATCTCTCCTCACGACCATGGTACATCCAGATCATCTGTCACTTTTGTTTACTGCAATCGCCGTGTTCGAGGGTATATCAACCATTGGTGCCTCGCCACTCCTAGGACTGTCGTTCTCAGTAGGCTTGGACATTGGGGGCATGGCTGTGAGCCTGCCCTTCTTTGTTGCTTCAGTTCTGTATGCCCTTGCTGCGGTGCTACTTATTAGCGGCATGTCTACAGAATCTTGCCCCCCTGGTGCTTAGCGTCTAACTTGGACTCTATCTTTTGCAAGGCTACTAAGCCTGTGGTCTACACAATTGATTAATTGATGGATATTTAAAGCTATAATAGATAGATATCCATAGAGGATATGTCAAACCAACATGTAAAAAAGAAAATTAGGCAACTTACTCTAGTTGTCCTAAAAAAAAAACAAATATCCTTTGCCCCGTACTGGAATCGAACCAGTGATCTTATCATGTCGTGTCTATTTACTAGTGATACGCTTTACCACTGAGCCAACGGGGCTTGTTGGGATTGTTGTGCTTTGCGCGATAACGTGGATCATCGAGTGAGTGCCCTTGTACACTTGGACAGTCCAGTATCATCGCCTCAGAATCTTGGTTGTCAGGGCTGTTAGGAGGAAACAGACCCGCCGTTCTCGAATACGGGGTAAACATACACCTTGACGCAGAATGCAACCTCGGTTACGTATCACACAGATCGTTGTGGCAACCCGTACTCCCGCAAAGATAACCTGCCCCAATCTGGAAATGATTAGCCCCAGATCCAGCAATGATTTCCTTGCCATCCCAGCGCCATAGTCATCTTAGTCACGACCTGTCTCAATGACCGAACTATGCATGCTTGTTTCAAATGCTATCCCGTCGGACCAAAACATAAGCCCTGAGTAAAGTAGATGCAGCGAGTGAGTAAGATGACTGTGCAGCATCCAGCTTGTATCGCCATGTCCAGAAGTGATCTTCCTCTACTGCACTGCCCAACAAGAAGGCACTTGGATAGTTGAACCCTATAAAGACGATAGAAGGGAACAAAGGTCTTAGCAACTCAACCACATTCAATCTCTCAAGCCTTTCTCTCATCTTTAACAATACACACTAGAATTTTCTCAATTCTCATTTACAACATGGCAGCCGCAGCCGTCCAGACTTACACTCCCGCTTCATACGACCACCGCGCCGTGGATGCCATGACTGATGTCGATGTGGCAGCCCAGCGACTCCAGGAACTCAATGGCTTGGATCACATGAAGTCCTGCATCAGGGATGTCTTCATGAAGCACGGCGTCGACAAGGTGTTTGGCGTTGGTCTCCTCCACCGACACTACGACGTTGCCCCCAACGAGAAGATCATCGAGCTTGGCCCAGTCTCATCTCCCTGGGTTGTAGGCGATGACGAGGTCGTCACTGGCGGCTCAGTGCTGCCTCATACCTGGCGCGTCTTCGACGGCGAGCTAAAGCCCACAGAGTTCAAGTTCGTGCCACAGCGTGATGTTCCCAACGTCGACCGGCCTGTCTTCCCAGCCGCTTTTGTCAAAGAGCTCATTGGCGTGCTGCAAGAAACAGGCCTTGACGAGGTTCTCGGCGTGAGTCTGTATGAAGCCGGTGACCCGGATAACGAGACCATGGAGGTGACCTACGGCCGCAGCAGCATCGTCATCCCATCCACGGGTCTTATCGGTTCCAAGGTCATTGGTCCACAAGGTTTTGACGCATTCCAAGCCGCCTGGACCTTTAGTAAGAGGGAGGGTGAGGAAGTGGCTGCCCACCATGGCATCTGCGCTGCGAAAGGTGTTGATGATGGTGTCACGGCTCGCCATGGAATCTGTGCAGCTAAAGCTGAGAACGGAGTCGAAGCTAGACATGGTATCTGTGCCGTGCAGGCCGCCGATGACGGGTTTACCGCTCGCCATGGTATCTGCGCAGCCAAAGCGAATGACGGCTTCAAGGCTCACCATGGTATATGTGCAGCTAAAGCTGAAAACGGCGTCGAGGCCCGTCACGGTATTTGCGCAGTAAAGGCCAGTGAAGGTGTCAACGCTCATCATGGTATCTGTGCTGTCAGATCCGCTGAGGATGGCTTGAAGGCTCAGCATGGCATTTGCGCCGTAAAGGCTACTGACGACGGCCTCAAGGCCCATCATGGTATCTGCGCCGCAAAGGCCAGTGTTGACGGAGTAACCGCTCGTCACGGCATCTGTGCTGTTAAAGCTGCTGATGACGGCATGACAGCTCGTCACGGCATCTGCGCAGTAAAAGCCGACGATGGTTTCAAGGCCCACCACGGCATCTGTGCTGTCAGAGCTTCTGAGGATGGCTTGAAGGCTCGTCACGGCATTTGCGCCGTCAAGGCCACTGATGAAGGAATAACTGCTCGCCATGGTATCTGCGCTGTGAAGGCAACGGAAGGCATCAAGGCCCGTCACGGTATCTGTGCGGTCAGAGCTGCGGAAGACGGTGTCAGGGCGCATCACGGCATTTGTGCTGCCCGTACTACTCAAGATGGCATCAAGGCCCAGCATGGAATTTGCGCTGTGAAGGCTGCTGATGACGATATAACTGCTCGCCACGGTATTTGCGCTGCACGTCTTGCTGATGGGAATGTAATGAAGGCCTAAGACTGTAGCTTCACTGTCTTGTTCTGTTCTCACATTGTATGACCAAGACGAGGCAGCCGAGCATATATGAACCCTGCCAGCTTTAGAGGCACGCATTAGCGGATAGTCTTTTGCAGAACTTTCATTTACGCCTCGTATAGAAATATCAACAAGTTCTATTTTACATTTGTGTTTTTGTAATTTCTGTGCTTATAGATCCGGGCGCTAGCAACAATCGTCTCTTAAATACAGGATCTGTGGACATGTATAAAAAATAATTATATCCATCCACTCAGCCGCTTTTACTACAGAGGCCAGTCCCATTATATTCTTTGGTTGGTAGCTATGCCTTTCTGATAGGATAAATAGTGATGCAGGAGTGCCTTGAAGGATGTTGGAGGGTTGCATTCCGAGAGCTCCAGTAGAAACGTCCAAAGGTTTGGTAGCTAAATTCCGGAAAACAATTTCGCTCAGCTGTTATGTTTTTTCGGATTATGAATTGAAAAGGAATACATGCATGCACACACCTGTGATAGAAGTTCGCTCTTGTGAGACGTAAGCCTAACCGCCGACGCCCGATTCATTTCATCTTCCTTGACTCGTTCTTCTAGCACCATCAGCGCACCGCCGTCAATGGCTCTCTGAAGCTCAGCCCTGTAAAGATGCTCGGCAGCTTTAAAGATCTCGGCTCGATAGCCGTGGCTTTCGTGCTCGGGCCAAGCCTCAGCACTGGTATCAATAGCACGCAGGACAGAACCGAGCCCGCGGATCCGACTGACTCTTTGTATATCATGGGCTCTGGACATAATATCAAAGGCGTTCGTGTAATAGGTCATAACCGCTGAGTCGAAGTCGCGGAACCCGACCGCCTTGGCGCAATCAACAATGTAAGCAACTTTGCGCTCCATGTTCCATGAGCAAGGAGGATCAGCTGAGTCTTCAAGATCTTGGAGGTCACTATTCGGATGCAAGGAAGGCCTCCGGTTCATAGCAGGGACCGAGTGAATCTCTTCATCTCCATTTACTCCGGTTGTCGACGTCATTAAGAGACAAGATGTCGGTGGCTCTATAGCATGAGGGGCTAAAGCGTAGGAGGAACCCCTGGTAACGGAGTTGTCCTGGGTCGAGGCTTGAAATAGAAACAATGATCGTCAGCAGTGGGCTAGTCCTAAAAAACAAATTTGTAGAGGGAATTAAGTGGACTAACTCTCATCTGTCAGGTTCCGCATCGGTAATGGTGACAGCTCTGTGCCCGACAAAGGCATTCTGATGTGACCAAACGGGGGCGATACGCCAAACAACAAGTTGTGTTCTTGGGGGTTCCAAAGGCTTTCCAATTGGCCGCTGGGTTTTGTAAAGATGTCTTCGATGTGGCCAATATGGGGTAATATATTGTCCTCCGTTGGATTTGAATACGACACTGCAGTCATAGGTATAGGGTGAAGTGACATTTTTTGAACGATAGGTCGGGAGTTGAAGTTCGCGTACTCCAGTTGCAACTCCAGTTCCTCTATGCGTTTTTTGAGCTTCTGTCCTATTGATGATGATTCAATTATTTTGTTCATATACTAATATGATAAGAAGACGCATGAATGAGAGTCTAGCAGTGGGTTTGACTGGGAACGACTGGAGAGGACTAACTGTGCTTTCTCTGGGCGATGCGGTTTTGTGCCTTTCGTCTGTCTACGGTCTCTGCCAGAAGCTGCATTGGGACATTGTTTTCATCTGCATCGGATGACAACGCTTGTTCGAAGAGACCTGATTGTGATCCAAGAATGGACATGTTGATGTCAACTATGTGAGATATCAGTCTGTAGAAACAGGAGACCGAGTTTAAGTTGTGAGCCTCAAGTGACTTGCCCAGCGACTGTTTTGGCAATTGGTAACTCAGCTGAACTACTTGAGGGTTCCAGGCCAGACACAAGATTAGGTATCTACTTATGATTGCCTCACGCAAAGTGTATCTGCATGACCAACTAACTGACTAGCCAACACTAATGCACGGGCCGTGCCTCGCCCAAAAGTTCCTTAGTGGCAGATTGGCCACTGTATGAGCCGAGGCCAATGTGAGAATTCTACTCTTTTTCAATGGAACCTTATGCAGTGCTGCAACCATGCCACTCTGTACCATAACGTTAACCGACAGCCCGAGAATATACAAGGGTAACGACGCCGTACGAATCAACAATACAGGTACCCTTGTAACATCTCCACATGTGACGCGTATAAGCGGCCGAAAACTCCACAAAATGTAACCAGTATGGACACTGTGGCGTGCAAGGTTTCCCCACTGCTTGAAGGATTTATCGTACTCATGCATTGTTTTCGCGCCGTACTGGAGCATGCTCGTCTAGCTTCCACATTCCTAAATGAATAGGCAGTGGTAGATAGCTGAAACCTGGTCTTATCTGTTGCTTTACATCATCTGACAGGTATTCCGACGGATCAGGATACGGATGCTAAGAGGCGGCTGAAAAGATCCCGTAGTAGATCGTCAGTAATGAGTGTCTGTTTCTAAATCGAGGTCTAATACTGAAACAAAGTTGCCAGGTCGCAAGCGGCTATTGAGACTACCTGTATTTAATGAAAAAAGGCAAGCGTTCATGCTGTCTGAGAGTGTATATAAAAAGGTGTTATTTTTGATGAATTGCCTTGATCTATCTTGCTTAGATATTGATCAGGCTTACACAGGTTTTATATAATTGATCACCTCGCAAACTTACTCTTCGCCCTCATCTTTGCCCCCACATAACCACAATACCACAGGCGCCGGCCATCCCAACACAATCGTCACTCCAGCAAGCAACGTCCCTCCCCATCCATGCCCCAAACTATTACATATCTCCCACAAACAACGCAAACCCAAAACCAGCCACACTTCTTGTAACCGTCGCAGCCGCCACCGCCGAAGCGGCATATTGCGCATACGAATCAACCAAGTATCCTTGTATACACTGATATCTCATGATAGCCCCGTGGTGTAGATGCAGGCGCCAATGTTTGGACCGATCCAGTGTGTTCTGTGCAACCGTGGACTCGAGCGAAGCGATCTTGATCCTGTCCGAGTTAGTGGAGAAAGTGGCATTGGAAAGAGCGTTTCTCAGCATGGTCATCATTAAATTATATGCTACATAACTTCATCCACTCAAGAATAACCTTGTCGTTGTTTGCGGCCCACGAGCGCTTCATTCCAGGAACAACGTTATCGCCGAACTACCCGTCAAACATCGCTCCTGTTGCCAATCCGCTTTCTTTTTGAGACTATAAGACGATCCGGTAAGGTGGTTGTTGAATTCGAAAAGAAGACCGACGGTTATCGCGGTGGACAATGTTTGGCATAATGGCCATAGTCACCACCTGGATCATGTGATGTCAATACTTATGAAATGATGGGACGACTGGGAACTTGCACTTGAAGCAATGAGGATCATTGGCGTAGTGTCCATAATCGCCGCCTATATCATCTTGGATTAGTATCTACGAGGAAGCAAGGGTATAGGGAACTCGCATTTGAAGCAATGAGGATCATTGGCGTAGTGTCCATAATCGCCGCCTATACAATCTCAGATTAGGACTTACGAAGAAATAAGGGCATAGGAACTTACACTTGAAACAATGAGTGTCATTGGCATAATGTCCAAACTCCTGACCTGATAGTGTGTATTCAGTTGATGCAATTATTCCTTCCAGACATGTAAAGGTACGAACATTTGAAACACTGGGGCTGGTAATTGTCAGGCACTGAGGGCTCATTCCTTGACACTTTGCCAATTTCTTCTTGAAGTCGTTTGAATGCTTTTTCTCTCCCCTCCCCATAAAGTAAAGGTAATTGGACATCGAAGATGCCAAATAGTGAGTACGCCTTATCCTCGGCGCGCGTAGTATTGCGCCTCTGTATCCAAGAAAATCGTAGGGAAACGCTAAAATCAGGCAAAGGGCAGCCGCGAAGGGCTTCGGAAGGAATTCCTGTTGTTTCACAGATGGTTTCTTCTAGAGACTTTTTGGTCCCTAACTTGATACCCTCCTGTGAAAAGAATTCAACTGACGCAGGAGCAATAAGCTCTTGGAGAGTCCAGCCACGGGTGAACCACCGGCTGTTCCGGAAAGCTGGCATCCACTGCCGTTGACTGAATGTGCCGTTAGCACCAGCTGTGGATCTCGAGACATCGGTAAGATAGACGTAGCACTTGGCTGCATTCCTGTACCAACGATACATGGAGTTAATAGCCTCTTGTAATTCCGCGCTGCTTGACTTGTCGATGCAACATGTGTCGACCCAGAAGTATTGTAACCCATCCTGGAAGGCTTGCTTTGCGCAAAACCGGATCTTGTCGTATCCTAGTTTATCCTCGCCCCTATCATCCATGAGATCTTTGAAAGTGACTTCCTCAGTAGCCCAGGTATGCGAAAGGATCGCATATGGTGGAACATCGTCGCTAAGATATTCCTTTGTCAGGTGGATATCACCCTCACAATTGCGTTGTAGGAGGCGCATGAATACACACGCAGGCGGCTTCTTTGCTAACAAGCTTGACCTCTTTTCGGCACTCAGGTTTTGACCACGGTCGCAGTAGGCTGCTGATTGTAATCGATTGTAATGGCGTTATATCATGTGCCAATTCCCATGTCTGCCTTGGTTGCTGCCTAACTTGGTGGCTGACGCCCAGGCTTCGGAAAGTCTCAAGCTCCGTCCTATTACAAGGGTCAGCATCAGCTGGCCAAATCAGCTGTTGCCGGAACCGACATTTTCTGTGCGGTTGGTTTCCCATTGGTTCCCACAGATACGTGAACACGGAGTCGTCGCTCTATCCAGCCAGGCGAAAGACCGACATCCACAGCAATGTTGGCCATCTGTGCGGGCGCGTAGGAAATGTGGCAAACTCGCCCGGGCGATGAGAGGGAAAGCGAGTCAGAGGACAAAAGGAGTGGAGAGATACTGAAGTGTTTTTCAGCACATCCCAATCATTGTTGGATATGCAGTGCTTGAAAGTGATAGTGGCTGCATCATTGCCTTCGCTCACGTCTGACCGCTGCACATGGTCACACCACCAGACTTTTTATGCCTAACAGAAAGCCGCGCGTGGCTTGGTGAGAGATGTTACGTGAGGCACCCCGACCAAATCGGCATCTTCAAAGACGATAGAGATGAGGTATTTCACTCGTATACTCCCTGGCAATCAGCGGAAGCACCCAAAGCCCGTAAGGCTTACCTGCTACCCAATCGTTGATCTGATCTAGACGTGACTTGTTGCAAATTCTACAATGGATTCTTCGGGCATCGCCGCCTCCATTTCCACAGTCACAACTGCGATACAGTTAAGTAAAGTCATTCAAAAACACTGTTAAACGGTACAGAGGCCACGATAAGACCTTCGATGCACTATCCTGTATGATTAAGGATCTGGGCACCACCCTAGAAGCATGAAAAGAGACTACTACTTAGAAGACTCAGCGCTGGATCTCCTAAGAGTTCCTATTAGCTAATATAATATTATATACCGCAAATTTAAGTCCTCTCTATAAGTATTTAATAAAAAGTCTAAGATATTTAAATTAAAATAGAATTTATAGTAAGTAATATTACTAAGTTTCTAATTAAGTTAGTAAATTATAAAGGAATAATTTCAATAACTATAAAAGAAATTCATTAACTTAAGTCTTAATAACTTAAGACTATAACTATTAACTGCAGTCTTATTACTACTGTATGCAAGTATTTAAGTTTTCCTAAAAAGCCCTTAAGGATTATAATAAGATAATCAATAATATGATCTATAATCTTGAAATCTGTCTATAGTGCCCTGATAAGAAACTAGAACTTCTTATTCCGGAAAGAGAGGGCACCGGTGCTGTAGAGGTAAGTGTTAATGTTAGCGACGAGAGACCATTGACAGAGAAATGCCTTTGCATCTGCCAAAGGTCTTAGTCGTATATCACGTCTTCAGCACGCGGGTCGTGAGCCTCGCAATTAGCTGCCTTTAATCACCAAACGGAGACTGAGGAGCTACTTACAGCACGGAGAGCTCCATTTGCTCCGGACTTTTACGGTCTGTAATCTCTGCTAAGAAACCTGGCGGTCTATTCAAATTCACCCTTGGAGTTTCTGAGGGCATCCCTAGCCAGCCTCTTCTATTGGATGAACTTGCTTCGCCGAAAGTGGGAAATGAGGCCACGGGCCTTCAGTACGATATAACCCTTACTCGTGGATTGTCAAAAGCTACCCAGGCTTTCTTTAAAAGAGCTATTGAATGGATTGCAGGCTGTCAGTTTTCGTGGTGGCCTCTATCTGAGCCAGAGGAACCTGTGAAGCTTGGTTACACCAGGATCCACTTCATGTCTTCTACCCAACCATCTCAGAGAGACCAACGCCTCTACGATGACATACCGACACCGTTAGCAGAGTCAGTGTTTCCAAGAATCATAAAGTCCCCCTATTCTGTACTGGGATCACGCTGGACGGGCTCAAGTGGCGAGGCTGTTCTCCTTCGAGACCTAACTCCGATGCGCCTGCTGCATCTGTGGGAAGCGGACAAGATAGTGCAACAGCAGCGTCACCAACCAGAGAGGCGGCGGCCCGGGGAGGCCAGAGGCACTGAGAGCGGTGATAAGGGCAGCAAAGACTCAGGTGATCTGAGTGAGCTAAGAGGTGACAGTCAGCATCCTTCAAAGAGTCAACCGGTTCTTTTCGTCAGTGCAGATGTTACACCAAACGAGTCCGTGGCTAGTACAGTTACTCTCGGCGAGACTGGCGAGGTAACATTCCGGAACCTACGTATGGCTTTTCACGCCCTCCCATCTAGGGGATGAAAACGGGCTACTGGAATCAGGTTCTATAGGGTACCAGTTCTCACACATTTCCTTTTGACATCGCTTGCTAACCCTGCGGAGTTCCGGAGCTTTCACTTCAAACAATCCCTCAGACGTGGTTACGTGGTCATATACAAAGATAAGGAGCGATACACAGAGGAGGCGTCCCCTGAACATCTAAGTTATAATTACAATCCATGGCCGTGGGAGGATGGCAAACCATGTCCGTGTTTGAGTGGTGGGGCTTGGGTTTTCTTTGAAAGTCCCAACGAGTGTTGCAACTCTAGACAGTTGAATTGGGCACTGCCCGTGAGACTGAATGGCACTAACGACTCTCGCATCACCGCCTGGGAATTCATATCCAGCAGCGGTACTCCGTTTTGATTATCTTAATTCCGACCATTGTTTTGACTTTGGCCACTCTTGCCGCCACCTGTTGGTTCATCCCTCAGTGGCTTGTAGATTACCCCAGTGATCTACAAAATGCGACTGTTTCTGTCACTCTATGTTTCAATGTTATTCAATCTCTTGTTCAGCTACTCGTATCTCTACTTTTATTTCATTGAAGTGTCTAAAAGGGATCGAAAACGCAGTTATGGCGTGAAGCAAGAGCAGAGGCTCCTAATGAGGGAACTACAAATGAGCGCTTGTCTCTGGGTCGCCTAGCCTTTGGAATGGACTCCCTATTGACATCGTGTTAGATAGACATTTCATTAATTGATTGCCAAATGTTCAATAAGTCTGTAGCCCAGTTACTCTCAGTGTGCGTCAATTAAACCAAATGCACCGCCAGTACAGTAATGCCCTAACGGAATATGGTTGAGGGGAGAACTGAGATGTTGCGAATGCGACAAGGTTACGGCGGACGTGTCACCTTTCTAGATCTCCGTAGGGGACAAGAGGTTGAGATAAGTTGCAAGAGTGACGATTACACATCGAAGTTGGCTGGTGTCCGGTACGTTGTCTGTCTCGTTAAGATGGCCATATCAAAGGGGCAATCGACATGTTAGGACACGTAATCATATCTTGTCATTGGTCTAAGAGAACCCTGCGGTCGCTGCGTTTCGTGAACCCGACGATCATCGGTCTTAGGCTAGATGATTCGGAGATACTGCACGCAATGATCCGCAGTGGCGATCCACCTCCTCTAACGTAGGGACAAGACATCGTGAAGACCTTCGATCCTAAACAATCCTACACGATAACGTCCCTGGCTAAAAGAAAAGCAAATGTGGCCATATTCAGAGACCAAATTGTTCCAGATCCACCGTTGGATGCTTCGTCTTGCAATGCCGCCTAAAGTTGTCCCTCCGAAAGACTGGTCTATCATATTTCCCACAACTTTTCACAGTACAAACCCAATAGGTCCGACCATACTCATGCGTGGTCTCAACATGACGCTTTAGGCCAGTGTTGCTAGCGAAGCTATTCTTGCAAATATCACAGCGGTGGCGAGAAGTGCTGCTCTGGTGAGATTTCGGTATCGTTTCGGCGGAGGTTGGGCCGAAGGACTGCTGCTGAACCTCATCCCAAGGGTGAGCAGAATCCGGTATTGGAGAGTGAGGAAGGTTATTGGTATCAAAGCGGCCGTAGCCTGAGTGTTCTTCTTGTTGAGCACGGAACGGTACTCCTAATCCTGAATGGGCGACGTCGGCACTCTCATTTTCCGAAAAAACCGAGGAACTAGTGGGAGGTGGGACGCTTTCATATGCACTACAAGTCTTGCATGCTTCGCCTTCCACACATCCACTGAAATGAGAATACTCGGGATTCTCTGATGAGGGTGCTGAAAGACCGTAGTCGTCCGAATGGTAAAAGGAGGCATGTTGACTGGACGCTCTACACGACTCGCTGCCTGGCAAGGGTCAGGCGGTGCAGGCCTCCTGCTTAGCGCGCGGGAGACCCGGCTTCTTTTGTTTGGGAAATGGAAAAAAGTGGGAAACAGTCCAGTCCTGGGCCACTTCAAAGGAAGCTTTGCCCAGGACTGTTTATGGGGAATAAAGTGTATGAGGTTGAAGGGAAGAAGACAGGGTCGCTAAGGAGCATGAGAATCTTCGTCTCAGTTAGATACCCCTCAGCTTTAAACCCACCTTTGACTTTACAGCTCCCTCGTCCCGTTGACTTAACGCAAGTTTGTCTGCTGACCGATTGCCTGCTTTCCGCACGTATGATCAGGTTGTGCCCAACGTCTGTCCAATGGCTATGACAATCTGCCGAGCTGTGGAGATACGCAGCCAAAACATCCTCAAAAACGGCCAATGAGAGAAGGTGAGGTGCATGATGCAAATCTAATCAGGCCGATTGCAGAACAAGCGCGTCTCCCTCCCAACTCATGGAACGTCTCGAGTGGAGATTTATACACACACACAGCCTCAAAACCGGCCAATTGAGGATAACTTACACATGCGAGCCTCACGATGGATCAATCACAGATAGTATCACAGATCGCAAATGCGCTCGCTTACTTTCAATACAACCGATTCGCATTGGCCATTTTACTCATGGATAATACTGTTGGATAATCATGCATGCGACAGGCTGGCATTGCTCTTCTGGATGTTGGGGGCCTCAAAAACAGCCAATTGCAAGCCGAGCCACGTATCGATGTCGAGATATCACCACCGAACAGCATACCCTTGTTCTTTTAATTCCTGAGGAACATATAGCACTGTGGTCAACTTCTTCGCTTATAAAAAGCACTCATACGTTCAAGATTTTGGACTCAGGGCATCCTGAAATCTCCTTCTATTTACTCACTGATTACTCGAATAAGTTCGTATCACTCTGCCAATATCTTCCAAACATGAACGTCAGCCGGGATATCAGCACCTTGTCAGACCCCAACTTGCTCGAAAGGGTCGATAGGCTCCGCGACTTGAATATTGGTCAACATGTGCCTCTGCCTCAGGTAAAATCAGGAGGCCGATACCTTGTATGTTGTCGCATGAGCTCACAAATGGCATAGCTTGTTGTAGTCGGAGATCAAAGCTCTGGCAAGTCCTCTTTGTTGGAAAGCCTGACCGGATTTCCATTTCCAAAAGACCAAACCCTTTGCACTCGCCACGCAACACAAATTACATCTCGACGGGATAAGGAAGATCGGGTCGACATACGTATCATTGCTGGACCGAACGCATCAGACGAGCATAAAAAGCATGTTGAGGGATTCCGTACGTCGATGCGCTCAGGTTCGGAATTCCGGGAGCAGTTTGTTGAAATTCTGCGCAAGGTCAGTAAGCATTGAATTTCTTTTTCTTTTTCTTTTAGATCGATTCCAATAGCTAATTAAAACCTAGGCTAATGAAAGAATGGGCCTTCGGGCCGATATCTCAGTCGAGGATGGGTCTGTGTTCAGCGAAGATGTCCTCAAGATCGAGGTGCATGGGCCTCTCGAGGACTATCTCACCATCATTGATGTCCCAGGAATCTTCCGGACCACCACTCAAGGAACCACTAGAGACGACATGGCCATGGTGAAGAACCTCGTGACGAAGTACATCAAAGATGAACGTACCATCATCCTAGCAGTGCTGCCGAGTAATGTCGACATTGCCACGCAAGAAATCCTGGAGATTGCCGAGGATTACGACAAGAATGGCGAGCGTACTCTCGGAGTCCTCACTAAGCCCGACCTGGTACTCGAGTCAAGTGCACAGGCTGCTGTCTGCGACCTTATTAACGGCCAGAAACGGCCGCTCACTCTTGGCTACTTCCTTGTCCGGAACCGTGGGGCGGATAGTGCCTCAACGGAGCAGTCAGAGCTTGATCAGATTTTCAGGAATCACCCGTGGGTTGATCTCCCGCAAGATCGAGTGGGCATTCCATCCCTCAAAGAGCAGCTTGCTTTGCACTTGATCGACATCACACGACGAGAATATCCTAAGCTTCTCCAAGATGTCGGTAACCAGATTAAAGAATGCAAGAGGGAACTGAACAGCCTCGGGCCGCCCCGCCAGGACGAGCGCGAGCAACGTAGTTACCTCTGCAGTATTGCCGGAACTTTTCAAAGCCATGTCAGGGCAGCTTTGGCGGCCGATTACAACGCCCATCCAGTTTTCAATCAAGGCGCTCTCCGTCTCATCACACAAGTTGTGAACATCACGGATGTTTTCAGCGCCGATTTTCAGCGGAGTGCCCATTCACGGCACTTCAAGAATCTTAATCTGTTTGAACCCTTTGGCGAGGATAGAATCTTGGACGATGAGGACTGCGATGAAACTCCAGTTGAATCGATGGTAGCTAACTTACGAGAGTTACTCCGTCACGCAAAATTGGACGATGTTGCGCCAGGAGAGCTCACCGAGCTCGGCGACATCATTGAACCTCTGGATGAAACACCAATGCCACATGATGATGTAACGTCGTGGATCAATAGTATCTATCTGCAGTCCAGGGGCCTTGACCTTGGCACCTTCAATGCAAACTTAGTTGCTACAGCTTTTGCAGAGCAGTCGTGCAAATGGGCCAAAATGACCAAGGTCTATATGAGCAGAGTCATCCTCACCGTTCATCGCTTCATCGCCGCTGCACTTCGTTCCGTTTGTCAAGAAGAGCAAGCCCGCTCCCAGCTGTGGTCCGCAATCCTTGATAGCCTAGTCGAATGCTACAGGGTTGCAATGGTCCAAGCGGAGCTGTTGGTCGAAGTTGAACAGCGTAAACAGCCTTACACCCTCAATCGCCAATTTACTCAGGCGCTGACGAAATCTCGGGGTCAACGAATCACTGAGCTGCTGCGTCCAAAGGCTAGAAAAGACACCAAGGGGTTCGGGGAAGTCCAGTATATGGTTCATCTGGACGACATTGCGAAAGCCGCCGAAGGCAAGAGCAACATGGAACAATTGCAGGAAGAGATTCATGACATTCTTTGCGCCTATTACAGGCTAGCGCTTGATCGGTTCATCGACAATATCTTTCAACTCGCTGTTGATTACTGCCTGTTGCATGGCCCTTGCAGCCCTCTAAAGGTTTTCGCTGAGGAGTGGGTAATCAACCTCGAGCCCGAGCAACTCGAGCGTATTGTTGGCGAGACCAAAGCTGCAAAGAAGCGTCGCTCAAAGCTTGTAAAAAAGATCGAAGATTTGTCCAACGCTTTCAAGATACTTAAAAGCTAGTGGTCTGTCGGTTCTCTTTCGTGTGTTTGATATCAAGTGGAGGTTGAGACCCTATATCAGCCTCCGACCGTCTCGAACGAGCGCCATGCTATTACGGACAATAAACACATGAGATAGCTCGGGGTCTGGATGCTCTACACGTGTGATAGTGTAGAACTTTGGTGCAACTTTTATTGATAATGGTATGAAAACCTTGAAACTCATAGCCACGTAAGTTGCTTCCTTTCTGCCAGGCGCCCACGCCTTCTGTTTCCCACGGGTATCCCGAGAAATTATCTAGAAGTATGGCAATGCCGGAATGGCCAACATCCAGATATGTCTTAGTGTTGGTCAAGGTTTTTGAAATAACGGTGCTTTTGACTGCAGGAAACTGAATTAGTCGCAAGTAAGAACACTCTCATCTGCTTCAATCTCATGTACGTGCGTCTTCATATGTCTGCCTTACCTTAGAGCCATGCCAAATTGAAAGGGTCTTCCTCATTCATCCTATCAGTTTAGGTCTCTGAGCATAACGGTGTGATCACTGGCCACTCATATGAAAGTCGATGCTCCCCCTAAAAAGCTGTACAATCATTATGCCATCACATGACCCCGTTCGAGTACAACCAGAGAACATAAACTCATATTGTGATTGTAAAAAAAGGTTCCGCCGAGCGATTTGGTGTTTCTGATGGTGATGGCTCGGACGCATACGATTTTATTGATGAACATGGAAAGCCGTCATCTCCGAGTGTAAAGAATAAAATAGTCACCAGCAGGGCACACGGGCGGGCATTGTTCTAGGTGGAACAGTCTCTGACCTGGCCCCCAGAAATACAAACCAGGATGCAAAGGTATAAAGGTGAAGGCGGCAAGACTAGCAACAACGACGCAGCGCGGATCAAGGTCTCGGTCTGCAGCAAAGGCAATGAGCCTATTACTGTACAGACCCGCGGCCGCCAACGTTTCCTCACTCCCAACGTCCCATACCTACCAGATGCAGAGTTCCCCCCTGAAGATTCCCGTCCTCGCATTATCGACCCAGAATCACCAACACCTCGTGCATCAATCCAAGTCCTTGACATTTCCACAGGGGAAATCGTCCTCGAAGCAGCCAAACCCGGTCCTTGTGGTCTACATCAGGAGGAAGATCCACGCCCGACGCTAGAGTTTCTTACAACCCTGGAGCCTGACGAACCACTTGTCAGATATGTAGACGTTAGCAGCTTGATATCTAAGCTCCCGGATGGGAAGTATGGTCTTCGGATGGAACCTAGGGGTATGTGGTGGTGCACTGGTGGCTATGGGGATTTTGGGATTGAGCCTGAGGATCGTGTGCCTCACCATGTCTTTTCGACTCTGATCCCTCCAGACATATTAAGGTGCGAGGATGTTGTGGAGCTGAAGATAAAGAATGGAACTGTGCTGCCGTAATTTGAGAGTCTGGAGATTCTCATCATCATAGTTGAACATTGAGTTATTTAAGATCAAGTGCCGCTTATCCGGCCTGTGTAGTTTCTCTCTTTCAAGCTAGGATGCGACGTTTCCTCGCTTACTTTCTCCGAATCCGAGATGCAGCTTTCAAAGGCTCTATAATCCAACTTTGATCCAAATCATTCGGATCATCCCCCGCCGAAGTAAACCATACAACTTCGAACCCCAGGACCTTGGAACTCTTTGGGAATACAAATGAAGATATCTTATCGGAGTCTGCGTTTCCGAGGTAGAACGTGTCGGCCTCGGAAACAATAACCCGGTGACCTTTTTTGAGTATCTTTTGGGTGGCGCCCTTGTGCCAGGTTTGTATGATCCAGTCCTTTGATAAGGTGATACTCTTTTCCGTGTCGGTGAGAGGATCATCCCACAAGATGACCGATTTGTTTGGGCTGAGAGTCTTGAGCCAGTTGAGGAACGTCTGGAATAGTTTGTTGTCATCCTTGGTCTTCCAGATGTATGCTACTTCATCGCCACCAAAGTGATGGTAAGATGATCCAAAATACCCATCGACTGTGGATACCAAGCTGCGTATATAATCATATACTTGCTGCCGATTCTGTCTGATATCGAGTTGGGCGTCGGGCTGTTTCAAGCTTGGCTTACCTACTACTAAATCCTTTTTCCAAATTCCCCTAGTAAAGTGCTATTAGAAATCATAATGGAGAATAGTGAGAGTTATTGTATGACATACCAGATATCACTATGGCCCGGCATGTCTGTCTCGGGATACACAAGAATACCCAGGTTCTCGGCATAAGATACCACGTGCTGAATATCGCTGGGTGTATAGTATGTGTGAGTTTGACTGTACTTGATACTTGCATTCGTTAAGCCCCCATCTGCTGGCCAAAGCAGAGGGAAGCTTTCTGCGTCGTATATATGCCAATGAAAGACATTGAAGTTGTATTGGTGAAGTAAAGTTAACAGATGGAGAATGGCTTTGACTGGGAAGAACTTGCGGCCTGTATCCAGCATGAAGCCTCTGTGGGGATAGAGATTGGAAGCCATCTTCTGCGGACTTGAGATGGGAGAGAAGAGGAGAAGAGGCCTCAGCTGAGGAGCTGAAAAGGTGAAGTTCGGGTCGGTCCGGCAAGGCGGGCTCGGGCGGCTGGAGAAAAGCTTTTCCGATGCAGTCAGCTGAGGTCACACTTGTTACAAAAGTCGCATGACCCAGCTCGAAGACAAGGCCACTATTCAAGCCCGCAGGGTGAGGTGATTACGAAATGGAGAATTAGAGGTCAGCTAATTGATTTCCATTTTGCTGGAGTGTTTGCGTATTACATGAAGGCCTAAAACTTCCGGTTTAGGACTGTCAAAATCAACATTGTCTTGTAAAATACCTACCGATGGAATGTGGCTTCAATCGCTGATGACTGACAAAGCTGGAAAAGGAAAGGCCAAAAGTGTCTAAGCACAGTCTCGGCCTGGCTCAAAGTCAAAGCTCTCGCTACAATAAGCTCACATAGCAGAGCTGATTACTAAAGGCTCTTTAGGGCTAGAATAGTTTTATTAACGTGGTGGATAGGTAGTTAACGCTTGTCAGGCTAGGCTTGAAGTGTTATTACATAGAAGACCAAAATGTAGAAAAGCGAGAAGGATGTTTATTTCTAGTGCCAACTGTAGTACAGTGCCCTGTTTATCACAGCGAGTTCGGTTGTCACCTTCATGAATGCTCCTTGACTAGAGCCAATACAAAGCCATTAAAGATAGGTGTAGGCAACATAGGGTGACAAGCCACATTGGGCATCAGGGCCGCCTTGACTCTGTGGTCCTTTCCAATATGCGTCAAGATAGAATCCGCTCCTGGTTTTACTTCGCCATTCTTGAACATGGCCGGCACCACGTCGTCAAAGAAAACACATCCACCAGGCCGGGTCAGTTTGACAGCCCAGTCGAAGTGCTCAATATGATCCTCAAATTCAGCATCGATAAAGACCATATCGAACTGTCGTTTTTCCTCGGCCAGCTTGGGTAGTACATCAAGTGCAGCTCCAAGTAAAACCTCCACGTCAAGACCTTCAACATTCTCAAGTGCGACGTCGCGATGCTTCGGATCGATCTCAATGCTCGTTACTTTGGCACCTCCTTGGGCAAAACAGATAGCTGAGTAGCCGCCAAGTGTGCCAATTTCTAGCACTGACTTGGCGCCCATGAGTTGAGTGAGGACTGATAGATGCTGCCCAGACATTGGGGTGACGCTGATGGGCGGGAGGCCCTTGGCTGCTGAGTTGGCGAGGGCTTGCTCTAATTTGGTGTTGGGAGAGAGGAGAGCATTGTTGGCGAGAGTATCCAGAGTCGGCGCCTGGCGGAAGTTGTCGAAATCGGCAGCAGCCGCCAGAGCACTGAAGTCAATATCCGGCATCGTGGTTGCTATGATAAGACTTGGTTACAAAATGTCTTTATCTTCCAGATAAGATATGAGAAGCTTAATGTAATTTCTGGCATGTCCAACTCATTGCAACCATAAGTGCTATATAAATACTAAATCTAATAATACAATCTTTAAGGCGGATCCGAGATGTCCGGTCTCCATGGACCGGACCGGACCGGACCTGTCCAGAATTCCATGGTCATGATTCGTTTGACCTTTGAGCCGATGATTAACCGTTCACTGACCGATTTGAGACGAGACTCCGGATGTTCGCGGATCCGCGGATCCGAGCAGCTGATTGTTGGTACAATCACAATGGCACCAGGTTCGCAGAGAAACGCATGTCTCTCATGTCGCCAGAGAAAGCTCAAATGTGATCGACAACAACCATGTGCAAACTGTGTTGCTCGGTCGGTCGAGTGCACAGAGCAAGACTTGCCTCCTAACCGAGCAGTCAAGAGACCATTACCTCCAGAGCCAGACTCTTCAGCACTGTCGAACATACTCTCGAGACTAGATCAAATTGAAACTTATCTGAGCCCAACAAAAAGGAGCAAGCATGTCTCTATATCAACCCCAATTGGCAACCAGCTGAACGCCATTCGATTCAACTTGCCCAGCGTCGTCTCGCAAACCCAAGAACCTGCTTTCAATAACGTTGCTGAGTTCATGCCTCCTGAAGACCAGATGCAAGCGACCAAATACTCAGTCAACGATAGTTTCTTGGTACGTTTTAAACCGCTGCTTGTTGTCTAGCTCTCTATTTACTCACAGCGGTCAGCGTCGCGCGCTCATGCACGATCTTAGTATATCGATCTCAGCAGAATACAAATCGCAGAAAACAATCGAACCTCGCCACATACAACTCCCTCCCAAGTGGGAGACAATGCGCCTGTTTCAATTATACTTCCAATACTTGGGCCACGTCCAAAACATCATCTACGAACCTCATGCAAGCATTATTGTAAACGATGCATATGACCAGATAGTCAATGTTTCTGCAACGACTGCTCCTCGAGGTCTCTCCTTGATATTATCCATCATAGCGTTGGCGACGATCCTTGAGCCCGTAGATGGAAACTTGACTACAGCAATTCCAATACTAAAGGAAAGGCTAGGGTTATTTGCCACCTACATCCGGATGGCGATGGACTCCCTGGAGCAACATCGTCGAAGAGCAGATCATACTCTCGAAAACGTACAGGCATTGATCCTCCTCAGTTTTGGCATCCATCACACCGAGACCTTTTCTCCAAGATACCGTGTCTTACTTGCTGAAGCTATTGCTGTTTCCCATAGCCTCGGACTTCATGTTGTTGACCGGGCATCTGCTAAACGGGGCCATCCAAAGGTTGAGGCGGATCCAATGACACAGGAGATAAAGAGAAGAGTCTGGTGGTATCTCACTGCAACAGATTGGGCATCGTCAAAGGCAGAAGGTGAATACTTGGGATTCAAGATAACAGATGAGTCGCTGACTTGACCCAGGAACGTCTGGAGCTACTTACCTCATCCAACCGAATCTCATCAATACCAACCTTCCAAAACATATCAATGACAGTGATATCAGTAACCCCGAGTATAAGGAGCGGCCCCTTTCGGAACCAACCACTATGTCCTACAACCTCCAGCGCATCAAGGTCGCCGAGGTAGTTCGCTGCATTTCTGATCTAATGCCGCATGATCCAAGCGAAGCTTCATGCGAGTTAATACTTTCACTCGATGCAAAGCTGGAGTCTTTGCTATGCGATCTCCCGGATTTCTTCAAAATTGAATTGTCAGAGTCTGAAGGGACCAAACAGATTGACCAAAACTATCCCCATATCCCAATGCAGCGACTCTTGATCAACCTACTGATCAACATTTTCCGATGCGGACTACATTTCCCCTACCGTCCTGGGCGTGCCAACAAGGCTCTGCACGCGTTTTCACGTCAGGCCAGCCTGAAAGCTGCTCGAGCTGTCCTTTCTTCCCATCGAGGCATGACTATGACACACATGTCGCACTCTGCCGATTTCATGAAGATCCAGGGCACGATATTTCACATGTTCATAGGGGCTCTTGTTCTCACTACAGATATCTGCTGCAACCAGGATGATGAGACGCAGTCTTCAGAGCTGATAGGTGTTCTGAAGAAGCTGGACGACGTCAAGGATCACTCTCAAATGGCTGCAAAGTTACTAGATGTTTTGACGCAGTTGCTAGTCGCATATGGTGTTTGGTCACCCTCTACAACTATCTCTACATATACAGAAGATACAACGCCATTAGATTTCAGCTTGTCGGGACATGAGGGCCCAAGGGTCGATAGTCTTGATACGCCTTTCTCGTTTGATGAGCTGTGGGAGACATACATCGGACAGCCTTGTGGGTTAGATATGTTGGATCTTTTGGAAGCATGAGATTAAAATAATAGTTAATTAACAATAACTTGAATCTGAGGTTTAAGAGGCCAGTTGACTCGAATTAGGGCACCCCTTCGAGAGTAAGACTTCTGATTCTGAGTTGAGGTGCTAAAGATAAATAGTTTAAAGGTCTCTGCGTCGAGAGACGGATAGAGTTGACTCGCTACTTGTATGCCACTAGCCTACCGAAAGCTTTGACCTATTACGAGAATCCCCGCGGCTGCCTCAAGAACGCTCCGGGGGGTCCTCTATGTGATCTTCTGTTGATGACTGTGCTGCTGACTTTCACCCCATCTACGGTCGCACCAGCACTACCGCCGAACAAAACAAGCTTTAAGGCCGGACCCAAGCGAAAGCGATAGCTTTAGCCGCCACATTAATGGCCTAGGTACTCTGGTTTCCTCGCCCCCAATGTCTTTGGCTCTCACCAAACACACTTGCGATATGATTCCCCAATGCCATAACATCACTATTGAGACTCCTGCACAAGATCTACTAAGGTTTTAGCAAATAGGTCCGCATCGCCGGGCCATCTTGCGGTGACATAGTTATACTCGTCATCACTGACAACAAAGCTGCATTTTGACTTATTAGAAGAGCGCATTCATAATAGGCTGCCATGGAATCAACGTACGGATTAAGACTGGTGCTTCCCTTGAACTGTTGATTGTCATCAGCGAGGCTATTACGGACCTAGAAGAGTCAGTGTGTTCATCCAACATGAGCAATCTATTGCCAGGGCTTACAGAATCTTCCGTGTTCTCGCTGCCAGCGCCATATGTTTTGTAGTAATCACCAAGAAACGCCCTGGTAGCCCAGTATACGGAGCTCTCGAACAAGCCCGGTAGAGTGGTCGTGGTGCACTCGTGGATCACGCTCTGCCCATCATTGCCTTTGGCAGACGACAGCACCATGACGCCATGGCAGATGGCACCTACGGCCTTGTTGCTCGGCTTCTTCGTACGGGGGAAGTAGTCGAGCATGAGCCTATGCACCTCCTTGGAGTCGATGATTTGTCGCACAGCCTTGTCATGTCCGCCAGGTAAGAGTACGAGGTTATAATCGTCGAGCGAGAAACCCGGTGCAGTCCATGACAACGGATATCGAGCCTCGTCTGACTCGAGCATGGCCTTGTATTGCTTCACCACGGCATGTTTTGCTCCCTAGTAGCGTTGATGTTAAGAATTGGGACAAATTCTTTAGAAATGGCCAAACACACCAGAAGTTTCCCTGTAACGCCTTCCATCATCCTCTTATCACACTCTGGGGTCTTTCCACTTTCCGTAGCGAATTGGACTGCAAAGCCTGCTTCTTTAAAAGCAGCATAGGGGACGGCCGTCTCTGCGAATCTTGTCAACTTTGCGTGATGCCAGGGCGACTTGTTGATCAGCGTACCAGTGGGATCGTGGCCCGCGTCGCTCATCATGATCAGTACCTTGGGTACGTCCATCGTTAATTCTATACAAAGGCTTTCCAATTCTTCTCCTTGGGGGTATTGAGGCGGATATTATTGATACGGTGGGCAGTAAGAATGAGTTGATTGATGTGTGATGAGGGGATAACGTACCACGATGTCGGATCAATGTTTGTCCACGTATAACACTCGCAAGTGCTAAAAACAAGTATAACGTGATATTCATTAGCAGGCATGGCAATTGACGCTTTTTGCTCTTTCCGAGAACAAGGTAATGTTTACTGCATTGTCTCTTGACGCATCCGACTTGATACGCTCTCGCACTCGGATAACAGAGGCAAACGCCTTCGCACTCGGCTGACAGGTGGCAGGGATGCTGTCAAGGTTGCATTGGGGCTGAAACTAATATATCCTCGGCGGGATTCATTTCTAGACACATAATTGGCTAACTCGGTGTTCTTCCCAGGTAGGACTTAGTGTTGGCTCATTAAGTGCAAAGATCATAGTACCATGTCTAGTCCATCTGAAAGGATGAAGCAACTATTGTGACTAGCCCATTTTAGATAAAAGGTACGACAAAACATGCGATTAAATCAGCTATTCCGACGCCTCTGTGTGATCTACCAAGTTTGGCCGAAACAAAAGCTGTGAGCTTGATAACATTGTAAGTTTGGCGATGCAGAAGCGGCTTTTTACGGAATGATCCATGTCCCACCAGATATCTCCCATTGGCTAGCTCGATGTTTATTCCATTTCAGTCCTGCATTTACATCAGCTTATCAGTTTACTTCCGTGTCACCTCGGAGCCATGGATGCTCGAGAGAAAGAAGTCAGTCAGTCGTTATCCTTGGTAGCTCGTCTAAGAAGCATCAAGACGCGTCATCAACTCTGTACCATGTATATATATCCTAGGGATACGCCGATAACACTGATGTTTAGCTATTCATACTTAAATCAAAGCCGGACTAAAGTCTTACAACCTGTACTCTGAAGCATCTTCCCCATTGTTTTAAATAATTCTAGTACGATGGCCAAGATCGTCCGCATCACATTCCTGTTGCGAAAGCGCGACGACATTACGCATGAACAGTTCCATAAGTAGTTGAGTCACCCGAAGACAACATACTTCTCATTATCATCTTAGTAACCCACTAACTCGCTCTGAAATCAGTTGGTCGGAAGAGCACCCAAAGATATGGCTATCTGTCCCTATTGTCAAGGAGAAGCTCGTAAAGTACTCGCAGTTCCACGTCGATGAGAAGGTCGACCTATCAGCGACAGGGCTACCGCCCGTGGCGCCTTTCGATGGTGCTGCTACGATGTGGGCCAAGAGCCTTGAAGACCTTCATGCTGTAAGTTTTATGTCCAATGCATGCATGTGTTTAGCAGTACTGATATATCGATGCAAAGGTTTTTACTGATCCAGAGTATAATCGGATTGTTGTTCCGGACGAGGAGAAGTTCCTCAAGCGGGCTGAAGCCGTTCCGATGGTTGGTTGGGATGAGGACAGGTTTGTCACAGAGGGTATGTTGGGAGGTATGGAGTAACCGCAAGGTCTGTCTGTCTGGCTCGAAGAAAAAGGGTTTTTTGCCACAGTATGTCTATTACCCTATTAATTAAGAAGTTAATTATAGTATTAATACTATATAAGCCTATTAATTATTTATAAATTTCTTTTACTACTTTTTAACTTTATAGCTAGGCATAAAGACTTCAGCCTTGATATGAATTAACTTAATCTGTCTTAACTACCAATCTGGCTCTAGAGAAGTGTATTGACGCTTCCACGGCTCGGGGTAATTAGTCTATCCGAACAGAAAATTCATCCGGTAAGGGAAATTTTACCCACTGACTAAAACTTCCGAGCGATTACTATTCACTGATTGTTAGCTTGCCTCAGTGTTAGTGGGCTGTTGGATTCTATGGCATTGAAACTCAAGCTCTGCCTAGTAGGGAATCCAAATGTTGTGGAACTTGGAAGATTCGAACATAATCCATCGCGATGACAAACCCATGCGTGTTTTCGATGGTATGATGAGTCCCAACAGTCTGGAGGCAGCCGCATTAGTACCCCCTGGAGTCAACATGCTGGTCTCAAGCTACAACTGGATTAATCATATATAACAACTGTTCGCACTCTACAAGGACATAAAAATAGCAGAAGCAGCCCATTCATCGTTACAGTTCTTATTCTCATAACCATAACCTAAACGATCAACACAAAATATATCGCCCATCCCAGCATCGTTGCAATGTCTGCTCCGTCTACAGTCCTCATCACTGGTGGAAACCGTGGAATCGGCCAAGGCTTCGTCAAGACTTTTCTTGCTCGGCCTTCGCTCACTGTCATCGTTGGCGTTCGCGATCCCTCCCACCCGACCTCTAAGGCCCTCCAGGATCTGCCAGTGGGCAAGGGTTCCAAGTTGATCACCGTCAAGCTTGACTCCAGCGTCCCCTCTGACGCTGCCGAGGCCGTTGCTGCGCTGAAGGGGGAGCACGGCATTCGCGCTCTTGATATTGTCATCGCCAATGCCGGAATCGGAAACGATGGCGGACGAGTTCGTGACACAGCCGTGGACAACATCAACAAGCACTTTCAGGTAAACACAATCGGCCCTGTCGTGCTGTTTCAAGCCGTAGCAGACCTCCTGCAGGCCAGCAAGACCGAGAAGCCCATTTTCGTTGCAATTTCAACCATCATCGGCTCCATCGGCTCTATGGAACTCTTGGCGGGACTGCCCCCTACCAGCAGCCCTTATGGTGGCAGTAAGGCAGCTCTGAACTGGTTCATTCGGCGCCTTCACTTCGAAGAGCCTTGGCTCACTAGCTTCGTCTTCCACCCTGGCCTGGTAGAGACCGATCTTGCTCTTGCTGCTGTTGGCAGTGGTTCCAAGGAACAGCTCTCCGCTTTTGGAGCCATCACTGTCGAGACCAGTGTTACGTCAATGGTCAATGTTATTGATAAGGCCGGTAAAGAGCTTGGTGGAACCTTTCAAAATTACGACGGTACTACAATCGCCTGGTAGATCAGTGCCTTGAGCCTGTACTCTTGGGCTGATGCCGAAGTAATGTCCTTGTGCTCTAAATGCAACGAGAAGTCGGTGGTCTGTAGTTAGCCTCCTGTCACATGGCGCATCCTAGTATAGTACCTTTCATAAATAGACTTGTCTTAAATATTTCCAAGTTCATAAATACCATTAGAGATTGTAGTATGCAGCAGCTGCCTCAACTCTCTGCCAATCTCTTTTCTCGCTCCAGGCGGACATTATTAACGGCGGAGGCAGAAAGTTTTCTTCAACGGGCCCACTCCTCACGCTCATGACTAAGCTACCCTAGAAGGGTCATCAGATCGTGGTTGGAATTCGCTGGCGAAAGTTGCAAATCACAATTCACAAGAGTAGTGCCGTTGGTCTCCATATTCAACTGTATGTTGTCGAGGCGTTGCTTTGTATATAATTATATTGGTGCAAGACCATAGCTGGAGTCATGTCAGATAAGTCCAAGTTGAACCCACCATGAGAGGTTGCCGTGCGGTTGCTAATGTTTCCACAGTGGGTAAGTTCATCTCCTCATAAGACACCCAGCCATGGCGTCACCATGTCCTGTGCAATGCAAGACTCCACTTGGTGCCGGATGCAGAATCTATTAGCCGAACTTCTAAGGGGTAAAGAGGGTAGCACTTCAGGCTATTAGAAGGTGATAAAGTTAAGGGGTTAAAGAAGCTTTAGCCTTAATATAAAGGTAGAGAATATAAATTAAAATATATAGGTAATGTACTCTTTACCCTTATTAATACGTAAGATATAAATTTTAGCTAAAAAGTTAATTATTCTAATAACTATCCTTAGTGCTATATAAATAAGGGCCTGCTTCTCTTTCGTTGAGATAACCTAACCCAACTACTTAGCATACAAAAAGGCATATAAAGCACTTTAGGCATGGGCCATGTGATATATCATATGTGGTGTAGGGAACTTGGAAGACTTTAATAAGACTTACGGTAGAGATAGCTAGGTAACCAAAGCAGTGAAGTTCTCTAAATAGCTAAATTCGAGATGGTCTACGGATCGAGAGGTGAGTATAGGTACTATCGTTCGATGAAAGTAGGCCTGGATTACGGCTATGATATTATTTAGCTGTTAGAGCTAGCTACGTTAGCCTGTACATCTCCGAAAATTAAGCATTGCGACGCTTGGTAAGCCGTCGGTGATATCTATCGCGAGAGTTACTGATCTATCATATGAACTCGTGAAATTCGTGGCGCCTTGTGCATCACTCGGCTATGCTTGCTTGTTCAGGGAAGGGCTGCTTTATCCTATACCTGTCGTCATAACCTCATTTCCATCTCGGCCAGTCACAGAAGTAGAAGGAGGCAAAGATTGGTCCGTCCCCAGTGCATCAGTTTCCCGTGAGTTGTGCTCAGAAAGGTGCAGTTTTCTCAGGCTCAATCGAGCAAACAGCATTGCATAGTAACGATAAGGATTGAGCTATTATCTCGCCATATGTGTATGGCCGGGGAACCTTTCTAGAAATGCTCAATCTGGCATGAATAAGAAACAGTGAGCCTGTGACGAAGCGAAACGACTGTAGCTGAGACTAGCCCCATACTCGATACCTTCTTTGTAACCGTGCACAGCGAGCTGGGCGTGATGCCGCTTCGTTCTGTGTGGTAGGCAGTACCGTGTGGTTCCAATGCTGTTCTGGAGTTCCTAAGTAGACTAGCATGTCTAGAGTCTATACGTGTATAGACTGAAACCACTGATTCATCAGCAGGTCGGTGTTATTAAACGGCCCGGCAGCTAGTGGGTCGCTGGGTACCTCTGTACCGGGCAAACTGAACCCCCGAATCAGTCAAAGCTGTTCATGATTGGCCATAGCTTTCTTTCCTATTAACGCTGTTTCTTCTCATGTTTAGTAATCGGTAGCGCCTAGCTCGCACCACCCAAGATCGCCATTACATAACACCACCGTTTGTCAGGAAAATGCGTGATTTGTCTGAGAGGATTGCCCCTGGAATCCGACAATTCTCTGAGTAGTAGGACAGTGGTCGGTTCGTGATACACCGCGGTGTATGAAGCTGGCCGTAGCAATTGACAGATGGCTATATATATTCAGAGAGAGGTTATGTCCTTTTAAAGCTGCATTCCTATTTCCAATCCAAGTCCGCGTTTCTATACCAATAAGTTCATCAAGGTCAAACTCTCGGGCTCCCACCTACCATGTCTACCAACACCGCCATCGTGATCAAGTCCCAAGGGGTTGCAGAACTTTCCCCTGTATCCATCCCCTCGCTTCGAGACGGATATGTTCTCGTCAAAGTCAAAGCAGTCGCCTTGAATCCTACAGATGTTCTTCACATCGACCTTATCCCGACACCCGGCACCCGGTCTGGATGCGACTTTGCCGGCGTAATCGAGGAGGTCGGTCCAAACGTGACTAAATCGTTCAAGGAGGGAGATCGTATTGCGGGTGTAGTCCACGGGGGCAACGCAGTCAATGAAGAAGACGGAGCCTTTGCCCAACACATCGTCGCCAAGGCTGATGTCGCCCTTCGAATTCCTGACTCGCTGACCTTTGAAGAGGCAGCGACCCTCGGCGTTGGCATCACCACCGTTGGGCAGGGCTTGTACCAAAGCCTAAAGCTGCCACTCCCTGACAAGCCTTCCCCGAACCGCGAGTATCTCCTGATCTATGGTGGTAGCACTGCCACTGGCGCGCTAGCCATCCAGTTTGCCAAGCTGTCTGGCCTCAGGGTGCTGGTGACCGCATCCCCCAAGCATTTCGACTACGTGAGGGACTTGGGAGCCGACGCTGTTTTCGACTACAAGTCAGAGACTCTGGTTGAGGAACTACGCAAATACACGGGTGGGCATCTTAAATATGTTTTCGATTGTATCTCGACTGAGGATACTGCTCGCAAAGCGGTGTCCGTCTTGGGAGCTGGTGGAAGCTATTCAGCGCTCCGAATTCTCCCCGAGAATGTAGTTGCTTGGATTGGCGAACGAGCCAGTTACAATATGACGCTGGCTTATACCGCTATTGGTGAAGCCTTTCAGTTCGGGCCTCATACGTTCCCTGCAAAGCCGGAAGATGCTGCTTTTGCTCGTGACTTCTGGATTCTTGCTGAAGGACTGCTCGCCGAGGGCAAGATTCGGGTGCACAAGCCCAAGGTCAACACTGATGGGTCTGGATTGGCTGCAGTGCTTAAGGGTCTCGATGAAGTTCGGAATGGCACCGTGAGCGGTGAGAAGTTGGTCTATTCGCTGGATTGAGTTTTAGTTTTGCTGTAAAAGAGTTGTTATTCTGCAAGGATCCGTCAAGCTGTGCTGGCACTATGTGTAACCCTTGCAATATTAATGCTTACAATGCTCAATGTAAACATCACGACGGTCGGGCTCAAGATCCCCTTATTACAGATGTGAGATTTTGTGAAAGGGTGGTGAACGGCCGTCGAATTTTGACGTTGCACCTGGAAGCTGCGCAAGACGAAGCCTGAGACATCATTTTTCATTCTTTAAATGATTTGGATCAGCAATATGGAAACCTTTGTAAAAACCAATTAATCATCGACTTCTTGGTTCTCTAGACCGAAAGCTGGTTGCCCTCTTCTGTTTTGAGCCACAGCAGGCAGATATGCATGCTGCAAGCCACATCACATGGTGCTGTTTAGGGTGGATTAGCTCGGTCACGGCAAGACTGATCCATCCGATTATGTAGTGATTGCACTAGTCAAGGGCTGCCGGGTGCCTTTCGCTCTCGTGATTAGTGATCGAACAGCGAGGGGCAGACTCTTGTGGTATTTATTTCAGCCTTCCCCACAGCCAGCATTACCTCGGCATCCGACTTCTAAAAGCCATTGTTCTTATGTTCTACATATATTGAGTATTCTGGTATTATCACAAAGCAATGTACAACCAAAGCGGCAGGACAGCGAAGCCAACCGTACCGGCAATGTATCCTAAAACAAATACAGCAACCGATAAGGAGCTGTTACTTGAAAAGACAAGAAGTCAACCGCTCACTGAGGGCTCACAAAAGTCCCTAGCAAGATCGGTCCTGGGGGCTTGGATGAGCTGGCCACCGCTTGCCCCATATTAGATTAGTAAGATGCACCTGAGCTGTGCACATCGGATGCTAACTGTGTTACTGATTAAGTCGTTATACTTTTCCCTTGCCTCGCCGCTAGAAGCTCTGAAAGAATAAGATGGTGATGGATAGTCTAGACAATCCATTACACCATTGGATTCAAAAGCTATGAGTTTGTAACGCAGTGTAGCTCGTGTGTGCTCACTTAGGCAATTATTAAATTAGACTCTTTTAGTAACAAAGCTTCACCCTGTAATGAGATATCATAGATTCTGAGCCTAGAATTTGACTTATTGGCAGTTAGGAGCATGTCTGATCTATCCCATCAAGTCGTGGGGCTTCTGGACTGAGCCTAACTGATCCCGTTTCTGAAGAAAGTCAGCTTCTCTCGTAACCCAAACCCTTCTCAAACATTGGATGTGTATCCTTGTCTTCTCACTCTCCCCAACGTCTTGATCTTCTTCCCATACCATGCCTAAAACTTGTGGTCAGTTGCTTGTCTACTTAGGGGACTAGGCAGCAAACCGTTTCGTAGCCAGCTCCAATGATATAGTTGCCAATCTTCTTCAACAACCAAGGTGTCGGAACAGAAACAGCAATGGCTCGTGCCTCATCATCCCCTTTGCTCATATCTAGTAGCGTGCTCGAGGGCGCAGAAGCATTCAACACTGCTGGTCGGGCCAGTCCGACAATATCCAGGGCGTTGCTTAGCAGAGCGTCTTCGATTACCTTTCGACTTCGGAATCCACCCGTGACGAGCAGCGGTAGATCTGGGAACTCGTTTCGGATCGCTTTCGCAAAGTCGAGAAAAAATGCTTCTCTGGCCGCTGTACTTTCTTTTTTCACCCGCGTGATTTGGTCAGGGTCTAAAATTCCCTGAATGGCTTATTAGACAATGCTGGTAAGCCCGGTGGCACAATGGATAGACCTACAATTGGCTCTTCATAACTACCGCCACTGATTTCCAGGAAATCGATTCCAGCATCGGTGATCAGTCGGAGCTGTTCAAGACACTCTTCCAAGGCAATGGACGACTGATGATCGACAGAGTTAAACTTGATACCAACTGTGAAGCTTTTCGGTACAGCGTCTCGGATAGCCTTGATGATATCAACGACAATCTTAGCCCGAGCCTTGGGCGTTCCTCCATATTCATCGACTCGCTGGTTAGTCTTGGCAGTCAGGAACTGGGAAAGAAGATAACCGTGAGCTCCGTGAAGCTCGATTCCATCGAACCCAGCCTCGGATGCAAGCACTGCTGTTTCGACGAAGCAATCTCGCACATGAAGAATCTCCTCGACTGTCATGGCCTTTGGCGTGCCGAAAAGTAGCTTGGAAATCACAGCAGCGAATAGACCCTTGCCGAGACGCAATGGTATTGCGCTGGGTGCTAAAGCCTTCTCAAAGAGACCCCTTTTGCCTGCTCCGGCCGGGGACTGCCTGCCTGGATGGCTTATCTGCATCACAGTTGGTGTCCCAGCAACTCTACATGTTGATGCCCACTTCTTCCAGCTGTCAAGCAGACGAGTCCTGCTTATCAAGTTATTATAGGCTATATCTCCAGGTTGTCCTAGATAACGAGGATCAACCTGCACGTTTCCTAATACTGAGTCAACAAAAGGGGCTATGTCCCGTTTGCGGAACGGCAAAACTACCTGTGATGATCAGCCCCCAACCACCCTCCGCCCAAGCCTTGTAGGCAGAGTAAACGTCATTTGTGGGTAGAAGGTCTTTATCTGCTAGATTCTCGGCCATGGCAGACTTTGCTAATCGATTTGGCAGCGTCAGGCCATTCCCGAACGTAATTGGTTGGGCTATTGGAGAAGACATTGTAGAAGGGAAATGGACAACTGGCAGGATATGCACTCTTCGGGACTGTGATGTATCGGAAGTTAACGTGCTACAGAGGTTGGGAATACAACATCCTTTTTAACATGAAGATAGGGATCCCAGTTCTAGAGTTTACATGGATGACAAGTAGTAAATTATTTTCTTTGTCGTGCGACTCGAGTCATGTAATTACAGGCGGCACGACATTGCACCGAACCCACTTCTGAGCTCTGGCGCCGGCACAACTCAAAGCCGCATATATATAAAGTAAATCTGATTAATAATAACCTTGTTGCTGGAGTCGTTAATGGGCGGAACAATGACGAATTACCAGTGTCTAGTAGAAATGCAAGAAGGATAATAACATAAATACAAAGGTAGTATAAATTAAGGTTTTAATTTATAATAAAGATAATAAGCTTTATATTATATAAATCTATATTTATTAATATTATATTATCTTTAATTACTTTTTTATAGTTAAATTCTTTTTTATTTAATTCTATGTATTGCCCTTCACATAACTAGTAAAGGATTTAGATGCTCTTCATCTGGCGTCTTTATCAATTTGGCCCCCAAGGCAGAAAACAGGATGACCTTGAGAGATTCCGCCTGACATGGCTCTCTTTTTAATAGTTTAATTTCAGCATTCAATTTAACGTAGCGACGATTACGACACTAAATACGCCTGGGGAGTCTCTTCAGACGAAACTAATTATCGTTTTGTTCTCGGGGCCGACCAGTAATCGAGAAGGTCGGCCCTTTATGACTACGATTAAGGACCTTGCGCTGCGGCACCCCACAAAAGCACAACATGGCGATTCACAAGGTAACCCCCATCCTCGTGACAGGTAGTCTATTCTTGGGACTACTCCTCGCCATCGTCATCATCTTTACTACCACTATCAAGACGGTAGAGTCGCCAAGACCCAGAGCCAGCAGGAGTGGTTTCTCCGTGTCGGCACCGGTATAGCGTTCCTTGCAAGAGCCCTGTTATCAGGAGCTGTCGGATTCGCATATACGCAAATACTGTGGCGAATCCTAAGATCAAAATCTGTCACTATCGAGGGAGTCAACTCGCTTTTTGGTGTCTTGCATAATGCCTTGGACTTTACTACTTGGGAACTCTGAACAGCTGCGCCAGCACCTGCTACAGTCACTATAATAGCTTGGTAGGTTTTTATTTTAAATCTCATGTAGAGATGCCACTGATAAGAGCACCCTCGAGACATAGCTCGAGGGAGCATAATATCCCACTCCCCCCTACTCCTGTAAATTGAGCAAAGTTGAGCATGTTGTCGTAATCGAGCAGTGGAATGGGAGTGTCGACAATCGTGACACTTGGATGTTCAGATACCTGAACCGTCAGCGTAGCTGGGGTGATAACTGCAGTCAGGGGAAGCCCCCTTTGAGTAAATGACTCTATCCCCACTGTACCAGCACCCTTTCCCAAATCCTCATATTCCGTTGACTGTTATGGCCCTTCAATTTCATGCAATACACCTAGCAACGCGTCCTTCGCAAAACCTCTAGCTGAAGCCGTCAATAACGAGACCTGCTGTGGAGACTTTGCCGGATACGTTGGGTTTGTTCCAAGCGGTCAAACTATGAATAACACTGATGAGGGCTATGCCTTGGCCGGTATGCGGGCGCAATGAACTATTCTCTGATTTCGACGGTGCCGTCTATTGATCGGACGGCCAACGCTACAAGCGCAGCTAAGCTCTACGTTGCCGTGCCGGGTAAGCCCATGTCGAGCAGTTACATAATGGCAAACAAGTCGATCAAGTGCCAGATCTACAATTCTTCCTATGCCGTCAACTTGACATTCGACAACTGTCAACAGAATATTACCTACAAGTCTAAAAGATTGAACGGAGTGACGTCCATTGACGCCGCTCTCACCAAGGCGAACACAGGCTCCAGTCAGTTCAATGCCACCGTTGCTTATATCTCGCTCATGGGTTCCCTGGGCAAGCTGCTGCTTGGGAGTTTGGGAATATCGCACTATGGTGTTATGTGTCCAACTCAGACGCAGATCATGAGCTCTGTTCTTATGGATGCCAAAGAGATGCAGGTCCTTGGAGACGTGAATACAGAGACGGACCGTTCAGAAACACCGGAGTCTGTGATTGGGAATATCTCCATGTCTGATACATTGGAACAGCTATTTACAAATTCCACGATAAGTCTGTTTAGTAACTCAAAATTACTGTCAGTGTAATGATATAACTCTTGCAATTGGACGCCAGTTAACATTCCTCACAGGCAAAACGATACCGTCGCATCTCGTGGTCCCATTACATATCTCTCCACGCAAATCGCCTTCTCTTCTGAGTCTCGCAACCTCTTCATCGCGTATGGACTAGGCATACTGGCTTCTGCGATTGTTATCATCATAGGGCTTCTGTGCATTAAGTCTGCATCGGCATCCTATGCAACTTCTTTCTCAACTATTCTACGGACTACAAGGAACCCTGATCTTGACACTATGATCCCCACAGCGAAAACAACGGGAGCAGAGCCTTTGTCGAGGCATGTTGGCGACATGCGCCTAGTATTGCGACGCCAGAGACGCAGACTAGAAGGAATGGATGAAGATATGGTGACTCTATTTGCTGTGGACTATATGCCGGATAAGAAAGGGACACAGAGAGAATCTCCATATGATTCGTCTCGCCAAGGGGATAGAGAGCATCAATCTTCAGATGCAAGTATTGAGCTTTTAAGTGATGATGAACACTCAACTGTTAAAGTAAGCAATGGGAATGGAAATAGCAGGATCCTCCCTCGTGGTACTTGAGTAACAGGAATAAGTAGACTGTGTCACAACGTCAAGGTTTTGGACGAAGCAGGAAGTATCAGGAATTGGTAGAGCAATGTTAATTCTGTAGGTATTCATGTCATGTCATTAAATCTCAACGCTTGCAAGCTGTTTTACAAATAACCCTGATTAAACCCAATACCATTCGAGAGCAAACCCATCTCTGACGCAAAATACAAGGCTTGGTCATTCTGGGCCCAACTCACTGCCCCTTGAAGACGCTGTAATAGATCCTCCGTTGTCTCCATACCCATTACTGATTCACTGAATTGTGACTGCTCGGACACAGGAGACGGCTCTTCCGTACTCTCCGAATGTGTCGCCTGTGCTCGTTCCGCAACCTCATAGACTATTGGCGATCGGGGTCCTATGTCTATGCCCATCTGCATAGCAAAACCCACTGATGGATCATCCTCCATCCATCTCGAAAAGCTTTTCGCATATGTCGCTGGTGAGAGTGGTCGTGGGAGGGATATCTGTTGTGTCATGGGCATTGGCGCAAATTGTGGTTGTCCTAGTAGCATAGGCATCAAGGACCTGTTCCTATTGAAGAAACGCCTCAAAGCAGCTGGAAAGTCACTGTCTTGAGCCAGTCGATCTTGACTAAGACACACGTCGATGGTCAAAGCCAGTCTAAGATATTGTGTTGGACTTCGGGCCAGGACATCGGCGTGATCGTTGGTTAGCATCATTTGTGAAGGCTCCTCACGGTCACTGCACTCCATAAAGTATCGAATCGTCTTGGAGATGGAGTGAACGCCGTCGTACTTTGGGTGAAGCTCCCTGAATACTTGTATGAGGACGTTGAGTCGCGATTGCTTGGAAGCGACTTCTGGACGGGCCCAAATCCCAGTTGCAGAAGAGGCGGTGGACATTTTCATATCGACCATGTGCATCGCGAGCGGGAGAGCTGTGCATGCTACAGCACTGCTGGGTAACCAACGGGTGAGTCGATGTGGGTGTAGTCGAGCAAAGCATTCTGCTATGCTTTTGGTGGCGTTTCGGAGGTCCCTTCGGTTGTTTTTGAGAAACTGTGTCTCATGTGATGCAGTGGGATTTTGGTTGACAAGACCTAATACGAGACCGAGGTGAAGTTCGTAGTTGCAGAGGGCGACTTGACTGGCGCTGAAGAGATTGTCAGTAACTGAGACTCAAACAGTAACATATAAACTTACTGGAAATAGATCCAGACCAGATTAGTGAACAATACAGCAGAGTCCTCGTATCCTCCTGAGCTCAATGTCAAATCTTGAATGGCAAGCGGCGGTCTTGTAGCCACTGCCCAGTTCTTCAGTGATCTCTTGTGCTCCTGCACTTGCGCATATGCTGTCGAATGTGCTTCCGCATCTAAAATCGGCAATGTCTCGGTAGGATATACTAGACCCAGGACGTCTGTAAGAGTAACACAAAGTTCTGTAAGGCGTTCTAATGTGAGGATGAGCTTGTGCTTTGTGGCGATGTTGTACACTCGCGACGACTCGAGTTCATCAACAAGATCGTCGTAACACAATGGGGAGCAGTTCGCAAAGTCGAAATGGGCACTTGTGATCTGAATGTTCCTGCGAACGCAGAGGGGCATGATTCGATCGCGGATAATGCAGCACCACCAGATACGTTTCAATATGTTCCGTCTCTTGACATCTTGTTGTGATATGTGTAATCCGTATGAGGGGGAGTCGTAACTATCGGCGTCGCATGACTTGGCGTGTTGGATTGCGATTCGGAGCCATCTACTGTTCGCTTTGCCAGGTCCGGAACGGAACGTAGGACACCAGTAGGTCAGGAGGAGAGCAGATTGTGCAATAGAGATTGGATCGGGGTCGGTCGAGAAGTCGTATAGAAGCTAGATCAATGTCAGAAAGTGCACCACTAACAATACTACACGTTCTTTACCTTGGCCTTGGTGTAGAAAGCCTCCTTAGCTTCAAGAATGGTGGCGAATCCCAGCGTCCGGAGACTCTCCTTTGAGACAAACTTTATTTGTTAGATCAACCAGCACACGAAAGTGGTGATGTCAACGTACAGTGCACGAAGCAAACATCATAGATTGCAACAAAAGCATCGAAACAGGCGTCCCAGACGTCGCAGAATTGGGTGTAGGATCGTAAGCATTCCAAAAATCGGCTTCGTTGAGAAGAGGTAGTAATGGATGGATGTAGAGGAAATAATGTCGGATAAATTCGTCGAGGATTGGCTTGGAAGGGACGCGTAGACAGCCTTGAGCATTTAGATGATGGAAATCGCAGTCGCGCATGTTGAGGGTCCTCAAGAAGGGCATTGAGGAGTATAGAGCTTTGAGTTCGGATCGCACGGGTTCGCTGGGCTCTTCGATTAATGAGGGTGTATATGGTGGGATTTCTCTAATCTCTTCGACGACATCTTCAGTGGTATTTGTCGTGGGCGACTCGAGGTCTACCCGCTCGTGATGCTCGATAGATGTCTTGTATTCGCTTTCTTCTAGTGTGTGTAATACGGCAGATGCATCGTCGATGGGACTCGTAGGGTTGTCGTGGTTGGAAGAGGGCGACGTCGTGGATGCAGCTGCTGTGACGGCTTCACAGTCACGAATGAGGTCGGCATTGTCGGAGATGACGGAGGCGCCTCGATGAGGGATAGGACTATAACATGTCAGTAGAGTAGAAGTGATGATAATATCGACAACGTACAAGGCATCAGCGCGACGAGCGACGACACATTCGCAGCCGTCGAGTCGACAGTTGGTACAAGGCGTAGAAGTGCGAGTGACATCACACCGAACCTTTCGCTTGCGACATTTAAGACATGCCTTTGTCGCCCGCTTCCTCGAGACAGGCTTCTTGGCAAAGCGAATCGGTTGCTGAGTGTTGTTCATCCTGGTTGACAAAAGGCGGAGACGTTGTACCCGAGGTTGAAGAGGAACAGGAACGAGAATGACCCCAGATTTACCCCAAACTTCACTGTCTTGTTCATTGATGGTGGTTCCCCCTGCTAGGGGCTAAGGGGCTGGACCCATGTGGGACGGTAGTGAACCTCGGAAATCTCGGCTTGAGGGGTTATGCCCCACGGGGAAGCTCTGCTTTTTTCTCTCAGCACGATGAAGATAAGGAACAAGATAAGAAGTACTAATGTTCTGGCTCTTTTCAGCTTGTGATATGACTGGTTTGAGCTGGTTTTAAAGTGAGACATACTCAGTGTTGTAGGTATTCTAGATTACCCTGGCAGCAACTCTTACATTGGTCAAAGTGGCGAGTGGCATATTCCGGCTAAATGAACTGTTTTTACAACTCAACATCATCCAAGAGCAAGGCTAGCGACCTGCGGAAGACTCTGCAAGAGTTAACGGCTCGCTTATCTCGCATACTGTTGTGTTTACTCATTGCATGCTAATCCATGACTCAGCCCTGGACTAACGTTGTTTGTGAAGAGTTGTACATTCTTTTGTAACCTTATCTATAAGTTTATTACTGTGGTGTAATAGACGTTGCTTTCAACACATATTTATGGATTAATATATATGTATCCCTTCCCTTGAATTAATTTTATAGCCATTTGGAAGGGGGTTTATCCCTTGACTAGTAGTTTTATCCTGTTACTTATTGCATGTAGGGTAGACGCAGGGCGCATTACGTCATTTACCTAAGCCAGGGTGATATGGTCGCGTAACGTTGTCTTCAAACACCAGAAGCTTAAATACTTTACTCCTCAGTAGATTTCAACTGTGAACAGTTTCCGTGACTAACTCAATGGAGTTCATCACGTCCAAGCTTGCAGAAACAGACCACGTTTATTGGTGCTATTTTTATCTCGTGTTAGTGGAGCGTGGCTGTGCCTGAGTTGACGGCTGGTTCCAGACGTAAGCGGCACAAGCCACAAAACAAAAATGTCACGATGCCATCACTAAACCCATGTAGCTCGTAGGAGTCGCCGAATCAACCGTGTTAGGCCCTGCTTGATACGAGGAAGTCACAGCGTAATAGAACCGGAATGTAAATGGGGCTTGTGTCTAATTACAGTAACCTTGCCCTCGTTCTTTCTAGGGATGCTCCCTTGAGCATGTTATTGTCTCAGTATAATTTCAACTAAACGACCCATTCTTTTTCTTCATGTTTACTTTTTCTCTTCGCTAGACATTGTTTACTCTATGGATTTACTGTCGTGCTAGCCTCAACCCAATACACAATGGTGAAGAGGTTTGATGGCCTTGACTTTTGGGAGCAACGATGCAAGGCTCTCCAGCTATCGCAAACGCCCGATACCAAATCCCCTACCGAGAGCGAGCCATCCCTGTCGTTCGAAAGCCCAGAAATACCCAGCGCCGAGCCAGCATCACCACCTCTATCACGAATAAAATGGCCGACGACTGCAAAACCGCTGGGAAGCGTCACCGAATCCGAACCCATATTCATTCAAACTGTATCTGCAGTTCATGACGTCCGCAATTCCATGTCTTTTTCGCCCTCATTGGACCAACATAGCCAATCTGCATGCGTTTTACGCCCAACTAGCTTCGAAGGAAAAGAGGAATTCCTCACAGTTATTAGCAGAGATGGCTCTGATATAGAACGAGAACGGGGTTTGGATGATAGACGGTCACAATCAGGTGGCTCAAATATCACACAACTCAGACGAAGATCACCACTGCGCCTCCAAACAAACAACCTGTCCGGAATGGCACACCGCCAACAAAGGCACTCAATGATGCCAAATCTTCCGGCTTCAAGTAACAACACTACACCGCTGGACCACAGACACACATTGAGTGCCTCTGCAGATTGCAACGAGTGCATCACCCGCCAAACAGACAAAGCATTCGAAGCTCTCACCAACGCACTCGACGACAAGCGCCGAGACGAAACCAAACATCTAACAATTATTCGACCGAGCATAGACTGCCGCATGCCTTCGCTCAAAACACCAAAACCGATTCGACCAAGGATGATACGCCAGAAGACCCAGCAATGGGCAGAGACCCAGGAGGACCTTGATAGCTCTACAGTGAGCTCTTTATCAAGTCCGATGAGTCCAATGATGCCAATTCAAATCTCATTAGATGGGAAGGACTTGGATAAGTCTGAAATACCCCCCATGGGATGTAATCTGGATCATGACTTGGACGACTTTTTAAAGTGGGAAGCACGAAATGTATGTGCGTATGGATATGGGACAAATGGGTATACCTTGTCGCCATAGACTATTGAAAACGATTTAATGAATGGGAGGATGATATACGGTTAAATTGCTGGACATCCTATGACTATAGTATTCCCTAATAATACCCTCATAATTGACAAGAATTGACTACTCGGAGAAGCAGGCGAGATCAGCTTAGCAAAGCCCTTATCTTTCCATTCCAAGGTACTTGGAAAGGTTCAGATGTCTGAAATAGCGTCAAGTAAAAAATATAGTCAGGTCTAGAAATCATCATTGGTCATATCCCCTGTGGCGATCGAGACAATAACGTTAAGGGACCAGTGGGATGGAATTGAGGACCCATATTATCGGCTATAATATACAAATTCGGTATAAAGCCAATGATCTTATCCAATGATTTGTGAGATCGCTCTTCGGACCAATGGACACAAGAGTCAACATCCAGCCTAGTCCAGGCGTAATTGGTGATTTTGCGCTGTACCTGGATTAATTGCTTGTCGGCTTTCCTTCCAATTACGTGCTTTTTTACCTTAATTCGACCTTGGCTGCTGAGTAATGGGAATATCATCAAGTTGGACCATTACTTAGGTGAGGGGTCAATAACCTAACCATTATATAAACTACATACGTGCTCTTTGAAACAATATTCATTACCCACGACACAATCAAGAAAACAAAATGACTTCAGCAACATCCTTCCGCGACCTCGTTGGTATCCCGGCCTCCACGGCTAGCCCCTCTGATAGCGTTCTCATCATCATTGACGCGCAGAATGAGTACGCTGAGGGACAGCTCAAAGTCACCAACGCTGCTGAGTCGCGCAAAGTCATCGCTGGACTCCTGGAGAAATACAGAGCCGCAAACGGAAGCATTGTGCATGTCGTCCATGATACACCAGAAGGCGCTCCCGTCTTTACCCCCGGTACCAAGCTCGCCGAGGAGTTTGATGAGCTGAAGCCCAAGGATGGCGAGGCTGTTATCCACAAGAACTTCCCTGGTTCTTTCACCAAGACAGATCTGCAGAGTGTTCTGGATAAGACTGGAAAGAAGAAGGTTGTTCTCACAGGCTACATGGTGAGTCATTGAGTGATACATAGCAGGAAAATGAGACTAATCACGTGAAGGCCCATGTATGCGTCTCGACTACTGCACGACAGGCTGATGAGCTTGGCTTTGATGTCATCATCCCTGAAGATGCTGTAGGTGACCGAGATATCCCCGGTGTCGACGCCTCACAGTTGGTCAAGGTTGCACTGAGCGAGATTGGTGATGCTTTCGGAACCATCATCAAGAGCAGCAGCATTGCTTAGATTTATCTATATGCAGATGTGATATAAACTTTTACAATCTATTCATTACACTTCATTACACATTCATTCCTGCTTCTCTGAGAATTCCGGCTGTACAAGCTCCCTCCGTGTAAACCTGACATTGAAGTCTGTCTGCTTCACAAACCAGGCGTTGATGATCCTCCATTCCTTGCTTGGGTCGTCAAAGTTAATCTGCTTCTTGTTAGTCTTGGCTTCACATATACTCGTACTGGGAATAACTTGCCTCGAATCTTCTTAGCAGACTTGGCACAACCTTGTAGATCTCCAATAGACTGATGTTCTTGCCAATGCATGTCCGGCTACCCATGCCAAACTGGAACATCATGCCGGTCATCTTCTTGATTCGCTTATCTTCTTCCTCAGCATCAAGCCTGGGGTCGGGCAACCAGCGCTCAGGTCGGTACTTATCAGTATCGGTTCCGAAGATCTCTGGACGGTTATGGATGATCCAGGCTGAGACACCGACTATTGTGCCGCCCTTGACGAACTCGCCTCCAATCTCTGCTCCCTGGGGAGGAACGATTCTCTCAAGGGGAAGACCTGGGGCGGGGTGCATGCGGAAAGCTTCTTGGACGCAAGCGTGAAGATAAGGGAACTTCTGGGCTTCGGCGAATGTGACCAGACCCGTTTCGTAGTCAGAAAAGACACCAGACTTGGCAGCCTCGTCGAGCTCCTTCTTGAGCTTCTGGTAGCATTCGGGGTTTCGAAGGAGGTAGTAGAAGACGGCGGAGAGAGTGATGGCTGTGGTTTCCGAACCTGCAAAGGCCATAGAAACAGCCATGGTCTGGACCAAAGTGTCTGTCATGAACTCAGGGCGGGCTTCACGAGCAGCGATGAACTTGGAAAGCAAGTCTTGACCCAGGGGCTGCTTCTTGAGGTTGCTGGTGGGAAGGCTATCGACCGACTTGAGTTCAGGAATGAGACGTTCGGCCATTCGGGCACGGGCAAAGCGTGCAACGGCGATAGTTGAGTCAAAGAGACCCCATTGGGAGAGCTTGAGGTAGATGGGGTTCTTCTGGAAGATCAGGTCAAGGAAAGGAATTTGTCCAACCTTAGATCTGTTAGTCAAGAGCATGGCTAAGTGAATGTATGACTTACAGGTGCAACATAGAGGAACAGCTTGCTCAGATACGCAACAATACCCTCAACGTCTTCGTTCTTCTCAATGAATCCATGTCTCTTGCTGTAAGTGATCTCGCCAATGACATCAAAGGCGTAGAACTGGAGCCATTGTGTAAAGTCACAGACATCAGCCTTCTTAGCAAAGAGGTTCTCGGTTTGTTCCAAGAACAGCTTAGTGGTGTTATCAACAAAGGGTTCGTATTGAACCAGTGCACTCATAGAGAAGGCAGAGTTGACACATCTGCGGAATTGGGAGTGGAAGTCATTATCCGTGGTGCTGAAGAGAGATGCGAGACGGTGGCCCTTGACCACGGACTGTTGTACAATGTAAAAGTCGGACTAAGATAGTCAATATCAAGGTTTCAGGCTTGGACATAAGAACACACCTTGACATAACCCTTGCTAAGTCCATAGATAGACTTGAGAACAGCAGGGTCGGCAAATGATAGGGTGTTTGGTCCCAGTCTGACAATATCACCATGTTTGGCATGAAGTTTCTGCAGTGTCACCTCAGGTCGCTGTCCATAAACATCCCAGAAGCGCCACCAATCTGTCAAAGAAGCCAGGAAAGGGCCGGGGTATTTATTTAGACCATGGTGATATCTGTTCTTCACCAGCCACGCGACTGTTAGTGATGTAAGTACCAACACCCAATGCTGGGCGAGAGCACTGAGAAGAGTTTCAACCAAGCCACTGTGCATGTTGAAGGCACAAAAAGGGCGAGTTAAATTAAAAAGAATTGTTGAAGAGATACTAAAGTGGTTTATTTCCCGTTTTTTCTATCTACCATACTCTCTTCTTATATCACTTCCACTTAGACCAGATCTTGATCAGAGTCTCGGTCTTCGGGTACTCCAGGTTTGCCCCCCACAAGCCAACCTGGGGTATTTGGGGACAAAATGATCCACCAGCTCGGCAAGTAAACACGGCAAGTAAAGCTGATGCAAGTATCCGAGCTCAAAATCACGTTTTGGTAAATAAATGTCATCATAGTTATTAAGCTATCGCTCATTATTGGATAATCGAGGCGAGGAGAGTTTTTCCCTGCGACATGCCTGCGTTGGAGCTAACAAATCTCGTCGGCAAATGTGAACGGGAGAGCAATGATAAGGCAGATAAAGTAAGCGGACGTTGACGATAGCGACTTGTCATTCGCACAATGGAAATACGGCATTCGGAGTTCGCGGAGGAAGGTAAAATTACAGAGTGTAAACGTCGTCATCACCACTGTTGAATCACGTATCTCACAACTGCCGTGTCACAGAATCTGCCGAAGCTGGGATTACAAAAAGTTTTGTTGTGTCGTATTGAGGCTCGTGTCAGATAAAGACTTTTTATGCGCTGTGCCTAAAGCTCCTTGGTTGGATGCATTGCATATTTATCAGTTGGATGCCATTATCTGTCACCAGAACTTACTTTGTCCTTCTTATCCTCTCTTTTCTCATCAGATCATATCATCCGGCCCCAGCCATTATGCCATAGTCTTCAATTGCAGTCGGGAATCCTCGCAGTATTCAACCCTACTCCTGCGCTCGAACCAACCGGTATCTATCCAGACCTCTTGGAGAGAAGATTCATCGGATGTACGGATGGAAACCTAAACATATCCGTTTCAAAGATACTACTCATAAACAAGGCATTATTGGATCAGACGGTTGATCAGTATACACTCGCTAAAGAGGTTCCGGCCCTTCCATGCTCCTCTTCCATCCTAATTTCTCACGTTCAGAAATACGGCAAGAATGTAAGGTTTAGTACTCAGACCATATTTCATAACGCTCAATGCTATTATCGGCCAGTTCCGAAGTTTGTGAGGCTCATGTGAAAATCGTATCAAAGCGATACTGAGGATAATGTTGGCGTTGCCATTCACCTACTGGGGCCATTACGGTAGGACTAACATTTTCTTACGAGCACCAATAAATGCAGATGCCATGTAGGCTTCTGTAGTTATCCTAATACTTTCAGTATAGTGTTGAGGCCGAGATTGCCTTCTCATCATTACTCAGAGATTGTCTCATCCTGCAACTTGTCCCAGACATAACCACATGATATGTGGTGAAGGTCAGCCACTGCCTAACGTTCGTCAAACTGAGAGCACTTCTCAGTAGTCTGGCAGGACTCAACAATTTTATACTGGTTTAGTAGACGTCTCTCTAGTCTTAAGGACACCTTCAATTTGTCTTGCGGTCTTCTTAATACTCGAGTAGGATACGATTCCGCTACGTCCTGTTTGTCTGACTGTTGCACCATCGAATCGCTTTTCACCTTACTTCTGAATCTATCAGTTTACATTCCATCTAGTCGCCTATTTTCCTTTCTTCTTATAAGCACCCTCTGAACAGATCTATACCCATTCTATGATTCTTAAGTTTGCTATAGGGACTCCTGACTTGAACTTAACTCATCCATAGCTCCGACATGCAGCTCTCAGAGTTTCAGCTCGCTGAACAAGGCAGAAGCTGAAGATCTGCAGTTTGCAGTTTGCAGTACTAGATATTGGAGGGAGTAGGGCCTATCAGACCCCCTGAGTTCAAGCTAGCCAAGTCATTACATAACAAGCTACTATGGATGTCCAACGCCTGGTTAATATATATGTGGCGCTCCTGATCTGGCTTCAATTAGTCCAAGGATTTGCAAGACAGTTATCTCACCCTCCATGTCCTTATTTCCAGTGAGTAGTACTTTTTGTCGAATTATCACTCTTCCTACCACATCAACAGAGCTTCACGGCTGATAATCTTGACCCTGTCAGTCGAAGTATTGAAATGTCTCGTAAGAACTCTCGTTCTTGTCTGTAGGTTTATCCAGCCAATCATGGTTCTGATATAGGGGCCTGTTTCCTATCGAGGATCTGGAGTATACCGTGGGCGAGGGTACTTGGGAGACGATAAATTAATTACAGTTGTCGTGTTGTTAGTCGTGATATTTATCTGCTTATGTGCATGTCGTTGTCGACTTTCTGCGCGCATGCATTGGCATGAACCAGTGGAGTGACGTGGCATCCAATAAAGACGCCGCATGGCAATGATTTGATAAGCACTTCAACTCAGAAATCTCTTTTTATCCAGTATAACAAAATGATAATCCGGTATAAAGACATGTCATATCGCAAATTGGCGGAATTTGTCTCATGGCGGGGTGGAGAAGGCAGGGTTCTTATCGTCAGACCTAGCAGCACGTTGTAACCTTGCTGAGTTGTCAATTCTGCCACTTTAGTCGTCTTTTCATTCGCATTCAAACTTCTGAATCGCTTCAGGAATCAGAATAATCTGAGCATATAAGGCAGAATGGCAGAGACGTCGAAGGAAGCGGCCTCTCCTAAGGCACCCGTTGCTTCGTCACCACCAGCCGAAGGAACCCCTGCACCTGCGGAGCAAACCTCTCCTGAACAAGTTACTACAGAGAACCCCGCCGAACCTGCTGAGGACTTCCATAACCCTGATCATTGGGCCATCTTGAATGAGGGTGTATGTAGAATCGAGTTTTCTTGGGCACGTCTATTGACAATTCGTAGGATGCACCAGGAGATGGCGATGCTGATTCAGCAGTTGGAGATGATGCTGCCAGCTCAACCGAGTCGATTTCTTCGAGCATCCTTCACTACCGCACAATTCATGGGAGGACGTATCACTCTGAGCGGGGAAATGCCGAGTACTGGTATGGAAGCTCTCTTAAAGGTGAGCTCCGGAGCTGACGTGGACCAGGACGCCAAACGATGAGCACCATAACGAGTCTATGGATATCAAGTGAGTCTAATATAGTCAGTGGTAATTTATAAGCTGACCAGGCATAGCCATCACCTCCTGTCGCTCTCGCTGGAGGGGAAGCTTCATCTAGCTCCTCTGAAGGATGACATTCAGGTTCGTGCACTACCCTTTGATATGTACAACAAATGTCTTACAGGAGATCTAGAAAGCTTTGGATGTTGGAACGGGAACTGGTATGTCATGAAACCCCTTTTCCGAGTACATAAGCTAACTGAGTCAACAGGTATCTGGGCCATGTGAGGACTTCTTGACATCAGGAAGATCTTTTTTTTTTTTTTTTCACTGACGTTGTAATAGCGATTTTGCCGATGAGTATCCCAATGCCGAAGTAGTCGGGACGGATATCTCCCCCATCCAACCTGACTGGGTTCCGCCCAATCTGAAGTTGTAAGAAACCCATGAGAGCTGACTATGCAAGCAGAGGCTGACACAAGTAGTGAAATCGAAGACTGTACCCAAGAGTGGACTTTCGACCCCAACTCGTTCGATTACGTGCACATGCGGTATCTGTATGGAAGTATCAGCGACTGGTCTGCCCTGTTCAAGGAGGCATTTCGCGTTTGCAAGCCCGGCGGTTGGGTTGAGAGCTACGAAGCCTCCCCTCGAATGGAAAGCGACGATGGCACTGTAACTGAAACCTGTGCTATCAACGAATGGGGCAAGTTCTTCATCGAAGGCGGGAAAAAGCTCAACCGCACTTTTGAGATCATCGATAAAGACCTCCAGCAGAAAGGAATGGAGGAAGCAGGCTTTGTCGACGTCAAAGTTTGGGATTTCAAAGTACGCTGGTATCACCCTTTTCTCTGTGTTCATGACTGATTTAGATCAATTCAGGCACCTATTGGGGGCTGGCCTCAGGACCCTCGACTTAAACAAATTGGCCAGTTTGCTCAGGCTGCGCTTGAACAAGACTATGAGGGTTATGTCCTCTATATGGCTAATATCGTTCTTGGTTGGACTAAGGAAGAGGTCTCTGTATACTGCGCTCAATTGCGACGAGAGATTCGATCTGGAAAGTTTCATCCTTTCTATCGACAGCGCGTTGTTTATGCAAGGAAGCCTGAATAGATATCGCGTTACAGTTTGGCAGGTTTTCTAACTCCAGGAGGACGTATTGAATTATCATGGAACTTCACAGCTGCATTGTGAATAGTGTCCGGCAGATATTCAGGCCTATCCTGAGAATTTGATTGTTGTTGCCATAGGTTGCATTAATTCCTCCCTTGCTCAAACATTCTACGTGTACGTAGAAGCGTCGCGGCATCAAATCACGTCATGCTGTAGCGACGAAATTCACATGCGTAAGCTTCAATGCAACTCACAAGCTTTGAAAAATCGATAAACCTCGGGATCTGTGACAAGTCTTGGCTTGCGTGTTCTTATAAACGAAGCAACCGACATTCGTGGCCAGATTGAGTCGTGGCGTTGTCAACTGCTTCGGCCAACCCTATAGTTAGTGCTTGTTTTTTTTACAGTGGACCTGGCATTTTTTTGTCGTGTTGGGGAGTCCCTCAACAAAACAAAAAAGCACGAGCCTCTGAATCATGAGAGAAATGAGATACCCTAGACTCGGCTGTCACATGAGCTATTCAGGCTCAATATGATACACAGCCATCACAAGCTTAGCATCGTCTTGGCAGTGTCCAAATGCGTGCTTCTCACTCGATCCACGTGGTGATGTTGCCTCGTAAGGTAGTAAGGCGAAAACTGCCAGACCAGACTGGCGGTGCAGGACAGGGAATCACTTGTCTTGGGGATTACGACGGCAAAAAAGACCACTATTTCCGCTTGCGGTAATAAGTGGAATGATCGCCAAGATTACGCCGCAGGTACAGGCCCGATACCGCGGTCTCCCTTGTGCACTGACACTTATTTTAGAAGGCGGTGGCAGAATCTTACGGCAGAATTGGTCTAATTTTATTCCCTTATTCGGTGTTGAGTGCCGAAGAACGGGGGCATCAAGTGATTCACGAGCAGGTGATGGAGAGGACTTAAGCTTAAGTTTATCATCAGATATAGTAATCGGGAGATTCCATTGTTGGCCGAGTCATTAAGACCTTAGAAAACAGGCTGAGTCAGTTTAATTTCACTACATGAACCGCGGCTTGTGATCGGCGAAATTGACCTCTGATTGGAAGTGAAGCCACTTTCCCACCAAAAGCTCACTGAATCACAAGCGACAAGGATTTCCCACTACCGCCCACTGCGTCATATCACCATAACAGTGACAAGGGGGTTAAGCGTGGATCCTGCTGACCTAATATCTCTGCTCACCCCTTTTCCCCTTCCAGTCACCTCGACTTTTTCACGATATCGATAAAATTCCAAGCTTCGCACTACGCTGCCACGCGAAAAAGCTACTTTCACTTCATTGCATAAAAATACATCATACGATTACATCATGCGTCAACCCATATCGACACAACCGATTACCAATGGTGGTGGTGACGGAGAGGAATGGTGTACGTATATACAAAACTCTGCTGGTATTGAGATGTACTAAGATTGAGTTAGATCTTCCCGACAAGATGCTCGCACGTGCGTGAACCCATGCTGTAAAATAGCTGCATACTAACAGCAAATCTTCAGGACACCCCAGCAAGCCTCACATAGGCAGTAAGTTAAATCCCAATCCGGAAATATTTACCGTACTTACAACGAACTTCAGGCTTGGAGGAGTACCAGCATATGCATCAGCTCTCCATCAGGGAGCCCGAAGCTTTCTGGGGTAACCTAGCTCGTGAGCTCCTTACATGGGAGCATGACTTTCACACTGTTAAGAGTGGCTCTCTGGTCGAGGGCAACCCTTCTTGGTTCCTTGGCGGAAAGCTCAATGCTTCGTTCAACTGCGTGGATCGCCATGCGCTCAAGGACCCCAACAAGGTTGCCATTATCCACGAAACTGACGATGGCAACGGCGGACGCTCCATCACATATGGCGAGCTGCTCAAGCAAGTCAGCAAGGTCTCCTGGGCTCTCAAGGACCTTGGCGTTCGAAAGGGCGATACAGTCGCCATCTACATGCCCATGATTCCCGAAGCTCTCGTCGCCATCCTTGCTTGCACCCGTATCGGCGCTGTTCACTCTGTTGTTTTCGCTGGTTTCTCAGCTGGTTCGCTGCGAGACCGCGTCGTCAATGCCAAGAGCAAGGTCGTCATCACTGCGGATGAGAGTCAGCGAGGCGGTCGAACAATCGGTATCAAGAAGATTGTTGATGAAGCATTGAGCCCACTCGAGGGTGTTCAGACTCTTGTTTTCAAGAGAACTGGCGCCAAGGTCGCGTGGATTGAAGGACGAGATCACTGGTGGCACGAACAGACTGCCAAGTGGCCAAGCTACATCCCTCCCGAGGCCATGGACGCCGAGGACCCTCTGTTTTTACTGTATACTTCTGGATCAACAGGCAAACCAAAGGGAATTTTGCATACCACTGGTGGTTTCTTGGTTGGGGCAGCTGCAACGGGCAAGTATGTATTTGACATTCATGAAAACGATCGATACTTCTGCGCTGGCGATGTTGGTTGGATCACCGGCCATACCTACGTGGTCTACGCTCCGCTCCTCTTGGGAGTCTCGACAGTTGTCTTTGAGGGCACACCGACATTCCCCACTGCCTCTCGTTTCTGGGATATCATTGCAAACCATCAGATCACGCACTTCTATGTCGCTCCTACTGCTCTTCGCTTGTTGAAGAGAGCTGGATCTGACCCTGTGGACCACGACACCAGTAGCCTGCGAGTTCTCGGTTCAGTTGGTGAGCCTATCGCTCCTGAGATTTGGAAGTGGTATTACGATGTCATTGGAAAGGGTGAATGCCATGTCGTCGATGTAAGTTGACGCACTACATACGTGGATGGACATCCACGAACGTAACTGACTGGAATAGACATACTGGCAAACTGAGACTGGCTCTCACGCCGTCACGCCTCTCGCCGGTGTCACGCCCACCAAGCCTGGATCCGCCTGTCTACCATTCTTCGGTATCGACACCGTCTTGATCGATCCTGTGTCTGGTGCTGAGATCCACGGTAACGGTGTTGAGGGCGTTCTTGCTTTCAAGACCTCATGGCCTAGCATGGCCCGAACTGTCTACGGTGACCACCAGAGATTCGAGGAAACATACCTCAAGGTCTATCCCGGATACTACGTAAGTTTCCCCGAAGCTAGCTTGAAGCAACAGTCACTAATGATTATGTAGTTCACCGGTGATGGAGCTGCTCGTGACCAAGACGGATTCTACTGGATCCGCGGCCGTGTCGACGATGTCATCAACGTCAGCGGCCACCGACTCTCAACCGCCGAAATCGAAGCTGCAATGGTCGAGCACGCCGCCGTCGCTGAATCCGCCGTCGTAGGTGTCTCCGACGAAGTAACAGGCCAATCCGTCATCGCCTTTGTCTGTCTCAAGGAAGCATTCAGAACATCTGAGGAAGAAGTTCACGCTGAGCTCAGATTGCAGGTCCGCAACAACATTGGTCCCTTTGCCGCTCCTAAGAAGATCTTTATGGTGGTTGATCTGCCCAAGACTCGGTCTGGAAAGATCATGCGTCGTGTTTTGCGAAAGGTGGTTATGGGTGAACAGGATCAGCTTGGGGATATTACTACTCTTTCTGATCCTTCTGTTGTTGAGAAGATCATTGGTGTTGTGCACAAGAGTGGTTAATGGGCTTGAGATAAAATTATGGAAAGAAAGTCAGTTAAAACTGTTTTTTGATGGGTCATGATTAGAGTATTGTTGTCAACCCACTGTCTTTATAACTTGTAATAATCCAGTAGAAGATGATGCCATAAATATTGGGCATGTTTATAACATTCAAAAGTTCAATCTCAAAGTTGCGTCTACAGTGTGCTTGTGTCAGGTCTGTCAAAGATGGAGAGGAACCATTTGGGTTAGTCTATATAAGACTCTTACTATCTAACCATGGACTAACGACAAAATCCAAACCTTCTCTCAACCAAGGCTCATCAATGGTAGCCGTAAAGTCGAATCCATGGTCCCCCGGCCTGATAGCCAGATGAATATTAGTACCTGGGTCAAACCGTTGCAGGGAATCCACTAGCTTTCGTGTACCATCAATAGGTACTGCGCTGTCCTCCTCACCATGAAGCAGGAACAAGGGCGGCAACAAAGACCCCCCAGGGTTTAAAGTTGATCCCATTTTCTCAATGCGATCAAGGATAAATAACTCAGGGTCCTGGCCCAAAAGCTCCAGATAGCGCCCGTTATGCACAACTGCCATAGCTGAGTCAAGTCTCACAGGAGGATCTGCCTCAGTGATTGCAGGCCGTCCAGAAGTAGAGTAAACGAACTTTTCGACATCCTCGCTGGGGTAGTTCGTTACACCGACGATTGACTTTGCATAGGACTTGGTGAAGTGAGCCGCTTTCATATCGACCATTGGGTAAAGGGCAATAATCGCCCTGGGTCTCACAAAGCCCGACAGAACAGACTGTAGAGCCAGGTAGCCACCTTCAATAAGATCAGAAGGTCAGCGAATGGTAATGATGGGGTTCGACAAACTGAGCTTACCAGCACTTTCACCCACGAGAAGGGTCCTTATAAGGTTCAATCGAAGCTTATGTTCCCCAATTGCTGCGAGATGACGGGAAGGTCCTCCAGAGTGCACCCAACTCCAGAAGTTTGCCATATCCTCAATGATATCTCGTCCCTTCACCTCCGGAAGAAGCCTATAATTGGGACTGATAATAACAGCATCTTGCTCCTCAGCAAAGTCAAGAACCCATTTGGAGAACCAAGCAGGAAACAAACTTGAACCGGTGATCTGCAACATGAGTCAGCTCAAAGGTTAGTGTAATATTGAGGTTCGCATACTAGAAAACCGCCGTGGATTCTGACGACGACTGGTGGGTTCCGGCTTTTGAGTTGACGAGGAATTAAAATATCAACGCCGATATGAACTCCTGCAGACTCGTAGTATGTCCGGCTGATGGTGAAAGGATCGAATATGTCGCTTTTGACACTGTGCAAAACATCGACAAGGGTGTTGAACTGAGCGTCACGCTCTGCAGACTGAGAAGCCATGGTTGTCACTTGTGCCAGGCTACGAGACAGCCTTCTGTTCACGGGCAGCTCATCCGCCTTGGCTATGTAGTATGAGCAGAGAGTGAAAGCGGCAAAAGACGCTTGTCTCATTCTCCAAGTGCTCTTTGAGGTAACAGCCAAGTACCCACTGAGGCTAGTTCGAGAAGATGGCGGCACTTACCGAAACCCCGCTTCATGACTTATTACCTGATCTGGTGTCTAACAAGAGGTTGCTGTAAAGGGAATAACCACACAATGAGCACATGGCACTATACAGGCCTATTGAACGATATATGAAGGCTTCACAATGATAAACAGTTTTGAATCGGCAACAAACGTAACGGGTCGAAGCTCAAGTCATGTAGTTCATAAGGCCAAGGAAACGCAGATAGGTCAATCGAAGAGGATGTATTCATGATGAGCTTTTTGGGAAACAGAGCTCTAAAAGTAAAGTAAAGGATCTTGGCAACCAGACGTCGAGCGTCTCTAGACTTGCAACGTCTTGTATATCTCAGTCTCTACCCGTTCCGAGCACTCTAGTACCAATGCATCTTGGGCCGTCAAGTTAGCAAAGAATTATCTCTCCATCCACGGATTTGACTTACCACCATATGGAAGAATCTGACTAGCAATAATACCGCCGATATTGTTCTTGCGATCAGCGAACCAGAAAAGATTGGCCAAGCCTTCCCAAGACGCTGATCCAGCTGCACGACCGGTTGACTCTGGGAAGTGGTTGATAGAAAATGATAAACCCCATCCCTCGGTGTAATCATCTGGCATCGGAGCCAAAGGAGTTGGGTTTGCTAGTTCTGGTTTGGCCACAGGGACACTGATGTTGCTGAATCGTGGTTTGTCGGGGATTTGATCAGTGAACATGTCTAGTCAAAGTTGTCAGTGTGAATAGTGCACATCGGGCAGAATATGCAGCAGAAAGAGTTAAACTTACCATTCACTGTCTCAGCCTCGAGAAGCCGAACTCCTGATTTTGCATCGAGCCCATCATTCAACAGTAGTGAAATGATTCCTGTTTTGCAATGAGCAAGACAAAAAGTAGAATGAATGGCGCCTGAACTTACTTCCAAATTCTGCTGGTCTTCCAAAGCATCCATGACCTCCAGCACATGGAACCTTCTCGCCATCCTGAGCAAGAAGTGGACGTCGATAAAAGTGGTCCGCAGTACTCAGCTTGCCATCGGGGCTTCTGCGATGCATATACGCCAAATTCAACTTGTCTTCCTTTGAAGGATGGAAAGTGACGTGGTTCATCCCAAGGGGCTGGAAAATCCGCTCTTTGAAGACTTTCTCCAAAGACTTTTTGTACGTACGTTCAATTATAGCACCAACCCAGTCCATTGAGACACCGTATTGAAACGTCTCGCCAGGCTGGTTCACCAAAGGTCGATTTGCTGTATCGATTGCTTCCCCGGAGAAGTCATCAAAGCCAATAGGGCGACTGAACTCGGCCAGTTTCTCATCTTCAAAAGCATATCCAAAACCGGCTGGTCATTCGTCAGTGCGCACATTCCTCCAGGTAGAGCTTCAATTCGTACCTGTGTGAGTGAGAAGCATTCGAAGAGTAATTCTCCTAGTTTTCTCAACAAGCTCAAGTTTTCCGTCCTCATTTCGACTCAACACCTTCACATCCCGCAACTCAGGGCAGATGGCTTCAACTTGATCGGCGTCGTCCAAGCGCAATTTCCCCTGCTCAACAAGTTGCATGCATGCCACAGATGTTGCCAACTTTGTGAAAGATGCCATAAAAAAGATAATATCTTCTGACATGGGATTTTCTGAGGTGACTCCTCTCAAGCCAGAGTAATGCTGAAAGATCGGCTCGCCATCATTTCTGAACGCGGAGTAGACGAGACCTGGGATCTTGCTCTCAGAGCCCCCAATTGTGTACTCGTCGATAATACCACGAAGCTTGGATTGAACATCCTGTGATATCACAGACGGCATGATTGCGGCTGAATGAATCTGGAACAGTCTAGATCGGAGGGTATCGGGCCTGGGATGGTTAGATTCGCTGTCATTTGGCCGGAAGCACTCAACTCTCTACAGAGTATAAGAACAGCTTCGCCGATCTAGCCCAAACTCGCTCTTTCGCAGTGATGGATGAAAACCCCGAAGTAGAAGCACTGCGCCTTTACCAGTTTCGTAGATAGGACGTAACGGAGGGCGAATGCACTGAATGGAGCTGGGGACAGGTGCGGGGATCAAACACCAAGAATGGAGTTGAAGTTATTACCCAATTAGGCATAGATTTGAACTGGATACGCGATAAGCCACGATGACCAAATGCCATTTACATACAAGTCAACAGACCGTGTAAGTTTACCTGGAGATAAAACGGAGACTTGACTAGCTCTTGATAGCAGTTGGCTTTTATCTCCAGTGATCTAGCAATCATCAAGTCAAGGCACAAGAACAAGCCTCACAAGCTACAACAGCAACAGAACTCAGTGCCATAACTACCTTATCAACATGTCTTCGCCAGTTCGTTATCAGTTCCTCCCTGGGCCGGTGGGAGAAATGCTCCGCTCCTCGTCACTCGCAACAGCCGCCACAGTTCCGCTATCAGGCTCTCTGGTCATAACTACAGGCCATGTCGGGGTAGACATCAAAACAGGTCAACTCGTCACCAGCTCTACAGAAGCGGAGTTCAACGCAGTGTTTGACTGTCTTGACGCAGCGCTGAAGAATGCGGGCGTTACCAAGGGTCTTGGTTCAGCTCATAAGCTCGTTGCTTACTTTACCCGAGCTGAGGATGAGGCAACTCTGCTTAGCATCTTTCGCGAACGGTATCCGGGGCATACTCCGACTTTGACCTCGGTTGTTGTGGCTGGTCTTGTTAATCCCGGGATGCATGTTGAGGTCCAAGCGGAGGCGATCGCTATCTAGAGATGCGTGAAAGAGATGATGCTTGTGGATCAACGGATAGAAGGAAGGGAAAGGAACTGGCGGACTAGCTACAATGAGTACACAGTAATGTCTGAGAATGGAGAGTTCAATAACAACAACTGATACGCAATACACAATGACCAATTTTATTTTTCTGACCTAAACAGGAAATGCCAAAGCATACTATCTATTCTCGATCAGGCATGTTTCGGTAAGGATTGTTAGGATCCGCCATCTCCTCCTCCACGCTCTGTATCGTCTTGACTACCTTTGCAGGGGCACCCAGGGCGATCGAGTAAGGGGGCAGACTCTTAGTAACCACCGCACCAGCACCAACAGTGCAGCCTCGTCCAATGGTAACACCAGGGAGGATAACAACGTTGCCACCGATCCAGCAATCATCCTCAATGCGGATGGGATGACCGAACTCAACGAACTTGATCCTGGATAGCACGCTTGTCTCATGGCCTGCGGTGTAGATGTGCACGTTGGGACCCATCTGCACGCGGTCGCCGATGATGACAAGGCTGGTATCTAGAATGGTCAAGCTGAGGAAAGAATGTTAGTCATTGTTCCGCTCATTAATTAAGTACCTCGGAGTTCTCGACTTACCCAAAGTTCATAAAGCAGTTCTCGCCGATGGAGACATTGCTTCCGTAGTCAGGCATGAAGGGTGTCTCAATGAATGTCCCTTTGCCGACCTTTCCGAGCATCTCCGAAAGCATCTCAGCCCGCTTGTCCCCGATCTCTTCATGATTGCCAGTGTTGGGGTCAAGGTTGTTGTACTTGTACGACAGACCGCGAGCTCTGTGGCGGCCCTCCAACAGCTTTGGATGCAGGGGGTTGTAGCTAAGAGATTGACCCCGCGGTTAGAATCATGCACTGGCGTAGTATCAAAGGTGTAAGGTGTACTTACAGCATACCAGAGATCATCTTCTCATACTCTTCGCACCAAGGGGTACCCTTGAGGCCCTTGGCGAACTCGATGATCTCATTATCTTTCTGTTGTTTGGCCATGATTGAAGTAGTGCGTGGCGTTCGGGCAAATTTTCAGATGAGGCCAATAGATAGCGAGCAGTAAATATACGACTTCTTTAAACAAGAGTTATACTGTCTGATATCGATGTAGATACGGAGCTGGTACCTGTAAAAGCTGTCCAAGTTGGAGAAACACGACTGATCTTTTAAGCGTGGGGAAGTTGAGGAGACCGAGGGCTTATTACTAGAAACGGAATTAAGACGTGACCCACGAAAAAAACAAGTCTACCCCACACAGTGCTAACTCTTCACGAGAGTAAAGCTTATCGGCAAAGGCCCAGTCTTGGGTGATGCACTGCAATGCCGAGATAACCCAACTAACGATTCATGTTTTCCCCCGCGTTCTGGGGGTCTAATCTTGATTAACGGGGAGATAGATTGCGGGGGAGATACTGGTCACTTTGATACGTATCTGATCCTCTATTGGTTGCTGTCTTGCTTGGCTGTAGTGATTCCGACTAGCCGGCCTGGCCGTTGGGAATAGTCTGCAGCGAAAAGTATATTACCTTCACTCTCCTGACTCAATCTGACACTCATCACTCATCACCATCATCTTTTCTCTGTTCAAGATGGCTCACAGCACAGAAGTCCCGAACAATCCTGACAACAAGTCCGACATCAATGTCACGAACAACTATGATGTTGCTGTCGGCAGAGTTGAAAATGTCGGAAGTTTCACCAAGAGTCCAGATGCAGTCGACGACAACATTCTTCTCGCTCAGGGCCATGCCCCTGTGATGAGACGATCGTTTGATCTGTTGGGTACTCTTGGACTTGGCTTTAGCATCACCAACTCTTGGGTTTCGTACGCCAGTTGTTTTGGACAGAGTCTTCTTTACGGAGGAGCCCAAGCGACTGTGTTTGGGTTGATAGTCGCCTGCGCTGTACAGTGGCTTATCATTCTCGGACTGGCGGAGCAAGCATCGGCATTTCCATCTTCAGGAGGTCAGTTCATATATGTCTGTTGGAAACCACTGACTGACGAGTTGATTCAATGACAGGCCAATATCACTTCACGTACATCCTCGCCCCGAAGAAATATCGACGCTTCGCTGCCTTTGCCGTGGGCACTATCAGTGTTCTCGGATGGTGGGTGATTACCTGCTCTGGCATCTCGAATAATGTGCAGTGCATCATTGGCATGATTCTCTTTGTCAATCCTGATTACCACCCTCAGAACTGGCATTCATATCTGCTTTACGTTGGGCTCATCTTGATCACACGTGGGTATCTTTTCTGACACTCTAACTGCCGTATTAACATTTCGTAGTCATCCCCATCTTCACGATCCCGCAAAAGCACCTCGGAAAGTGGACACAAGCCTGTCTCGCGATATCCGTTCTCGGCTTCGTCGTCGTCACTATTACGATCCTCGCCATGAGCGATGGCTATAACCACCCGAGCTTCATCACGACCTTCGATGGTACAAGCGGTTGGCCAGATGGAGTTGCCTGGGTCATGAGCGTTGGCAATGCGATGTATGCGTTTGCTAGCATGGATGCTGTGATTCATGTTGCTGAAGAAATGCACCACCCTGGCAAGGCCATCCCTCGAGCAATGTGAGTCTATAATCCTTGAGTGTATGCAGGCTGAACTCTGACTGAACATTTCAGGAACCTTACCATGATTATTGGTCTCCTCACCTCTGTGCCGTTTATCTTGGCCATGATGTTTGTCATCAAGGATCTCGATGCTGTCAGGGCAGCTCATCTACCCAGTCTTGAAGTGTTCCACCAAGCTACAGGAAGTAAATCGGCGGCACTTGGATTGCAGTCTCTTCTTGTTGTCATCTTCTACAGTAAGTATAGATGTTTCAACTAGTCTAAGAAGCTTTAGCTAACAGTGACAAGCATGCATGCCAAGTCAGTGGATCACATGCGGCCGATTGACTTGGGCCTTCTCCCGAGACGTGAGTCCTCGATTTCTCTCATACCGCCGTCTTGGCCAGAGCTAACAAATTCTTCAGCGTGGCTTGCCTTATTCCAACTACTGGAATCACATCTCGCCCTCCCTCGGCTTCCCTGTCCGTACAACTCTTCTCTCAGTTGCTTTCTGCATCATCTACGGATTATTGTATATGGCCAGTACTCAAGCCTTCAACTCGATCATCATAACCGCAGTTCTTGGTGTCAACATCTCATACGCTGTCCCTCAAGCTATCACCCTGATCCATGGACGAGAGAACAGGTTGCCACCACGACCTTTCAAGCTTGGAAAAGTTGGAGGTTATCTTTGCAATGCGTGGACTCCTCTCTGGGTTACTACGATTGGCATCTTCATTTGCTTCCCGAATGCCCTTCCTGTGACTGCTGGATCAATGAATTAGTAAGTCGAACTGCTCTTTGTATCTGTCCCAGTTTTACTAACGACTGACTTAGCGTGTGTGTTGTACTCGGATGCATGGGTCTTATCATGGGTTGTCTCTGGTTCACTGTTCGTCGTTATTTCGATGGTCCCGCCATCGACTACGAGATGTTGGGTATAAGGCCAGAGTGAGAAGGAAGTGTAGCAATTACAAAAACTTGATCACGATGGAGAGTTAGCCCTTAGGCGACTCCTAAGAGTATTTGACCTTGTAGTCTTCTTAATACTACTAGGTAATTAGGAACATAACATCCACTTATTAAGATGTATACTATCATCCTCTTCACTATCTTCACTAAAGCAACTACCTCAATAAGGCTATCCTCTAAGCAAGATAAACTAAAGGCGTTTGCAATCTAAGCGATATACCAGATAGAAAATAGCCATTTTGTAGTTTAAACACCAGTGAGCAATGGTACGCATGGAATTTGCCGGTCTGCGATGTCATTCAACAAGGCTGCTGCTTGGTAACTCTTCCACAGTCACCTCGCGTCCAGACACTCCAGTCGGAACATCGAGTAGATCGCTTGCGATCGATCAAAGCATCACATCCAATGTATACATTCCGCGTGGTCAAGCCACCTTGCTCATATGGAATTCCTCTGCCCCAAATTGTCTCACTATTCCCCTTAACGGTAGTACTGTTATCTCGTTAGGGAAGGGGAATTCCAAATCTCCAGTGACCACTTACACACAGACGTTACAGGATGCTCTCTTTTCAAGCTGGAGATCTTCTAGGATGTTGTTTTAGTGAATGCTCTCTTAACTGGCGGTGCCTTTGGTTAACTTACTGTCGCTGACTGGGGAGGCAACAGCGCCGGTAACAGCGAGTAGGGCCAGAATAGCTTGGAACTTCATTGTCTTTATATGAATAGCGGGAAAATAGATGATTTGATGACATTGACCTAATTGTGTTGTTGCTCAAGGCCTTAAAAGGGGGATGCTTTCTTAATATAGCTCTCAAGAGACGACTTTGCTACCCACGCCAAGGCCTGTCAAGTCTCGGACAGATACAAACACTGGATACCGACATTTCAAGTTACAGGCTATATCTTCGTCTCATTAAAGTGGAAGATGAAGTGGATAACTAAAGTGGGCTTGTGGTTTTAAGACTGGGGCCCAATGAATAGCATCCCGAGTTTGTATGCCACTGGTTAAAGACATCTTCGAAACCTATTATAACGATATCTCTTTCAAATAGAAGCCTGATATAATAAACTTTTCTCATATGCTCATCAAGTAAGATTTATGTTTCCATATAGATAATGCCTTGCAAGGCACGTTTCTCAGAGTTAATGTTTTTAAAGTTTAATTAAGCCGTTTTAACCGAAAACCTTTTCATGGCTAGAAGCACCAGCAAATTACAACATCTCGTATTGAAAGGGTCATTCGGAAACTCTAAAATGGCTCGTAGAAGGCATAGAAGTAGACCACGTCAGCATGGGTCCCTATAATCCTCTGTGGCTGTGTTATCAATTACCTAAGCCTTGGTCTCTCTCCTTGCCCGCTTGACGGACCTCGAATCACTCCAGAAATGTGACGAAGCTTCTAATAAAGGAAATTGAAGACGTCTCCTATCATTAGGCCACATATACCCTCCCCATACCCCGACACCAATTGCCCGACTTCCCCCCCTCAAAGCTTACTACCAACAGCCTTCTTCTTAGCAGCACTGACCTCACGATGAGCGACCTGAGCATTAAGACAACCCTGCTCCAAAGCACCATCAATAGCAGCTCTCCAGCCATGCGCCCAGTCAGCCGAAGCAAAAAGGACATTGCCGTGTCGACTCTGAAGCTCGTCTTGGTACTTGGACATGTAGCCAGGTTGCCACCAGGCAGGACCTCCTTTGGAGAAGGGATCAGTGCTCCAGTTGTGTATCATCTAGGTACTGTTAGATACTTCTCTGTGTAATGTGAATGGAGTGCTTACCAGTCTCTTGACATCCATGGGATGGATCTTGTTGAGGGCTTCAATAGTCTGTGCCGCATTATTCTCTGGAACAAATGTTTCCCGTTCATCTGCACCGAAAGCAACGACATGAACATCACCGTTCGGTAGCACGCCGTCTCCATAGCCGTACATTAGAAGACCAGGAAACTTCATGCCATTCCATCTCTCGAGTTCCTTGTTGCTAACATCAGCATGAACCTTGGTCATCTGGTTGACATGACCGATGTTGATTGCTTCATGTCGACGCTGTGTGAGTGGAGGAGAGAACTCGATATCCTTCAAGACGTTCAGAGGGATGGTAGTAATGATCTTCTTCGCTCGGAAGACATTGCCGCTGCTGCTGGTCACAGTCACCGGACTTTCACCAGATGAGTCCTGAGCAATAGACTTGACTTGCGTTGAGAAGGCATATTCCAGCCCATCTCCTGTTGCCTCTTCAAACATACGCTTTGCAAGTGCAGTCTGGCCATCTCGGAGCTTATATCTCAACCAAACATCAGCAAAGTTATCAGAACTGTGCATAAGCAAAGCATGTGAACGGATCATATCCCAAAGACTTGACTCTTTCATTCTTCCGCCTGAGATATGAAGTAGTAGAGATACCAAGAGACCTTGTTCCTCGGTCGTAAGTTTATGCTTGATCTCTTCGAAACGGTCGTGGCAGGAAACTTGATCCCACTTCTCAACGGTTGAGCGATCAACAATGGGATTCTTTAGTTGGGCGTGGGGTAGAGGGCAGATGGTTCGCCCGAATTGGCCGTCGACGTTGACGAACATGTCCCAGGCTTTGGCTTGCATTGCGCCAGCTTCTTCATGGCTGAGCTTGCGCGGTGTAGCACCTGCGATTATCTCTCGTCAGCAACATGAAGTAGAAGTGAAGTTGATTGTGCTCATACCTGGTACATCAATGGTGTAGTACCCTTTATGCATATCCGGACTTCCCGTGGTTATGAGATCGCGGTCCATATTGTATCGCGTCATTTCTCTGAACAGATAACCCATATGATGAGTAACCCAAGTTCCTCCCATTTCGTAGAGAAACCCTTCAAATTGTCAGTAAAGCCTTGAGATAAAGACAGGTTCTTTCTACCATCCTTCTTGGCAGTATATGTCCTGCCACCAATTCGATCTCGTGCTTCAAGCAATAGGACAGAGTGATCTACAAAAAGTCAGATTATGATCAGTAGTCAGTCTGACAATCCCACTTACTCAATTGGCTGAGGTCGCGAGCTGCTGCCAGGCCAGCATATCCAGCTCCAATGACGATAACATCGTAAACCTTATTGGCTGGAGAGATTGACCGTTGAGGCGAGATAACAGCATCGCTCTCAAGTCCCCTCTGAAAGCCTGTGTGAGGCTCCCAAATATGGCCGTCTTTTGTCTTGGGTGTCATACTGGACAAGTGGCAATGCGACTAATTGGCAAAGAATGGAGAAACACTTGGAGTTGCAGGATTCGAAGTCGAAAGCTTGGAGGTAGCTGGAGTCTAGCTTCGATGGCGATAAACTCGAGTTAGCTTTATCTAGTTACAGCGGGCTTGTATTTGCACTGTCAGACCTACTCCAATCATTAGTGGATTCTCAAGCCATCTTCAACCCGGCAAATTCCACCACGGGCTCCATCATAAAGTTGGTACTATTTCCTATCGTGGACTCTGCGGGGTTGGAGCTCTCTTTAGTTCCTATTTAGGTAGTAACGAGAGCTCCGCACGCAAGTGGCTTCAGCGGAGTCTTCGTCGTCTTAATACCGCATTGGGTAATTACTGCAAACTTCCATAACCATGGTCATGATCAATTGGATAATTATGGCGTTGACACTAAATGCTCTTCAGCTTTTGTTCATAAAATCTCGAACCACAGCTCATTGAAAGAGTCAGACCATACCCGAGTCTTACCGTATCATATCACACCGCAACACACCACTCAGCATTATAGCATAACTTTAGTGTACTTCATCATCAACTTGACAACATGCCTGACTTTACTGGTCTCGAACTGACTGGCAAGACTGCCATTGTCACTGGCGCGTCTCGGTAAGCTACCCTGGGCAACACTACAGCCTCAGGCGAGTACAATCTTGACTAATACGTTTCAGCGGACTTGGTGCCGGCATTGCTATCCTCCTTGGCAAGCGAGGTGCCAACGTGGTGGTCAACTACGTATCAGACGGTAGCCGAGAGCGAGCTGAGAAGGTCGCTAAGGAGATTGAGGCCAATGGCACCAAGGCTATTGTTGTCCAAGCCGATGTCAGCAAGACTGCAGAGATCCCCAAGTTGATTGATGCTGCTCTCAAGATCAGCTCAACTGGCAAGATTGAGATTCTTATTCACAAGTAAGCGTATTTCAATGAATACTGAAGCAGTGATTACTAACACATGATTTGCAGCGCTGCTCAAGGAAACGAGGCCAATCTGGTAGACACAACCGAGGAGTTCTACACTCGTCACTTTGATGCCAATGTCAAGGGACCTATCTTCCTTACAAAGGCTGCAGAGCCCCATCTCCCCAAGGGAGGTCGAATTGTCTTCATCTCTTCAGCAGGAGCTCGTCTCGGTGTCGCTGGACAGACAGTTTATGCCGCTACCAAGGCAGCTGATGAGGCTCTCGTTCGCGTCTGGGCCAAGGAGCTTGGTCAATCTCACGGTATCACTGTGAACTGCGTGAATCCTGGCCCAATCGCTACAGACCAATGGTTCCAGAGTGACGAGCAGTTCCTCAAGGACATGCAGCCTCTCATTGACTCTACACCTGCTGCGGCGCGTGTTGGTGAGGTCAGTGATATTGCGCCTCTGGTTGCTTTCCTCTGCACAGATGATGCGAAGTGGACTACGGGCTCTGTGCTCTCTGCCAATGGTGGTCTGTACAATTAGATTTAGCAGTCTATAGTTTGAATCATGAGATAAATGAACGAATAACTTGTTAAATGAATGAGCTGAGATTGAAGAAATGTCATGCTGAATCAAGCATGTGATAAGATAACATATAGTGACTGCATGTAAACTCCAAACTGACATCGTCAAGTTATGACGTTTCAAGATCAATGACTCGCTTCATGACCAATGAGGCCCTCTTTGCGGCATGGACAGATACTTGGCGACACGCAGAATCGTCAGTCTTTATCCCCTGCTCATCAAGTTATCTTTCAACAACCGGTGGATATTCGCCACTAAAGATACGCACTGTAACGGTTTGATTCCCCGTAGTCGATTGCACTAAAAACCTGGCGGGCGGGGGCGTTTTTAGTGTCATGATGGGGGATGGGTCCAGGTTCTTCTCAAGCTTGGGAAGCTTTCTGAACCCTTCCCCTCATTCATTCATTCTCCAAAGAAACCCTCACTTTCCTGTATTACCCTTGAAACATATCTATATCCAGCAATCAACGTGATGTCGGCTGTCAAACCACCCCGAGAGTTCAAGTTCGTTGGCGCGTTCAGTCGCAAGAGAAGACGTCGCGACGGAACAGCACCAGGTTCAATCGACTTCATCGGACCGACAACACGATCAAAGCAAGCGTCGACGTCAACACCAAAGCCGCAAAATGAAGCTGCTCCTGCTGAGCCTGCGACGCCGCCATCGAGCTCAAAGTCAGCGGATGGTAATAGCGAAAGTCAAGATAAGAATGCAGAGAACACAACGCCCCCAGCAGTAGAAGCGACAGAGGCTCCAGAGCAAGCTCCTCTGGCTGCGACTCCAGTGATTCCTCACGAAAATGCCAATCCTTTTGATCACGACATGATGATGGGAGAGGGTATGAACAGCGGAAGTGATATAGACTGGAGTTACTCGAGTCTTATGAACCCCTTTATCGATACAGGGCCCTCGTTCATGGCACCTTTTGACCAGGTCAATGGCCAACTACCGATTTATTTTGGCCCCGACATTTCTCTCATTCAGTTGGGCGACTCATCATCAACCGACAACTCACCCGAGAATCACTTCATAGGACCACAGTTGCCAAATGAAAACGGTGGTACGACAGGCGAATTTGGTGCAAATGCGCAATCACAAGCAATTGAAGAGCCCGTCTTGCCATTGCTCAACTCTCACGCAGCGCCGAGCAACATCAGCGACACCATTGCGCAGTTACTGACTCGATGTACGTACAGGTGATTGGAATCTCTATCAAAGCTCAACCTAACGATAATTAGATGACCAAGAGTTCTGCGTCATGCCACTAACTCACGACTTTGCCGCCAACCCGTTCCGGTTCGATGCCGAAACTGGCCGTGGCTCACAACTTCTCCTCCATTGCATCCTCGCTCTTTCCTACAAGCACATCAATCGCGATACGGGCTCTTGCGCCGGTGAGGCCAAGATGCACAAGAAGAAAGCTCTTCAGATGCTCAAAGACATGGAAGGCGTGTCACAGGCGTCACCGATTGAAGCGACATTCTTGGACGCGGTGCTTATTCTCATGACCCTCGATGTGAGTCACCTTACGAGACATCTTCACTGGGTGCTAATATCTTCAGTGTGCAACATCTGCCCATGGACCTTGGACGTGGTATCTCAAGCGGGCGCATAAAATGATACAGGCTGCCGAGTTCTGCAACATGAAGAAGACACCACGGATGCAAGCACGGATAGAGATGTTGGTCTGGTAAGCACCACCTAACGCCAATTACATACACCGAGTGCTGACTGAAACAGGTGGGATGTTACTCTGGCCCTCACAAGCCGCCAAGGATGCGTGCTCTCCGAATCAACGATAATCAGTCTCTTCAACCACGACAAAACAAGCAACGAAACATTCTACAGTGTATCAGGCTGCCCAGAAGCCTTATTCCGACACATGATTCGTCTTGGATCCTATGCACGAGAATTCGAGCTTATAAGCAACATGACCTGCGCAAAGTTCGACATGGAACCTGTTCTAGGTGTAGAGAAAGAGATACGAGAGTGGACAGATCCTGAATACGGTGATCTTCCAGATCAACTCGTCTCAGATACTACAGGCTGTGATATAGGCGACGTGGCGCATTACAAAGAGGATCTACATCACTGCGCCGAAGCTTGGAGATACGGACTGTTAATCTACATCGGTCGCGTCTTCAAATGGCAGCGTGATCAACCCGCTCCATCTATACTAGGCTTCCTCGCTCGCAAGACTCTCAACCACGTCACGTCCTGTAGATATAGTTCAATGCTGCAAAAGCAACTCCTTCTTCCGGTATTTCTTGCTGGGTGCGAGACGTCGGATGAGCACTTGCGACAAGCTGCGAGGACGTATTGTAGCTGGTGGAATGAGAGGACGAGATATGATATGTTTTTGACGGCGAATACTCTGCTTGAGGAGGTTTGGGCTGATGAGGCGGCGGATTCATGGTGGGGGTCTGTTATTGATCAGAAGAGTCGGTCGAATGTTAATTCTGGGGAGGGGAGGCAGTATTTATTCGGATGAGAATTTTTAATGCGTACTTCGGGTTTGCAGTCTCTGCTTTGGTAGCGTTAGTGAGCTTCCTTTCCAGGTTTGGGACAAGAGAACCAGCCGTGTCAATACTTGAATGTCAGATTGGGCAAACAAACATTCACGAGTTTGAAACATGGGAGGGATCCATGATGTATATATACTACTCGCATTTTTTACTATAAATGGCATTTTCTATCTTCCGAATGGAGTCATATCTGCTGGGATGATTGGGCCAGAGTGCCCAGAGGCTGTCTGGTTACAAGCCCAACTCTTACTTGAAGGAAACACAGCCGGGCCTTACAAGTCTAATAACAATTACAATGTGAAGAATTGACATGACGGTAGTTGTCATCCTGTCACTCCGATGGCGAAATCTAGATCATCGTCCAGCTGGACTTTTGTGTTTCTCAGTCCGATGAGTAGAGGCAAGAGATCGTGCAAGGACTCTCGGTTAATCCAGCCAATCTCGTTCGTAATCATAATTAACGAGACTTGTTATCTGGTAATCATATTCCGAATAGGTGCACTTGCTTCTCTTGACGGTTGAATCCCGAATCAGCAGTCTTTGCGTTTCTTTCCAGCCAAGTTTATCTCAGTGCCACAAGACTGTATCAACAACCAGTGGTAATTCCCCTCAGCGCATTCCGCAGCGATAAAGTAATTACTCAGTACAGCTCAACCGTTTTGGGGGGTTGCTTGACAGGGTGAGCCGTTGGTCTGGTGGCAATCCGGTTGGTTGCGGGGATGCAGTATTACCCAAAGAGGAATTACGCCATTGAGTAACTACTGTGTCGAGACTTGGCGTGTATCATTCTCCATAGAGACTCGGGGTATCTCGTTCTACATGTCTTGGAGTTATTCAAGATAATTTGCAAACGTCTACAAAAGCAAAGGTTGAATCGTATCAGATTAATTGATCTCACCAACCAAACACATCATCTCAATCCATCAATCTCATCAGTCACCAAAACAAACACCACCAACACATCACACCAAAGACAACACAGCAAAATGGCGACCATGGACAAGGTATTCGCCGGCTACGCCAAGCGACAAGCCACCCTTGAAGCCAGCAACAACATCCTCTCCCAAGGCATCGCCTGGGTCGAAGGCGAGCTCGTTCCCCTGCAATCAGCTCGTATCCCCCTCCTCGACCAGGGTTTCATGCACAGCGACCTGACCTACGATGTGCCCTCCGTCTGGGACGGCCGCTTCTTCCGTCTCGACGACCATCTTGATCGTCTTGAGGCCAGCTGCAAGAAGATGAGACTTCGCTTCCCTATTCCTCGTGAGGAGATCAAGAAGATCTTGATTGAGATGGTGGCCAAGAGTGAGATCAAGGATGCGTTTGTTGAATTGATCGTTACTCGTGGTCTTAAGGGTGTGAGGGGAGCGAAGCCGGAGGAGCTTCTTAATAACAACCTTTACATGTTTGTTCAGCCATATGTTTGGGTTATGGATCCTGAGGATCAGTATCATGGTGGTCGTGCGATTGTTGCACGAACCGTACGACGCGTTCCACCTGGTTCTATCGATCCCACCATTAAGAATCTTCAGTGGGGTGATCTTGTCCGCGGCTTATTCGAGGCCAACGACCGTGGCGCCACTTATCCCTTCCTCACTGACGGTGATGCCAACCTCACCGAGGGATCAGGCTTCAACGTCGTCATCATCAAGGATGGCGTGCTCTATACACCTGATCGTGGAGTCTTGCAGGGAATTACAAGGAAGAGTGTCATCGACGCTGCGCGATCTTGTGGATATGAGATTCGTGTTGAGCATGTTCCGATTGAGGCGGCTTATCAGGCTGATGAGATTTTGATGTGCACAACTGCTGGTGGTATTATGCCTATCACTACCCTGGATGATAAGCCTGTGAATGATGGAAAGGTTGGACCTATTACGAAGGCTATCTGGGATCGTTACTGGGCTATGCACTGGGAGGATGAGTTTAGCTTCAAGATTGACTATTAAGGGCGATGGTTGAGATACTTGTAAATACTGGCATTAAATAAAACGCATTTTACTCTACATCCAAGCCCTTTTCAGTCGCATTCAATTGATGGACATCACTGAAATCGCAAGGGACTTAATACCGGAGAAGCCTCATATTCTTATAAAAGTTCTGTTCATAAAGGCAAAAGACTCTCTTCATCAGAATCCTGTAGATCACTTTTAATGGACTTGGAGACATTTAGTACTCGACCCTTGATATAAGCCAACCTCAGATAAGTTTAGAAGGCACCAAGCAAAGCAACCTTGCTTCAGTAGGAACATCGTCTTGTCTTTGGATCTCAGATGTACCACCGCTATGCTTTCTCAATATTGCCGGGCAGTATCCGTAGTTTACCCATACTCAACCCCTACCAAAAGTAGCACCTAAGAGCTCAGAGATCTCAGCCGACAAGGTTACCGGCCTAGCTACAGTTTGCCAGAATGTCTGAGGCTCAAATAGGCGAAGTCCTAGTTTGGTGTTAGCTCTTGACTCGACTACTCTTGGTGGTAGTGATGGGGCGACGTGGCTTACTGCCCACTTGGGTGTCGTATTTCCGGTTTAGGAAATAACCTCTAGAAGAGTCTCGGCTTTGCAAGCGGCATACGCTTTCTGGATTCTGCTCTAGTATCGCAAGACTGCGTTGTATAGCTTCAAATGAAGCACCAGTCCCTCCGTAGTAGATATGTGACATCTTGTGAACTCATCAATCTGCCTGGAATCTATTATATCATCTAATTTACAAAGATCAACATGAGTGCGCACGATAGTATCGTAATCTTGGGGTGAGTGGCTGGCCTGGATACCGATGAACCCGTTTGCAATTCTGTACTGACCCTCATAAAAGAGCTGGCATTATTGGCCTTGATGTAGCTCTTGTCCTCGCAGAGAGAGGCTACGGCAAGTCCATTACAGTCATTGCTGAGCATCTTCCTGGAGACACAGCTCTGACTTATACTTCTCCATGGTCAGTTATGCCGCTTGTTAGCGCCGGACTTGCTTATGCTCATCTCTTTACAGGGCTGGCTGTAACTTCTCAGCTATCTCTGGCACAGATGCCAACGCCCTGAAATGGGACAAGGCCGGATATTTCCATCTCAGCAAGCTTGCTTCTGAGAGGCCAGAGCAATCTTACGTTAAGCGAACGCCTTCCACTGAGTTATGGGACGACATTGTTCCTCGTGATAAGATTCAGGCAATGTCTGAGTACCTTGAAGACGTAAGTTCATGCACAGGATGATAAGATTCCAGCTGACATATTCCAGTTCCAAGAACTTCCAGTCTCTGAACTGCCTGAGGGCGTCAAGTTTGCTGTATCATTTACTACTCTCACTGTAAATGCGCCGAAGCATCTGCTCTACCTCTATGAGCGACTGAAGAGTGACTACGGTGTTCGCTTTGTTCGACAAAAGCTTCCAGATCTTCAGACCGCATTTTTCAGCCAATCTACCCAGATCGTGTTCAACTGTACTGGCAATGCTGCGCGAATCTTGCCGGGAGTCGAGGATTCTAAATGCTACCCGACCAGAGGACAAGTGCTGTTAACTCACGCGCCCGAGGTTCACACGAACATTATGAGGCATGGTAAAGATTACGAGACATACGTGATCCCTCGGCCATTTTCCAAAGGACATGTTATTCTCGGAGGGTATATGCAAAAGGGCAACGGGTAAGTGATTAATCTCTGTCCGTGTTGTGTATCGCGAGCTAACCGGTCTTGCCAGTGACGGTGCTACCTACTCGTACGAAACAGAGTCTATCCTGGAACGCACCAAGGCGCTCAGTGATGAAGTCAGGAATGGAAGTCTAGATGTTCTCGCAGCTTTCTCCGGCCTTCGTCCGTCGCGCGAAGGAGGTGCTCGAGTAGAGAGGGAAGACTTGACTGTCGCGGGACAGAAGCGTACTGTCGTTCACAACTATGGTGCTGGTGGCACTGGGTTCCAGGCTGGTTATGGGATGGCTTTAGATGCCGTTCGTGCTGCAGAGCCTGTTTTGTCAAAGATTCAAACTGAATTCAAGTCGAAGCTGTGATCATCTTTGACGAGTAGATAGTAGTAGATGTCTGAGTGAGGTTCGTTAGAGTCACTAAGGCGAAATCACTTGATACATATACAACAGCCAGTATGTAATAAACAAGGAAAGATGTACTATTGTATTGACAGTATTGCTTCTAAGCTATGTTCTTTTCGTGTGCATAATATGATAATATCTAAATACAAAAACGGGTCATGTAGGTCGTAAGTTACTCATTCTAAGTAAAGTATGCAGTCGTTGCTCTCATGGTTCCAGACACTTTGAGATGCATGTAGGTACAGAAATCTTAAAAGTAAACAGGATAAGGAGGCTTCTCATAACCAGCCTTGGAAGTAGTGGTCTCAACCGCCTTGGGGGTCGTGACAGGAGTCTCGTAGAGCTTGGTGGTAGATCGGATGAAGGTGGTGACTGTCTGGTTGCCAGGAGTCAGGTTGGTAGGGATGGTGGGAGGATAACCCTTGGTGGGAGAGGGAGGTTGGTAGACGTGAGAGTTGGAGGGGTTCCACTGCTGGATCTGGGTGGTGGCTGTGGCGTAGACGGTGGAAGTGACAGCGCCGATGGGGCAGTCGGTGACCTTGGGAGGGCAAGCAGTGACGGTGAAGTACTTGGTGGTGTAAAGAGTGGATGTCGTGTTGCCAGGTCGGTGAGGTCCAGGGGGGTAGTATGTAGCACCAGGGCCGGGAATGACTTGAGTCTTGGTGACGGGGCAAAGAGTGGTTGAGAGAGCGATGGTCTCGGTGGTGACGTGGGGAGTACCAGGGCAGTTAGCAACGTGGGGAGCGCAGGCAGTAACAGTTCGGATGTTGGTGGTGTAGACAGTAAAGGTAGACCAGCCAGTTGTGACGATGTGCTGAGTTGGGACGGGTCCGACGGGGTAGGTCTGGTGGTTGCCACCGGCAGGCTTGGTGGGTTGCTCAGGGTTGGAAGGCTGCACGGGTTGAGAGGGTTGCTCTGGCTGAGAAGGCTGAGAAGGCTGGCCAGGAGTGCTGGGCTTGGTAGGAGAAGACTGTTCCTCGGTAACTGGGCAGACGGTGGTAGAGATGGCGATGGTCTCGGTGGTGACATGAGGAGTAGGCTGCTCGCAGTTAGGGTGCTCAGGACCGCAGGTAGTCACAGTTCGAACACTGGTGGTGTAGACAGTAGAGGTAGACCAAGCGGTAGTCTTGGCTGGCTCAGTGGGCTTGGGCTGGGTAGGCTTAGGCTCGGTTGGCTTAGGCTGAGTAGGCTTGGGCTCGGTCTGGTGCTGCTCAGTGACGGGGCAGATGGTAGTGGAAACAGCGATAGTCTCAGTAGTGACGTGAGGAGTGGGTGTCTCGCAGTTGGGGAACTCAGGGCCACAAGCAGTGACGGTGCGAACACTAGTGGTGTAGATGGTGGAGGTTGACCATCCGGTAGTCTTGACTGGCTCAGTTGGCTTGGGCTCGGTGGGCTTGGGCTGGGTTGGCTTAGGCTCAGTGGGCTTGGGCTCAGTGGGCTTGGGCTCAGTCTGATGCTGCTCGGTAACAGGGCAAACAGTAGTAGAGATAGCAACAGTCTCAGTAGTGACATGAGGAGTAAGCGGGCAGTCAGTGACCTCAGGAGCACAAGATGTAACAGTGCGGACGTTAGTCGTGTAAACAGTTGAGGTAGTCCACTCAGTAGTGGAAGCAGGCTGGGTAGATCCAGCTTCAGACTGACCACCAGTCACAGGCTTGGTAGGATGCTCTTGAGTAGCGGGCTTAGTAGAGTGTCCCCCAGTAGCAGGCTTCGTCTCGGTGGCAGGCTTGGTGGGCTGTTCCTCAGTGACGGTCGCAGGCTTGGTAGGAGCTGGCTTGGTCTCGGTGGGGTGCGCTTCGGTGACGGGGCAGACGGTGGTGGAGATGGCAACAGTCTCGGTTGTGACGTGAGGAGTATTGGGGCAGTCGGGCACATCAGGAGCACAAGAAGTCACTGTTCGGATGTTGGTGGTGTAGACAGTCGAGGTGGTCCAGTCAGTGGTGCTAGCAGGCTTGGTCTCAGTGGGAACTGGGTAAGTGGGCTTAGTCTCAGTAGCAGGCTTAGTCTCGGTTGCTGGCTTGGTCTCGGTAGGGTGCTCCTCGCCACCGGTAGTAGCAGGCTTGGTCTCAGTCTCGGTAGCAGGCTTGGTAGATCCCTCATGGTGAGTCACGGGCTTAGTTGGCTGCTCCTCAGTCTCAGTAGTAGGTGCAGTAGACTGGCCCTCGGTCTCAGTAGCCTGGGTAGGGACGGGGTAAGTAGGCTGTTCTTTGGTGACAGTAGCAGGCTTGGTAGATCCCTTTTCGGTCACAGGGCAGACAGTAGTAGAGATAGCAATGGTTTCAGTTGTGACGTGCTTACCACCAGGGCAGTTGGGGATCTCAGGAGGGCAAGACGTGATGGTGCGGATGTTAGTCGTGTAGACAGTTGAGGTAGTCCACTGGCTGGTCTGCTCAGTGTTGGGCTGAGTCTCAGTGGGATGCTCGGAACCAGTCTCGGTCTTAGCAGTCTGGGTTCCGGTAGTAACCTTAGGAGGAGGATAGGCACCGGTAGAAGTTCCAACAGCAGGCTTGGTAGACTCAGCAGGGAGGGACTCGGTCTCGGTCTCAACACCGGTCTCAGTAGTCTCAGTGGTAGCCTTGGGAGGAGGGTAAGCACCAGTAGAGGTACCGACCGCAGGCTTGGTAGTCTCCGTCTCAGCAGGAACGGTATTGGTCTCAGCAGGAGTAGTCTCGGTCTCAACTCCCTCGGTAGTGCCAGTGGTGGCCTTGGGAGGCGGGTAAGCACCAGTAGAAGGAGAAGTCTCAGTCTCCTCAGGAACAGACTCAGTCTTGGTCTCGGTCTCACCAGGCTTGGAGACAGTGGCAGTCTCGGTACCTTGGTGCTCAGTCTCGGTAGAGCCGGGGATAGGATAGTTGGGAGTATGAGTCTCGCCATGCTCAGTCACAGGCTTGGTCTCAGTGACAGGGCAGACAGTAGTAGACACAGCGATGGTCTTTGTAGTGACATGCTGGCCACCAGGGCAGTTGGGAACCTCAGGAGGGCAAGAAGTGATGGTGTACACGTTGGTAGTGTAGACAGTTGAGGTGGTCCACTGTGTAGTAGAGGCACTGCCAGTCTCGGTCTCAGACTGGGCAGGCTTGGTGGTCTCGGAAACAGCCGTGGTACCCTCGCTAAGAGGCTGGGTAGTTGGGGTACCCTCAGGTGGGGGATACGCGTCAGTGGAGCTGCCAACATCGGTAGATCCCTGTTGGGTCACATCGGTACTCTCGGGAGGAGTGTACTCGGAAGTGGGTGTAAGAGCCTCAGTGGAGTCTTTACCGGGCTTGGTGGTCTCTGTGTTGGCAGGAGGAGGGTACAAGTCAGTTGAGGTTTTACCCTCAGCAGTAGTCTCGACAGCAGTAGACTCGTGCTCAGACTCAGATGGAGTGTTCTCGGGAGGAGGGTAAACACCGGTTGGGGTGGACTCCTCAGTTGTGACGACTGCAGTAGACTCTTGCTCGGTCTTTGTCTTGTGAGTGTTCTCTGGAGGGGGATAGGCTCCAGTTGGGGTTGAGACATCAGTGGTATCCTTTGAAGGCTGAGTGTTACCGGGAGGGGGATAAGCGTTGGTAGGAGTCTCGACATCAGAAGTGTCTTCAACAGGCTTGCTGACAGTCTCGGTGGCCGCGGACTCGGGAGGTGCATAGTCGGTGGTATCTTGGTGCTCGGAAGTAGCGACAGTGGGAACGGGAGGAGGAGCATACTGGGTAGTGTCCTTGCCGGTATCCTCTGAGGTTGTCTGCTCAGGAGGAGTCACATCTGTAGTAGCAGCCGGGGGGGAGCATATGGAGTAGTCTCTTGTTGAGCAGGCTCAGTGTTGGCAGACTGAGCAGGAGGAGGATAGAGATCAGTAGGCTGGGTAGGTTGAACCTCGGAGATGGGGCAGATGGTAGTTGAAACAGCAACAGTCTTGGTCGTTACATGAGGTGCATTAGGGCAGTCTGGAATATCGGGAGGACAATCAGTGACTGTGATGACCTGGGTTTCATAGACGGTCGAAGTTGTGTAGCCCTGAGGTAGATTGTAGTCTCCCCTTGGCTGACGACGAAAGTCTAAAACACCAGCGTTGGCCGCGCCAATAGCAGCGGCGCTGAGTAGAAAGAAGCTTCTCATCTTTCCGTGTTTCAACGAATGTTGTAAAGCGAATGAAAAAGGTTGTTGTTTGTATGAAACGAAAGTGAATTGTTGCTGAGGAACAAAAAGAATGTGTAACGAGCTGGTGTAGCCTCAATCTTTATACAAATCTTAAGATCGCTTGTCAGGTAGAATTTCAGCTGAGATGGTCTCCACGTAAGTGGTACGCGCAAATCAATCATCTTTCGATGATCCAAACTTGGCAGCGTCTCGTCTCCATCTGGAATACGGGCGCTTGCATACAAAACATAGCAGGGTGAGGTCATTCCGGATCTACCTAAACGGGACTGACAGGGCGGTCAGTCGATGGGTGGTTGGATGAGACGGAGTCTTTTGGGCAGAAAGCGCCTGCATCTGATAGTGGATAGTGGATCAGAGACATGGTCGTAAACATCCGAGATATCCAGGCGGCTCGCTTCCAAAAATACAGTACGCTGTGCCGATCATTCATGATGTGGCCTGTCCTTGCGGCGTAAAAAACGGAGTCAGTTCAGGTGGGCATGGGGTTGAAGTGACCTTGGATAGGCCGCTGAATAATGGAGCATATTGTTTTAGCCTGCAGAAACGATTCTAACAATAAACAAAAATGTCTTGAGAGAGACCAAGGTTCACGCACACGAAACATGCACAAGGCCTCGTGTTTGGACGCACGACTCCGCTCGAGGTGCTGTGATTGTGTGCTATAATTGGATACTCTGGCCACTCAGCGGCTATAAACAGAATGAGGTCCTGCAGGTTGGTTGGCCCATGATCCCTGCAAGCCCTGATCGAATCATCCAGTGGTGTTGCGTCGTGGGGCTCTCGAGCAAGCCAAGAAGGTCTAGATTAGATTTGCACCAGGGAAATTCACCACGTCAATTGACGATTCTATGCATTAGTTTACGAGATGGAACTGAGAATAGAATATTCTGAGTTTTTTTCTTGCAGAAGCGGGACATGATCTTTTCTTAGATATATGCCCTGTTCAACTGTCCTAAAATTCTCGTGTTCGGCATCGTTTTTCCAGCGGGGGAAGAATGAGACAAAAAAATCTGAAAAAAGAGAAATGATATAGGTTGAAGCGCTTGGAAAGTAATTTCAAGTCATGATCGTCATTGATCCTCAAAGCAAATCTGGACCTGAAACAAATGGCGTAGGGTTGGCGCTTATCAAACCCGTTTGTTAGCGCGCGGTTCGTGGGGTTTGGGGCTGTTTTTTACGGATGAACCGTCGACGCCACGTCGCACCATCAGCTGGACTACCCTGGACATAACGAGGAAATTGTAAAATTCATCGAAACAATGTTTCAAAGTCTATTGTATCTATTTAAAAGCGTAAAATTATTACAAGATAAATACATAACTTGACATGAAATTTATTTTACACGACAGATCAGCTATAGTGATACTGCATATAGATCTTCCTTACAATAAATACAACCTCGTCCAGGGGTGACAAATGTGACCTCTGTCCAACACTAGCAACCTGTTGATATCGAAATTATTCAGTCAGCTTCTACCAATTCTGCATACTCTCCTTTATTTACTTTCTCTACTAGCTTTTGCTTATAGCCCATTTCTTTGCCTTCTCTTCTACTATCCGAAAGTCACTCCAATTATCTCGCTTGTTTGAACCAGCAGAGTCTCTGCGTGTCGGGTCACAGAAGGTCACACGCAAGGCTCATTGCTTTTCACCTTAACAATTATTGTGTCGATAACTCCTGATACGCCGCTCGTACCGCCACCAATTGGAAGTCTCTCTCTTCGAGGTCATAGCGTAAAAGAAGCTTTGACTACCCCTCTCGGCTCGAGGCTCGTTGTCAGAATGATCGACAACTCCCAGTGACTATCAGTGCCAATTGTTGAGCTGGCAAAAGCACGCGTGCTATGGGCAAAATCTGTGCCTTTACGTGTCAGGAAGGACTTCCTTGCCTTTCACTCTCCCGTGTAGGCTTTAGGCTCGGCTAGCAGTAAGATATACGCGTATATCTACGCGCTACGAAAAGCTCTCATCGCGCTCCCCTCTTCATTTGCTTCCCTACTACAGAGTACAGACTCCAGAGCCAATCAATACACAATGGGCAGCAATGCTGAGTCAATTCCTCAAGTCTCGCAATGCACGACATGTTTGCTCATCAGAATTCGTGATACATCTCAGAAAGCTATCCCGAAGAAATTTAATGAGCCATCTACCAGCGATGCCGGTCCTGCCACTGAGTCTGAACTTGCCTCTTACTCCAAGCCATTTGAACTTGAACGTGAGAGGCACCCGACAGTTTCTTACAAAGATGCTGTGAATTTTTTCTATGGTGAACCATCTCGAAATATAGGTGAAGCTACTTCCGTCTGCAACCTTTGCGATCACTGGGTCAATTGACTCTTTACCAAAGAATGGGGACCAGCAGACCCCATAGCAAGAATATCCTTGGGTACCTTCACTGAAATTGAGGCTCGATCGGAATGTCATGTTTGCCGTTTCTTGTGCCAGTCCATATCGCAATCATCCTTTGAGGTAGATGATACTCGAAACGTCGCCCTTGAGCTGGGTAGAACTTTTCACATGAGAAACTGCGAGTACCGAGCTGCTGGTGCCATCTTATACAAGAATACGGAGGAGTTCCAGCATCATACACATATTGAGAACATAAAATGTCCCGAGTTGGCGGTCTTTGACAAGAATGCTATCAAGCCCGATTTTGCAAAGCCCGAGGTCAATTGGAAACGTCGTCGACAATGGTATACCGGACCACCATCTACGGCAGGCAAACGCAACCCCATCAATGAAGTATTGCCCATGGGTTTCTGTCTGATCAATGTACCTGGGGCTTGCCTAGTCGAAACCGACGGTGTCCAAGTTCCGAACTACGCGGGTTTGAGTTATGTTTGGGGCAAATCAAGCGAGGAGATCACAACAACAACAGAGAACTTTGGGAGTCTCAAGCTCCCAGGACGCTTTCACCAAAAAGGCGTGCCGCTTCTTTTCCGAGATGCTTTCAAGGTCTGCTCCCAGCTTGGCATAGATCACTTCTGGATCGACAGAATTTGTGTTATTCAGGACGACCAGAAGAGAAAATCAGCTCAGCTTGAAGCTATGGGACGGATTTATTCCAAAGCAAGCTTCACTATTGTATCGTCCGAGCCACACTATATAAATCAAGGTCTCCCTGGTGTTTCACAGCCGGAACACCACCAATTCATATCTCGGTTGGCGATAAGATCTTGATACCCACGTTACACGAAGCTTCAACAGCTTCAACGTGGAAGACCCGTGGATGGACGTATCATGAGGGACTTCTCTCAGAGAATCTATTGATCTTTCGAGAAGATATGGTGTACATGTATAGCCGTGGCTCCGAGAAGCTTGTGCCCGAGGGATTCAGAGAATTCGCATCCATGAAGCTTGGTTACATATCTGCTTCTCTTGTTCCTGAAGACGAGCAATACTCGGACCAAGTCAACGAACACTCAACAAGCTATTGACATTTGTTTCGGATAAAGTAAATCCATTCCTTGGAGTTCTGAACAGCTTCGGCGAGCATCAATATGGACTGCCCCACAGAATACTCGACCAAGCGATGTTGTGGCATTATACCTATGAGCCTTCTCGTTCGGGCCCAAAGAACCCTGGACAGGAATTTCCCAGCTGGTCTTGGGGAAGTCCCGATAGAAACGACCATACTGAGTTAGTTTGAGATTTGGTTTTCTGGGCATGTTTTGACCTGAATGAGTGAAACTGCCTCCCTTCCTTCTAATACACGCCATTGCTCAGCAGACTAGAGTCACTCACAATGAAGGTGATCGGAATGCGGGCGCGTCCGTCGGGGCGGGCCGCCAACGGTGACTTTGAGTTTCTATGGCCACAGGTCCACAAGGGCCGTTGGAATGAGCTTAACAGCCCTAGCGAAGCAAATTTAATGAGCTTCAAGGGTGTCCTTCTCTGGTATTCCAGCTGTAATCTTTAATGTGTCTTCTATAGAGAAGTGAGCAGAAACTTATCGCGGCTCGTTGCGTCATTCAAGCTTGACGTCAACAGTCGCATCTTATCTTATCTTATCTCCTCTTTGTCTATTTTTAGCCACAAGGACTAACGGCTCCAGTTCTGTTGCCGATCCGGATAACGTAGTATAAAGTCTTGATCTGACTTGGTACAGCTGGATTGAGTTATATAGCATTCATCGAGAAAGATTAAGAGACTATAAAGCCTAAGTCATCACAAGTAACATAAACTGATATAGGAATTACAGTACTGCCCAGCCCAGAGATATTATGCCTTTAGATTTTGAATAATTGGAAGTTCAAGCTTATAATACAGAGGAGTGTATCAAGCCATCACATTGGCATATCTTCTATGTATTTCTGTAGGCATATTGGGTAAAGTACAAGACTAGTTCGAACTGCCTCATTAACTGGAGGAAACGGCCTCTGAACTTTCCATATCTATGCAATATAGGTCTCCGCAATCATTGGACTAAAGCAAGGAAATGAGACCTCTATGAATGCTTATCAGAGTTATAACATTTCGTACCTATGACCTACTGTCTTTACAAGCTCCAGATACCGCATTATCGAAGAGGCTTGTGGGCCACGAAGGCTTGTGTGAATCTGCCTGTCTAAACCCTAATCAAATCATTGTACCGCCGCTACCCCATATAACAGTAAAGAATTCTGAAAGGCTTAGGTTCCGAGGTCATGGAGACCGGAAAGTCCGCGGGAATAAACTCAATTTTGACTTTATGATGCTGGAAACTGCTGAAAAGCCGTCTTACATGCCGAGGTTACCCGTAGCCCCTGTAGATGCCCATATCACTAAGGTTTGAAGATCAGCTCTGTCTACAAACAATTTAGGAGTGGTTATAGGAGGAGTTGCAAGCCGTAAGAATAAACTTTAGGCAGCTGCCCAAGGGAACAGTGTCCACGGCAGTTTGGAAGAAAACATATTCCGTCTAACAGCTGGCTAAAGTTTATTTGTACGATTCGTAAATCATCCAACAACTCAAATGGTACTAAAGAACCGGTAGTTTGAATGATTAGCAATAGTCAAACTGGAGATGTTTTGGGTTTTCTCTAAACTGATGTTAAGGCTAGCTAGCTCGCTCGGAACGTTATGAGCCAATGATCGACAAAGCCCCATCTGATATCTCAACGAGCTCGGACTGAGATCCTATTATGGTTTTACTGACGGCAGCTAGTTTCGGCTTTGGGAGGACCTTCTAGAACAAGCTTAGAAGATGAGGCAATGAAATGGAACTCGGAGCTTTAAGCCTGCTATTCCTATACTGTCCACAAGAACAGTGGGGTTCGGCAGGCCTGAACGAGGTAAAACATCTTGGTTCGTGGAGAAAAGTCAAGCTTTGCAAACTCAGATCATGATTCCCGAGGCCAACGCGCGTTTCGAGTTTTGCGTCAGTGCATGTACATAGGTTGCACATGCTTGCCTTTTACTATAGCCGAAACAAGGATCTGCAATGGGAATAACATCAGAAAGACAAGTAAACTCAGTCTACGTCCAGCTGTTAACATTGTACTCCTCGAAAATCTCGAAGAAACATTTTCGCAATGGGCGGCGCCAGAGTCATGAGACAGTAAAACAAGTCTTGTTATTAAATGTACAGCTTGAAATTGTCAGATTACCTAGTTGCTATCAAATGCCGTCTAATATGCAAAGATGCTATCAATCAACGAGTTATCGCTTGCTGTTCGCGCCCTAAACCAAGTATGTCCTGTCGAGATTGGCCCGTTTAAATTTACCCCGAAACCGTTTTTTGACCATTTTTTAAAAAAATTGTTCCGCTTCATCTAATCAGAATCCTCCTCCTCAGGCATCGGCCTAGGATTGCAAATGATTGTGCCAGCCCACGTGATAATATTTCCCTCCTTTCCATCTCGCGTATCGATGCTCTCGCAGCCGCCCTGTGCAGCAACAGGTGCTTGTGATAGAACCTTTGCGAAGAAGTTCTTGGCTGCTTCGTTGCCTGCTTCCCACTGGAAAACAACACACTCGTCCATCTTGTCGCCGGGTTCTTTTCCAGGTGCAACGATGGGAACCAGTTGGTGTCGTCTTCTCTCACGGGGCAGATCCCACCATGAGTCCATGACTGCCTTCCAGAGTTCTGTTCCGTATCCTTGGCGGCAGAATTCTGGTTTGATGAGGAACTCGGCTTCTGGCCAACCAGAGATGGAAGAGGACATGGTTAGGACATCTGGCAGGCCACCCTCGCCTATGAGCTCATTGGTCGATTTAAGAAAGGCGCCAAACCACCAGTGGCTTTGGTCGTCTTGGACCAGAGAATGGAGTTGTCTTTCTGTCTCGTCTTTGTCTTTAGTTGCTCGGCCGCGAGCTGTTGAATGGTTCTGGATCTCAGTACGTTTGCGAAGCTCATGGAAAGCATCCAGGTCTTTCATTGTGAGAGGTCGAATAACAAGACGCTCGGTCTCCAGTGGGGGCCGATCCGAAGCGCTGGGAATGGGTCGCTCCGGCAGTGTGACTGAGTAACTGAACCATGGCGTCACACCAAGGTTCTGAAAATCCTCAGCATTTACAAAGACCTCAAGAGGGGGGAGGGCATGATGAAGAGGTGCCATCGTTTCCATAATGAAGCTGTTATCAAAAATTGTAGACACTAGTAGTAGTGGACGTGAACGGGTATTTGGATGAAATCTGGAAATTGGGGTACAAAAACTGGTCTAGCAGGAGGAATAAATAAGTGCCGAGGCCTGTTCTTAAAGGATTGTCTCGTATGATGTAGATTTGGTTAGCGACGTTACATGGTAACACGGCAGAAATGAGCGGTGAGTTGTTCTCGCTTTCTGGGAGGCCCAAGGAACGCGAAAAAGCCGTTGGGATCAAAGGCACCAGGGATTGGATTTCACATGCAGGGATTGCGCGTCGGTTAAGCAAACATGTTCCTGTAGCTAGGGTCCTCCCCCAAGTGGATTGCTCTCGCAAATAAGAAAATACAACATGACTCCACTAGAATTTGCGGTAATTGATTGTCGTTTTTTGCACAGTGAGACATGCCAGAACGAGAGTTACCTCCTGAAACTGAAGAGAGAGAAAGACTGCCGAGACTACGGTTTGTTTGGGTTTGGGGCGTCTGCATGCAAGGCGAGAAAACAACGCTAGCGTAGCACTCGGGCCCCTGACACGCACTGGAGGCAACTGGCGAGTTTGGCAGACAAGGTTTGTTCCCAGGTATTTCTGGTGGACAGCGTTGCAGCTGTTGGTTGTATGGCGTCGGATGGCGCATATCTTTACTGCAAACTGCTTAAACGAAGACCGGAATACAGTGCCGTTCGCCATTGCTCCGTGGACATTCAGTTTGGATACTGAGGCGTCGATCACGACGGTCTGATAGGCGCCGTGTCTCACTTTGAGTCGATAGATACAGAGCTTATTGGTCGCATGAATCAGCTGATGTCAAAGCACTGCGATCCGAGCAGCCTCGAGGAGTCGAGATACTGAATCGCCTCATTGACGAACCAACACTTGCCAGTCAATGATACCCTACAGACCCTGGGTTGTACTGCACAGCCTTTCCCCCTTCTCCGAGAGAACAACATATTATAGATCACATCAGCGGATGAATGTAGTATGAGAGATCCACAAGACAAAATGATCGTCGACGTATTCCTTGTGCGTTTCGCTCGGGAAAATTGCATCCGTTGAGGTGCATTTTCGTACAGAAGGGTATGCGAGATGACAGCTCGCAATAATGTACATAACCCAGTAAGCCCAACCACCACAACTCTATGTCCTCAATGCCATGGAAATAACACAGAATAACAAATACCCAAGATTTCGGTAAACATAGGGCTGACATATATCCGTTCCACGCAGTATCAACATCCAATTCGTATCGACCCTACCCGAGCAATAGCCTTATAACCGTTCGGATCCGCAAACCCTCTCCGCATACGGTTACAGTACAGTGCGGCCCCTGTCACCTCATCCCGCGCACCAGTTAAGGGGAAGCAGGCTAGGTAACACCCGCCCCTAGAAGATTCCAGTACAAAAAAACACGCGCATGACTGTGCCGCTCTCCCCGTGACAAGGCAAGCCCTCTTCCCAATATCACGGTACCGGTAAGCTAAGCCTCTAGGGTTCTGTGAACTGCGGCGTCGTAAATAATAACACTTGAAACACGAGTGGGGGGTTATTATACCGAGGAGATATTGTATGGCTCTCACGTGAATATGGCGTATAGTCTTTTCACACCGCAGTTCTACGAGTGAGAGACAACTGTTCTCTATGCAACTCTGTTATGTATCAGGGTAACATCTCATTCTAACATATCCACTATATATCCCAGAACCAACAACCCTCGAACCAACAGCATTAAGCAAATGGCAAATCCTGTCGATTAGACGAGGAATTACACCCCGCGAACCGCCACCAGTCTTGATGCGTACGAACAAACAACCATCGAATAGCAACCAGTGCAATCCAGGGAAGAGGAGGAAAATCCGCCCAGATACCACCTTCGAAATCCTTATCGTGAAGAATCAGAGCCAGCGGCAAAATCTCGTTACGATGAGACGCTTTCTTCATGGCGTTAGATCCTATCTCGGCCCCTGTTTTCTCGAACCACGCTCCCCAGTCGCATTTGTCGGCGTACTTTTCGAGTCCGACAAGGGTATCGATTTCGTTGTCCAGATGTGTTCTGAGTGCGGGCATGAATGAGTCGATGATTTCTCTGAGCTTTTCGCCGTCGAGCTTCTCCTCTTCTTTGCGGACTTTTTCGATGTAGGTTGTAAAGCGATCCAGTCCTTCGTGGAATAATCGATGCTCGTCGATGTTGGCGTCCATCAACCCTGGTACGCCGGTGATTCTGTTGATTTCTGGAAAGATCTTTTCCTCCTCAATGTCATGATGTTCCTGGATTTCTTGGCTCCATGCCCATGCAAAGCTTGCAAAGTCCACCTTGTCTTTTTGTGTTCCTTTCTCGGCGACATTGATTGCCTGGAGATAGATGGCGTTGACGCCTCGCAGGAATAGGTTATGGACGACAGCCATGCCTGCAGCGCATTTCCGAGCACCTTCAGCTCGTTTGTTAAGCTACGTGTGAGTCCGATCATTAGTAACTGCGCCATTACAGTTTTAGCGTCTGTATCCACGGTTCATACCGAATCACCTGCTTTTGACGCGCTGATGAGCTCAAAGGGGCCGTCAACCCATGACTTATTAGGCACTTCCATCTTAATATGCCACTTCAGACAGGATGCAAGAATGAGCCATGGTTTCTTGAAAAAGGGCAGCGTATTACTTATATGTCAGATTCAAGAGGTAGAGCAAGATATTAGTGCTGACGTTGGATATTTGGAGGGTAATCCGTAGGTCCGTAAGGCGACCAATCATTGAGTTGGCCTCGTATCTGACGTGTACCTCTTGATTGACGGTTTTCGCCATCCTTTATATTGATCTTAAGTGAGATCAAGAAGAATGTTCGGTCGTGTTTGATGATGCTGCTCTCAATTCTGACATTTATGTTGACTGGCCTTGTTGCAATAGTCTTCTCGGGCCAGATATCAGAAGCCCTGACAGACAAGCAGGATCATCTCACGATAGCCTCAAGGTCCAAGCTTGCTGACTCAGATTTAATAGGGAGCTGTTCATAGGCCACTGCTTATCTGAAGCTTATCGAACCAACGCCATCCTGCCAAGTGGAATCCTTGCTTAGTCGATGCTCAGACCAGACCTGTTTCAAAGCTCCGGTCATTAGATCAGAGACCTCGACAAGAAGCGAAAATCGCCATGATTCTTTATTTGTTGCTAAATGTCTGGTCAGCTTAGCTGGAAGACAATCCCGGTGATGCTTGGATATTTAAATTGGTTGCTTCATCTTAGATCTCGTCGGATTATGAGAGCGAATAATACTTTAAAACATGGGCTGCGGGCGAATATATGGAATTTGAGATGAAGTTCATAAAGTATAGGGTAAATTGGTCACTGGAAATGAATTAGCCGTGGCTTGCATTAAGTAACCTCCTCTCATGGTCAGAGTTCAATAGAATGGATACTTATTAAGCTTGATTTAGCGGCTTTTTGCAAATCAATAGTCAGATTTGTGGTTTTTCTCTGTGGTTTCTGAGTCAACTTGAAGAACATCTTCAATAACACTTTTCTCACATCACGTCGTGCAGCATGAGAACGGATCGTGAACCATCCGATCTAAAAATAGGTTCAATACGAAATCTCCTCACGTGTCAGTTACATTGCCTCGGCTTCTTTGGGGCCCTGGACGTTATCAGATAAGCTTCAGCAGCACGTCGCGCCTCAGTCTCATAAGTACTGAGTCTCGCCAAGTGTCTACAACAGCACTATCGATTATCGACTCTTGGAATTTGCCTGATTCTGCCAAGCCAACTCAGCTTGACAAGTCTCTAGTGGCGCGCGCCGTTGACTGTCACAAGCAATAGCGACAACTTTGACCCAGCGCTAACATTTTCGCGCTATTTAGATGGGGCCTGTCATATCCAATGATGCATATTGTGTCCCCGCCGCACAGACATTTAGGCGAACTTTCCGTTGTCTTGGCAAAACGCCAAATTGTTGTCTCAACGCGCGGAGATACAACTATGGTGATAGCGTGACCTGCGGAATGCACCGCCTCTGTTTGTTGTCTTGAGTACGCTTGGGCAGCCACAACTGTTGGCTGGTTTTAGGTGCAGTACATACAGAGCAAAGAACATATCACGCCATGTTATCGATACCGAGAGGAGGTGCCATCAACAGTAAGTGGATAGCATTAAGTTCATCACTACATAAATTGATCACTAATTACATTATCATATCCTCCAATCATTGCCAATATCGCGTGTGCCATGAGATATTCTGCAGCGGGAAACATTGCTGAGAACAGTCCCCTTAGATACTGGTGCCCGAAGCGCCATCGGTAGCTAACTGATGCTTGCGCGCGTTATCCTCCATACGAGCAATTCGCGAGTTCCTCTTTTCCTGCTGTCTGCGACGCAAGAAGAACAGAATAGCTCCGGCAATCAAGACAACACCAGCGATAGAACCAATAACAATACCAGCAATAGCTCCACCACTCAACTTGTTAGACTTGCCAGACTTGCTCTCAGCTTCAGAAGCATCAGAGCTTTCAGATGACGTCGCGGGATGAGTCGCAGTTGGGCTAGGTCCAACAGTTGCACCAGCTGCTTTGTCATCATCACCGGGCTCAGTAGCGTTGAAGCAGGGGATCTCAAACTTGAACTCGGACTTTTTGACGAAGGTGATGTCGGCGCAAGCGTAGAAGGTTTGGTTGTGTGGTGCGTCCCAGTCGGCGCGGTAGATGATCTGGAGAGTTGCGTTGTCGCCGGCTGAGACCTTGGATGGGGCATCGGGGACTTGAACGCAGGTATGGCCTGGGTTGAGATCTGTGATGCTCTTTTCCTGGATCAGGGTTTCAAAGTCATCATTGGACGTAGGATCTACAAAAATGGTCAGGTCAATAAGCATGTTTAAAGCGGCTGAATGACTAGGCTGCTTACCTTCCGAGTACGAGATGCTGATCTTGGTGTTGTAATAATCATCTTGACCAACCAGAGAGACAGCGCCGCCAGCTAAACAACAGAGTTAGCGAAATCTCATGCAAACGGGTGTCAAGGAGAAATGAATGTCAGGAGCTGACTTACTCATTGGAAAGTTGGTCCTGTTACCAGCAGATGCTCGTGAACCGCAAGGAGCCTTGTTGTCCATATCCCCAGACCAAACACGGTCCGGGGGCCACATGAAAGCGGCAGGTCCCATGTCCTCATCCTTGACACTGGCATCCGTAGGAATGTCATCTTGCCCAAAGGCAAAAGACGCCAGAGTCAGAACAAGCAGATTCTTCAACATGATGAATGGGGGCACGTTGGCAAAACAAGACGAGACAAGGCTTGCAGAGGACTGTAACTGCTGCTCTCTACCAACAATGAGGGGAAATCATGCTCGAGATATACAACGTTTCACGGCAACACCATCATGAGCTGGTACATGTGACACTGCGGGACTTTTGAACCGCCAAGTAACACACTGATCCCTTTGAGGCAAGAGAAATGCACTACGACTTGGCCGTTGGCATCTGATTGACCTGTCCGGCAATTCATGCAGCTCGTGTGCCACCTAAATCCGGTGAACCTCTTGATCCCCCTGCTTATCAGATGATCAGATAAGATTTTGATGCATCCCGACGTTCTCATTGGTGAAGCACCCACACTAAATCCTAACCGAGGGCCGGAACTAGGTTCTTTTTGGTTCAAGGGCTAGGATTAAGGTTGGTGCGATATCGGATATACAGGTTAGAGGTGGTCTAGAGTATGCACTTTAGCTTGGCATCAGGTCATGGAATTGTAGTTCTGCCAATCAGTGAAGATGAGGGTGTAGCCATGTCCTCGGTATTCTCGGGATAGGACGGATAATTGACCGGAATGCAATTTCCTGTTTGCGCTGGACATGCACAGTCTTATGATCTAACCTGACTGAGAAAACTGGATTGTGCTATGAGGATTGTGCAGATATATAGTTGGTCCTCCTTCCATCCATCTCTTCTCATCAGCCTACCAGACATCAGCCCCAACCCTCCAAGTCATTCAATCGTTAGACTTCACTCGTTCAAGATGCATTCTCTCGCTGCATACACTCTTTTGGCTTCTGCCACTCTTGCTGTCGCCATTGATCCCCGCTTTGAGTACCCTGAGACTGTCCCTCTCGTCAAGCGTCAGCAGCCTGGTACCCCTCAATACGCCTGCCACGAAGACTGCGGTAAGTAACCATCTCAACCATCACCACGACTTTCCTTCTGACAGAGTTTAGGTCTCTTAATCACTCTCGCTCGTGATGACAAGGACTTCTGCGATAGTGATGAGTGGAACGAGCGTTACGGACGCTGCATGTCGTGCGCCAACACTTACGATATCTGGAAGTACTACGGCAGCGGCGTAGGCAGAGTCGCTCAGCAGTGCGGTCTTACTCCCAAGCCCAGCCCCTCTGGCTCCTCCGGTGCTGCCTCTACTACCGCTGAGGAGAAGCCTTCTTCCACTGCTGCTGAGGCTAAGCCCTCCTCTACTGCTGCAGAGAAGCCTGCCACGACTGAGGTTGAGGAGGCTGAGACTACTAAGGCTGAGGAGCAGGCTACTTCTACTGAAGCTGCTCAGGAGGAGACCACCTCTGAGCATGAGGAGACTGAGCATGCTCACACTTCTACTGAGGCTGAGCACTCTGAGTCCCATGAGCATACTACTCTCTCTACTCACGCTGCTGAGACAACTCATGCCGCCAATCCTACCAAGACTCACTCTGAGGCTGGCCACACTTCTGTTGATGAGATTGGAACTGTTGGTGTTACTGTAAGAGACCGCCCATCCTGAATGAGTGCACTAGTCGCTAACGATATCTTTAGGCTACCTCAACTCCCGCCCCATCAACTGTTATCGTCAACGGTGCTGCCAAGCAAGTTGGTTTCTCCACTGCTATGGTTGTCGTCGCCTTGGCTATGTGCGGCCTCTACTAGGCACCTAGCAGTGAAAAGTCCTTTGAGATATTAGTCTCTGATGGTTGGAAATGAGTGCATGGGTAATGGGCTTATGCTGTAAGAGGTTGTAGGGTGTTTTCACTTCTATATATAACTTTAATTGAACATTTAATACTTTGCCGCTTAGAAATACTGGCCTTACTCAAGAGCGATGATGAGTTGTTGCGCTCAAGGATGACTGCGACAAAGTGCTTTGTCTTATATTACCATTTGCCCTTGTATTCCACGTCTAACTAAAGGATCAAAAAGCTGATCAATAATATCGACGTTCCATCGAGGTCCATCCCCAAAACAGACACAGCTGTCGTACAGCCTACACTTGACACCTTCCAGTAGATACTGCAAGACTGCATTCCCTTCTCCAAGTGCAGCTCTTCTCAAACTCTCCAATGTATCATCATCCACTTCATCTCTGAGTCGTTTCTCAATCCCAATACACGACAACCATTGATTTGGGTCTTCTCCATTAGATCTATACTCAGTCTCGATGAGATTGCACAGTACAAGTCCCAGATCCCTCTCAGCGGCGACAGCATGTGCTTGGCTGATGGAGCCCGTTTGTTTATACTCGACCCTTGCCTTTGCCATGGTTTCGATGAAAGAGGGATTGATATCTTTTGTTGCTTTCGAATGCTTTAGGCCCTGTTGAATTACAGCCTGTGCGTTGTGTCGCGTGCATACCGTCTGGTAATGTTCCATAACGGACCAGAAGAGAAGGCCAGCAAAGGTCTCTGCACCCGGCCCGAGGTATGGTAGAATGTCTTGGGGAGGCATCGAGACGCGTATGTAATGTAACGGGTCTAACCACATGCTGCAATCTAGGCGATAATGGGTCGTTTGCGAGGGGTTCACCGGCAGAGGAATGCCACTGAACAAACTCTGGACATCATTTGCGTCGCTATCCGAAGCCTCAGTGTTCGAACGCGCTGTCCCTATCTTTGAGACGCTCGCTGGAGCTTCAATATCAACAGCTGCTGCAAGGTCACGAAAGATTGCAAGCATCTCGGGTCGCTCGTCGCCCTGAGCTGCATCAAGTAGTCTCTGGATGCCTTGCTTTAGACGCGCATTTTGAGCTGCTAGCGCTTGACTGGACTGGGCTTGTCGCCTGCGGAAAGCTGCCTGTGAGCGTCGGCCTCGCTCACGACGACGCTGAAAGCCCATGTTAGCGCCTGGACGGAGTCGCGCGAAGGAAACTCACTGTTAGTTCATCTTGGGGCTCTATGGTACCCATACTGTCGCCTATGAGTGACATTGTAGTCTTCTATTGGTCCAAGGAAATGATATTTTGTCAAAGTTTACAGTCCAAACTTTGGATTTGTCAGATTGAAGCAAAGAAGTAAGCTTGGATACCTTGACGTGATTGGCTGGGGTTTGGCGTTGATTACCCCGATCACGTAACCGCCGGTGACTAGTCAACCCGACTCAGCATCACCAAAAGTTGGGAGGATTGAAGTTACGTGTTCGGGATGAAAAGTGTCACCGGGACTCGAGATTGACTAATGAAAGGCATCTGGGGTCTATGCGAAAGAATGTCTATAAAGATGCTATCCCTTCCGCTTCAAAGAAACACATCAGCATCATACTGTTCCCAAATAAAATTCAATCATACGTAGAAGTCAATCAATATGGTCAAAATCGCTATTGCAGGAGCCTCGAGCGGTATGTTTGGTTCTGCTATTTCACTCCTCTAATTATTGACCTTCTTCAGAGCTCGCTAGAGAAATCCTCGACAGACTTGTTGCTACTGGGAAGCACTATATTATTGCACTTGTCCGCAAGGTATATCTGAATCATCCTCAGCCAGAAACCTTTCGAAGTGGCGACTGACAGACCTAGGAACCATCTGCCTTTCCCGAGCTCCCAGGCGTCACCTGGGTTCAGACTGATTACAAAGACAAGTCAGAACTTGTTGAGTTGTTTCGCGGCGTTGAAACCGTTCTCTCGTTCATTGCCGTCCACTTGGACCCGGGTAATGTGACCCAGAAGCGGATTATTGACGCAGCTGTTGAAGCTGGCGTTAAACGATTCGCCCCGTCTGAGTGGGCAACGTGAGTTTTCCAGCAAGCAATGGTTGCTTGGCGTGTATGATATTGACTGACGATGTTTAGAGGAGCCAAACTCGCAGATTCACTCGACGTCATGTCCTGGTATAGTGGCAAGATCGATATCAGAGACTATCTAAAGAGCCTGAACTCTGAGAAAAAGGTAGCGTATCCCCTATGTGCTCTTAAAAACAGGAACTAAAAGCCAATGATAGGTCCTCGAGTATACACTCTTTCAACCCGGCGGCTTCATGGATTACCTTTGTCACCCATACAAGACTGCAAAGTACATCACCACCACCACCGTCAACATCGATTTCGTCAAGAAACATGCGATAGTTGTGGAAGGTACCCTTGACGATGAGATAACGTACACAAGGGTCTCAGACATTGCCAACATCGTCACCCGGGCTATTGACCTTAAAAGCGAATGGCCAGTGATCGGAGGTATCAGCGGTGATCGAAGTACCATTCGCCAGCTTCTGAAAATTGGAGAAGAACTTCGAGGTAAGCAAAACGAAAAAAGAAGAGCATAGGAAATTACTGACTTCACAAAGGAGAACCTTTTGCTACTGAGTGGCTCAAGATGGAGGACCTCGCAGCTGGAGAACTCAAGACGGATAATTACCCCCGACTTCCACTGCCATCTGTCCCTCAGGACCAGGTGGAAGCTTTCTCAAAGATGGTGGTTATCGGAACACTGACGGCTTTTCATCGTGGAGCTTGGACTGTCTCAGATGAATGGAATCAGACATTCCCTGACTATAAGTTTACGAAGGTTGAGGAGCTGTTGAAATCGGCATGGGAGGGCAAGAACTAAGCGATCAACTTCATCGACCTGGCATACAAGACAAAGACTGCCCAAACGGCACCCTGGACTTGGCAGCGCGTGAGGATGAACTTGCTTGAACCAGAGAAACACCAGTTAACCCATCAAGACTGAAACGAAATGAAGCGAAGGGTAGATATCGGTTGAGACACGGCTGGCAAGAAAAGAGCTGATTGGGATACTGCCTATACCTTTTAGAAGAGTGTTATACAAAGTTTAATGCTAAGCTATCAATATGAGGCTTTATTGTTATCGATGACGGAATATTGCGCCAATATCTGTAGTATAGTTTAACCCCATTGCTAACAAGATACCAGTTGCAGATATGGTACTCGTCAACCGGGTAGACCGGCAGATCGGATAAGTACCGTCTATACCATAGCCTGATGATATCCACTTCGGCATCGCCGAGTGTCAATTTTGACTAGTTAATATGCTAGAGGCATATACACCCTTGTTCAGTGAGCAAACTAGCCGCCGTGATGGGCCTCAATTATTGACGATCAAATTCTACTGGCTCATAGTCACATGATTTCATTCAAAGAGCGAGAGTAAAAGTTACAGGCTGGTTAGCAGATAATCTGCACTCGAAAACTTGTTATCTCCCACGTTAACTCGCCCTCTACACATATTCTTGGCATATGAGTTCTGAGTTCCAGTAACTCAGCGCCAATTCAACAGATTAATAGTTCGTCGATCAGTTATATATCAGTACAATCGTCCATTTAACTTCCGATTTCCAAAATGAATGATTTACTTCTCAGAGGCCATAGCTGCTTGCACTGCCGGAAGCTCAACCTCTGTGGCGCACCAGAAGAAATCTTCATACATAAAGAGTTGGATTCAAAGTATCCCAGACACTCTACTTATCGCACGGCATTTACTGGTGTACATCTTGATGATCTGGAAGAGGGTTCCAGGAATAGTTGCAGCCTTGGGAAGTATCTCGCTTCACAGCTTCGCGAAGGATACCCTGAAAGGCTGAGCTCACATGATCTGAAACTTTACACCGATGGCTGGCGCTTCCACGGTTTCATACCTCTTAAAAAGGCTCCGTCTAGTGAACAAAAGCTTGAATTTTCAACAAAGGACCAATATGTTCATGCTCCGGCACATGAAGGAAAGACGCCTTCAGAGTTCTTGTCTTACAGGCTTACGACAGATGAAGGTGAGTCTTTCTACCAAAGCGTAATATTCTTTCACTAACGAGTAATAGAGGTTGAATGGAGAAGAGGACAGAACCTTTTGACTCGAAAGCCGATAGTTGCTGACCCACTATCTGATATCACGGCGGCCACTATTCGGGACTGGAAGGTCCAATGCGACATCAACCAATCTCAGGCCCATACAATCTGCTCACGACCAAGTCCAAGGTTCTTCCCTACTCGACTCATCGAGACTGTCGAGATGGATACCAAGAATCAGAACCATCATGTGAGGCTTGTTGACGGAAAGTCGCTGAATGGAGACACTGAGTACACAGCTCTGAGCTACTGCTGGGGAGGCGACTTGAAGACCGCTTTAAGAGAAAGCAACAAAGACTTGTACAGGACCGAAATCCCCTGGAACGACATTCCCAAGACGATCCAAGACGCTATTTTGACATCACACAAGCTTGAAATTGGCTTTATCTGGGTAGATTCACTCTGCATCATTCAAGACAGCAGTGCGAATGATAAGAAAATCGAAATTGGCCAGATGACCCAAGTCTACACCCATGCGGCATTTACTATTGCGGCTAGAAGAGCACCAGACGTCCATACTGGCTTTCTCTACGAGAGGACACTTCCCTCTGGAACAAGCATTGTGGATTTCCGGGGTGAAGATGGTAAAACAAGACAATGCACACTGACATTTGAATCAGCGGCTCAGGAGGAAGATGAAAATGTCTTGGACACGCGAGGTTGGACATTGCAAGAATATCTAATGTCTCGCCGGTTGCTGATAATTGGATCTTGGACAACAGCATGGTCTTGCCGCAAAGAACGCGTTGGAAACTGTGACGGATGAAGCCTGGATAGAGAAAAAGGCGACCCGTTCAAGTACAATGGATCTTGGACTTCTAGCGACGATTCAGTGTTCAAAGGCACGCATAGACTCGATGCCATTGCCTTCTTTGGCACTCACCCCGATTCAAACCACCAAAGACCCGACGACCATCTCATCTTGCGGGAATGGAACTGGATCGTCCAGCGGTACACCCAACGACATCTCACCAGACAAACTGATAGGATCCTCGCGATATCAGGACTAGCTTAGATCTTCAGTCCCATGCGTGGAGGGGAATATTCAGCTGGTTTGTGGGTAAAAGACCTTCCCTTTACACTTCTTTGGGAAAATCGTTCTGGACTTTTGCATCCCAGGCCAAGCGATCAAGGACCATCATGGTCGTGGACCGCCATCAACAGTATCATTACATGGGGCGCCGGTCATGGAAAAACTGTAGCATCAGTGGAATCTATTGACTGTGAGCTTGATCAACAATCAGCTCCCTTCGGCTCTGTCAAACGCGGCGCACTTCGTGTCACAGGACCTGCATTGGACATGGAGTGGAAATGCACTAGAAGTACATCCAGTTGGCAGAATACCGGAGGGCATCACTTGAGGTACTTGACTCCTGATGGTAAGTATCTTCACGCTCATATCAAGTTCCTTCCCGACGCAGAAGAACCTGATACATGCTGGACCACAGTAACATTACTTGCTGTCAAGGTTGATGACTCCACGACAGGAATAGTCTTGAGAAAGACGAATGATACTGAGCACTCAAGATTGGGTTACTTCGATGCGGAACTTCCAGGGGATAAGTATCACATACACTGTCAGTTGCCCGTGGTCAAGAAATGGGGTAGCAGAACTTTTACTATAATATAGTTGAGAGCGTTTTTTTTTTTTTTTTTTTTTTTTTGGATGAGATGTACTATTTTAAATAGAATTTCCATAGAAGGATTGAAGTTCTGTGGACATCATGAATATACTCTGCTGAAACTTAATACGAGGCAAAAAATCCTTCCATACTGTAATTCTAGACCATGCTCATTGCTTCGAGGGAAGTCTGAGGCTCATCGCGCACCTGACCTCATTTCTCTGGCCTCATGCTTTGCCTCTTGTTTCTGATGCGCCGATTTGAACGGAGAGCAACATTTTCTCAGGAGGTCTTCAGGTGAGCTTACCCGTTTAGAATTCGTGACGCAAACATGCACAGTCGGACTCCGGTGTCAAAGCCGTAGTGGACTCGTGAGGGGCTAGTTCAACGGAGGTGGTGTTCCCCAAAGCGGCAGAAGAATACTCCGCGTCCAAAATCTGGGCAAGCAAATGACAGATAAACTAAACTTCAGACTAGGAGAAACACTTACACTCAATTGAACAAAACAATTATTATCAAAATGGCTTCTGAAGATCAAGAACAACGTACCTTACACCTTGTTGGCATTGGCGTCGGTCACTCAATTGCTCCGCCGATGCACAACCACATTGCTCAATCCCTCGGGCTCCCATGGACATTTTACGCTACAGAACGTGTCACCATCGACGATCTAATGGACCTTGCGCGAAAAGACACCACAGCCGGTCTAGTCGTGACAATGCCTTACAAGAACGCCATCATTCCTCGTCTCGATGCGTTGGATGACCTTGCTGCGACTATCGGTGCCTGCAATAACGTCTACCGAGATTGGGAAGATCCCAAGAAGTTACGCGGAACCAATACTGATTGGCGCGGCATCAAGGGCTGTCTGCTCGAGAAGGGAGACCAGGCTGGCGTGCCGGTTCTGAACAAACCAGCTTTGATCGTTGGTGCTGGAGGAGCTAGTCGAGCTGCTGTCTATGCACTCAGCTTATACTTCAAATCTTCAATTATCTACGTGTTGAATCGCGATGAGCAAGAAGTCAAAGATCTCATGCGCGACTCACAAAAGATCTCTCCTGTTCCGACCATCATCCACGTCAAAGAGGGAGAAGCCAAGAGTCTCGAGACACCATACTACGTCGTCGGTACGGTGCCCGATTTTGAACCTCAAACGCCCGACGAGCTTGCTGTTCGAGCCAACCTGGAAGAGTTTCTGTCTCGCCCCGAGAAGGGAGTTTTACTTGACATGTGCTTTAAACCTAGAAGAACGAGAATGATTAAGCTGGCGGAGCAGAAGGGATGGCCTACGGTGGAGGGAACGCATGTTATTGGATATCAGATTGAGGAGCAGTGGAGGCTTTGGGCTGGTGAAGAGAGGGTGAAAAGGCTTGATAGGGAGGGATCTTGGAAGGTTCTTATGGACTCGGCTGAGAAAAGTCCAGGCATTAACTTCTAGATCTTATATAGAAATTGATGGAAATTATTCTGGGCACTGAGAGGCTTAACTGACAAGAGTTCACGGGCAGACTTCGATTTATACTGCAAGACTTCGTCACGAATTAAAGAGAAGTTTTCTGCTACGTATGCATCGCTGTTCATTGTTGGTTCCTACTCCTACTTTATCTAGATCTCGTTCAACCTCAATCTCTCAACAAACTTCTTCCAAGCTGCGATACCCCTCTCTGCATGTTGTTTCGGCACATCCTCTCCCTCCTCAGCCATAGTTCGCGAAAATAACTCCATCGAGACATATCCTTTGTAACCCATATCATGAATTAACACCTTTGCAATATCCTCAACCGGAAGATAAGCGCCTCGGTCTGTCTCATACATGTAAGTTCTGGCATTTCGTGACCAGTTCATCCTAGCGGGATTTCCATCAACATGGAATGGATGTCCTTTGACCAAGGGAGTTTCCATCCTCTCAGCATCAACGACCTGGATGTAGAACACCTTATCCAGAGTTACCTCTTTGACAAGTCTCCCTAAAGATTCTTTGAGATCTTGATCAGCGTTGGGTGTCTTGCCAGTCGGAGAAGCTGGGTCTCCCCAGACACGTCCGGCGATGTTGAATGTATCCAGGCAGAGGCCAAAGTTGGGTCTGTCAACTTTCTTGGCTACCTCCCATGACTTCTCCCACGTGTCGACATGGGTACTCCAACACAAAGCCTCATAAGCAAAGCGAATTGGTGGATCTTCTTTGATTCCCAGATCAGCTAGTTCGACTAGATCTCCCACTATAACATCCATATCCCCGGTTAACTGATCAGCCGGGAGGAAGTTGGCAGGAATCTGAATCGTGTTGGTCCCGAGTATCTTGGCGATCTTGAACCACAACTTGATCTTTTCGATAAGTCGAGCGTGTTGCTCACGATCCTTCAGACCCTCGTAGAATAGGAATGGCTGCAGACCAATGACTGTGAGCTTCACGCCATCTAGCAACTCTCGAATATGCGACGCGGCAGCAAGGATCTGGTCGTTGCTAGGAGTTTCGACACTGTGCAGCCTTTTTGCCTCATATTCAAGATCCTCATAGAAGACTTCAATGCCTTGAAAGCCATGGTCTGAGGCTTGTTTAGCCTTGTTGGCGAAGTCGTGGAGCCATGCTCGGCCGAGCGAGGCAGATAGGATGGCGGGTTGGAATGAACTCATCTCGGTGAAGAATATTAAATAGATTGACTATAGCAAACAAATGTCTTGGACTTCTGGTGATGCTAGATGTCATGTATTCATTGGGTTGGATGATGCTGCTCAAGACCAGAATGACGAAGTCGAGGCGGCAAAATCCTATTCCGGTAAAATTGGGACTAAGAAGCGATACCCGAGGTTTGATGGTTAAGCCATTATCCAAGATTCTACATGCGGTGGCTTGCAGTGTCTTATGACAGAAGTGATCACTACTCTCGGTTGGTATAAATACTAATTCTCCTATATATGCCTCTATTGGCAGCATAAAATTATGCAGCCTGCTACAAATGCCTAGCAGACTCTTCGACGAAGCACTGCATGTTTAGTCATTTTCACTGTCCGCCATGATCTGCGATAGTAATATATTTCTTCGTCATGCTGGTTGACGTAAGGTATTTACTATGTAACCTTTACAAATATTACTGCTTTTGCGTAAATGCCCATGTACTCGCTCCCTCTTCCAAACGCCCCTTGTATGCTCTAAACACCTCTTCTCTCATGAGATTCGCCGGTGCCCGTCTCGTAGTGAACAGTTCAAACTGCATCATTCCCTGTTCTGGTAGGACCTGCAGGCCATCAACAGGTATCCATCCCTTCTCTGCCAATGACTTTATCTGCTTGAGCAGCGGAGTCTCGAGGGGTGTATATGAAAGCTGTGAATAATAGTGAGCTTACTACCGCTGTAGATTCTGATGTCAGTGCTTACCTCAATTGCGACGCCGCCTGTTGGACTTGAGAGCCAATGGTCTGGAAGACTCGTGTCCGCAGAGCATTGGCCATCGACTTCTCGAGTTGCCACGCATGAGACGACAATTGTTGGAAGGCTTAGGTCTTCTGGCCATGCGTCCTGTTTTGAACCGATGATTCTAAACGAAGGACGATCATGGCTTCCGCTCTCTATCTCGATGCTACTCATCGCAGTGTCGCTCCTTGTGGGTTTGTGCTGACTATAGAACTGGCTGATGAGTTCTTCTGCTCTTGACCGAGTTCGGTTATAAATGAGAATAGTCTTGACACCTAGCCGAATAAGAGCGTAGGCAGCAGCGCGAGCCATACCTCCCGCACCAATGATGAGCCCAGTAGTTCTTCTTCTGACGGCATTTATAGGAGAAAGATTCCGCTGAACGCAAGTATGGATACCGATCCAATCTGTGTTTTCACCAAAAAGAGCCACTGTCGGCCCTGCTATATTTCTTTGCAGTAAAGAGTCCATCGTAGGCGCCTTAAGACATAGCAAAGTATTGACAGCTCCAATTGCCTTTGCCTCTTCACTTAAAAAGTCCAACTTCGGTATTATAGCAGTCTTGAAAGGTGCAGTTATACTAGCGCCGCCGAAAGTGTTGTCTTTAATGAGCTCGAAAAGCTGATCCATTGACTCATGAAGAAAGATGCTATATCGATGTGGCATGCCTAGGAGCTTGAAGGCAGCATTGTGCATGGCTGGTGACAGACTCTGCGATGTGCAATTTCCGTAGATGCCGAAATACTGACCGTCGAGTAAGAAGGATGAGAAAACTGCCTTCTGTGCTTCTTGGACTGTAAGGAGAGCATTCGATGGGCAATTGGGTACCAGCCTTCGGATAAGTGGATGTGTAACTGGGCTGAGAATGGGGTTGAGATAGCATGAAATGCGTCCAAGACGACCAGTATTGTAAGCTATCAAAGGGATGGTATGGTTTGGTGACGATTTGACTCGATGGATAAAGTGCTGGGCCGCGAAGTTGTCCTCCAGAGATGTTGCTTCTTGACAGATGCGGATGATATCGCATCCGAGACTTTGAGCTCTTTCGATCATGGCCCATTGTTTTGGCAAGTTCCAACCATCATCTGCTGGATCAGAAACGAGGTAGTGTGCAATGATCTTTGTTTTTCTCTTTGATGCAATAAGATTCTGGATCTTGGTGGTGTCGCATTTGAGATCCACACAAAGATACTCTGGAGCAAGGCGCAGCCCATGATGGAGGAGCTCGAAATACTCATCCTCGGAGATTCTCCCTTCGTTCCCGTCGATTTCGATATGGTATAATATTGGAAGCCGGACATTCCTCCTAACGACGAAGTACTGCCTGCTTATCCTGTCTGCGGCCGTGTCATCAATTCCAACCTCATTGCCAAGACTCGAGGCTGGTATTGTGAGTTCAAGCGCGTCTGCTTCAGTGTCTAGTCCCCGAAACTCGGAGATAAGAGTGCTGAGTGTCGATAGTGGTAGGAATAGAGCATATGTAAACCTTCTAGTTTCCAGTGGTATGGAAGAAAGACTGTGCTTTGCTTTGTACTTGCTGTTACAATCATCTCGTCGAGTGATGCTGTATATTAACTGGAGATAGTCTTCCTCCACATTTTTGAGTGCCAATGCTCGCGGTGATGCTGTATCCGGCTTATGTAGAGACATATCAGAGATGTTGTAGAACTCGAAATTTGATAGTTTCCTGTACGCTGGCGCCGCGCGACGTGTGAGATCCCGAATAGTCTCCATGTCGAATATACGCAGATGTCGTTGGATTTCTTCAGCATCCCTCAAGATATAGATTATGAGATGATCCTTGGCATACTCCGCGAGCCACTCTCTTCCCGTACCTTCGATAGCACCGGGGCCACATACAATAACCGCACCGGTCGGATTGTCGAATAGCATAGATCTCATCAGTCTTAACTCTTCTTGGCGGTATTGAGAGATGCCATTGGCGGACTTGTAAACTGCTCGAGAAAGACCGGTGGCTTTGTAAAAGTATTGATCTGCATCAAGAATTCGAAACCCCAAGGCGCTCGAGGCCATGACCGCCAGGGTTGACAAGCCACTTCCTCGCATGCCAATGAGGGCGATAGAAGCGTTTGGTGCATAACTGTGTGAACTTTGAGAAACAACTGGGCCGCATGTCCTTGTAAATGGTGTTTCGGGAGTTGGTATCCTCGAGGGACCCAAGGGAGTTGTTGCAGCTGAAGCTGCCATGGTTTCTGGTTGTGACGTGTTTAGACTGACGAAGTTGTGCGAAAAGTAGCTGGATCGCTAAGATCTGATGGCGTGAGCTGACGTGGAACATGTGAACGTGTAACCTGGCCTCACTAGAGTCGTGTGTACATAGAGGCCATTGATGTTCTCTGAGCGGCCCGCCCTACCTTTTCCTTCTGTGTGTATAATGATACTGCCGACCATTGATACTCTCCCAGGGTAGTCAAGTCGCTGCGCCCCAATCCCAACGAATTAAAACGAGGCGGTAAAAGTCTCTGCCGCTTCAGCCAGATTCGCCGGCACGGGGCCCCAGTCACCCCGCACAACGCTTACTGAATCGGGTAAAGATCAAACAAGAGCATTGTGATGAGTGAGTGTGATGAATTCGAGGGTTGATGAAATCTGGCCGGCGTCAACCACTCGGCAACTACGAGTTACCACAGAATGTCCAGAGAATAAAGACGTACAGTTCTGAGGCTCCACAATGTCGACGACTTCCCCTGAGACGAAAAGCAGAGGTCATCCAGAAGCTAGTCCGCGAGCTTCAAAACGAGCAAGGACCGATACAGAGACTTCAGAGAAGGGGCTCAATGGCAGAAATCGGCATCGAATTACACGAGCGTGCAACGAATGCCGAAGACGCAAAGACCGATGCGGCGGTCAACGACCTTCCTGCAAGTCATGCATCGAGAATAACCGGACATGCAGCTATGGACCCTCAAAGAAGCGAGGACTACGACCAGGTTACGTGAGAGGCATCGAAACATTGCTGGGATTAATTTTCAAGTCTATTCAAGGAAGTGAAGAGTGGATATATGGGCTTCTTGAGGGCAATATTCATCAAATGTCTTTTTGTCCTGCGTCTGGTCCCCAAGCCGCCAATATCTCTGTTGATCTTTTACTCGAAACATGGCACAAGTCTTCTGTAGCTAGGAAGATGGGAAGTCTTCTCGCTACAGAGGGTGAGTTTGATGAAGATGGCACCGACTCGAGTCAGTATTTCGATACAAAAGTGGTTGAGGGTCTTACGCTCTTGGTGTCGAGAAAGGATGGGACAGGGGCTCTGATGACACCAATGGACACCAATGAAACACAACCAGACCTTCCACCCTTCGACCATTCTCCTTTAGCTATTCCAGCATCTTCGCCGCTTCAACCCAGTGGGGGGCTAAAACTTGATACCACCATCAGCCGCCAACCAGAACCCGCATCACAACCCCTGAAGTCCATGCCATCTGCTGTCCCTGACCTTCCGAAGAACTGGTCATATCTCCTAGACCTCTACTTTGAGACTACGCATTGCTGGTTTCCCATCTCACAGAAACACGAGCTCTTGCGTTGCGCCTACACATTATCCAGTAGTCCATCACCGGCTACTGTTGATTCACATACTTCAGGTGAATTGGCATTTCTTCATGCAGTTCTAGCATACGCAGCACATCAATCGGGTACTCTATCAGATGCCCCTAGAGAAAAGTTGATAGACGCATCTGAAGTCAAGTCACCGAGAGATCTGACACAAACCTTTCTATTCGCGAACCCAGCCAATTACGATATCGGACATGTTCGAGCCCTTCTCATCATGTGTCTCTTTGAGATGAATCAAAAGCACTGGACCGCGGCCTGGAAAAGCATAGGACGCGCTGTGTATACATCAGTCTCCATTGGAATACTACCTCGAAGTTCATCAGCCACAAATTCACAAGCACCGGATGGAACCAAGCGGACAATCCTGGGATGTGCAACACTCGAAACTATCATTGCAGCACGTTTAAATACGGCACCGTATCTTGCCGCATCAGATATACTCCACCAAGGCGGCCTATTCACGGACGGAAATGAAGAATGGGAGCCATGGCAGGTCAAGATTCTCGCTGAGGCAGGCGATGAGCGAGATCAACAAAGTTCAAACGCCCATGTGCCTGGACATGTCATAAGCACTTTTAATCAACTATTACGAACTATGGCTCTACTCAACGAGCTGGCTTGCCAACCCAAGAGCCCTGGTACTGAGAGAAGCCTCCAAGAACTCCTTCATTCATGCAGAGAGAACCTTAATATCCTGGGTGGTCTCAAAACTGCTGTCGACTTGACCCCCCAGGCAATTAGCCTGTGGATCACCTCGACTACTGTATTTGAGATTGCAGCTGCTGCTGTCTTGAATTTCCCTAATATCGGCTTGCAACGTCCAGACGGCTATTGGGAGAACATTGCAAGGGTAGCCAGGCTGATCGAGAAGAGAGTTCAATCAATAGGGCGTTGCTGTATTTCCCCGGTCATAGAGGCTTGTATGGGACTATTGCAGCAGTCTTTTGATCGCAGGCAGCTACAATATGTTGGCAATGGCGTAGCAGGCGATCCAAGCCTTGCAAGACAAGCTATAACGAATGCTTTGGCAGCTTTGCAAGATCCGTTGCGAGGAGAGCCCCAACTTGGCATGGGGGATGACTCGCAACTAATATCCACGAACGTTTCAGAACATGCTCTATTGACAATACAGCCGGCACTTGGCAAAAACGGCGCAACATCGAATTATGAGCTTCCCCGAACACCCTCAACATTTCTGTCAAACAGAATTGATCCCTCAGTGTCACAAAACCCATCATCAAGTAATGTCACCGTACAAACACCAGGCGGATTATCTTTCCCACTTGATCCATCATTGACCGCCAATATTGAAGATGACGGTCTTTTTGACAGCCTCGCTACGTTGGACTCAACGGATTGGTAAGTTCGCAAAGTCTATGTGTTGTTTTCGCGACTAACAAGCAGATAGGCTGGCGAACCCACCAGAATTCATGCAGCATCTTGGAATGCTTGAAGATGCGCCTAATAATCTTGAACACATCTTTGACATGGGATTCTGAGTTAGAAGGAGCGCGGATGATTGCTTGTTTAACATCCTGGCAATTGACTTCTTCGCCAGCCATGCCCGCGAGAACTTGTACACATCATCCGCCACGGCTATATACTACACATATCATCACCTTGAGACGGTGGCTAGAAATTGGCCTTTCAGGCTCGCTGTGCCTCTAAATGAACCGTTAGACGATTGAAGCAGGCAGATTGCACTAAAAGTTCCGAACAGCGGATGTTGCCCCTAGCCGGTAAAGTTCTTTCCCACTCCCTTGGTGACCAGTCCATCACAACAATGGGTGCTCCACTTCTTATCAGTTCAAGAAAACGGACGATTTAATAATCTGACATCGGAGAGTTCAGGCTTGCACTCGACATCATTAACCATCCCTTTACGTTTCTTTCATCCGTTCGATATGGTTGCAGATGACGTTACTCCATCACATCAACGTCTCAGTGACCACGACAGCTCTACAATAGACGCAATGAGTCATACGTCTGATGATGTGCCGCAAGGTGCCCAAGGAGATGGTCAGAAGCAATTCTATATCTTTGGTCATAACATCTCGCACTCTCTATCTCCAACACTTCACAACGCCGGCTTCAAAGCCGTCAGCCTATCGCATCACTACCAAATTCACGAAAGCGAAAATGTTGATGAGTCAGTCGAGCGCATAGTTCGCCGGCCAGACTTTGGTGGTGCATCTGTCACGTTTCCGCATAAGCTACAGATCGGCAAATTCCTAGACTCAGTCTCTCCAAGAGGAGAGAACATTGGAGCTATCAATACCGTCGTTGTTCTCGAGTTCAATGGGTCAAGAGTGCTTCATGGAGACAACACAGATTGGATCGGCATCAAGAGATGTGTTGAGAAGTCAGGAACTCGAGAGTTTGCATCATCGTCAGCTCTGGTGCTAGGTGCTGGAGGTGCTGCTAGAGCGGCATGCTACGCTGTACAGACACTGGGCTTTGGGGAGCTCATAATCGTCAACAGGACCGTGAGCAAAGCCGAGGATCTCGCATCACGATTCCCTGACCTAAAGACCCGCGCACTCTCAACATTGGAGGAGGCAGCTATTGCGAAGGAAGCTCAGATCAGACTGATAGTTGCCTGCGTGCCAGCTGACGATCTGGGAGCTGAGAAGATCCCTAGTGGCTTGTTCTCAGGAACTAGTGATGGGGTACTGGTAGAGATGGCATATAGGCCTCAGGTGACGGGGATGATGACAGTTGCTGAGGAATATCCTGGTTGGAAAGTGTACAGGGGGGTTGATGTGTTGGAAGAGCAGGCATATGCCCAGTTTGAGTTGTGGACTGGAAGAGAGGCTCCGGTTGAGGCCATGAGAGCTGCTATGCAGGCGAAGTTGAAGGAGAAGATATGAGGCATTTTCTCAAGCGATGATGGATTATGGATCAAGTGTCTTGATATATTGGAAAGAGAAACGCACAACATGTAGAGATTCACGATATAGACATACAATGAATACCATAAAAACATCCGATCACACAACGCCTGCAGTTGGATAGTCATAGGAATCAGAGTTCTGAGCAGTATCTCCAGAGATCCTATGAGCACCAGTTTCTCGACCATCACAAAGGCTCTACACCACGACCTAGAAATGTAGATTCACCAAATTCCCTTTCAACGACTTGAAACAAGGTCAATCCTGTGAATAAAATGGCAACAGTCAGTTCCATCACCACTCTTTCTGCAAGACTGAGATACTTACAATAACCTCCCTCAGGCCTTCCAATAGTGTAGTGTGAAGACGCAGCTTCTTCATGTCCAATATGGACAAGAGGCTTACCAGTTCCCGCGGCGCTCGCATCAGCAACAAGCTGTATCTCACATAGCTTATCCAACAGCACAAACCAGGCAACAGCCGCTTCAATAGAAGGGCCAGCAGTGAGTAACCCATTGTTGCCTAACAGAGCTGCTTTTTTGTCGCCCAGGGCCTTCGCGATGGCTTTGCCTTCGTCGGTGGACAAGACGAGACCGCCGAAGTTACTGTGAAGAATAATGAGAGTAGACCTTGGCAAGATTGGCTGGTGTTTGGAACTCACGTGTATAGTACATGGTCTTGGTAGAAGGTGCAGAAGTCTTGCGATAACATATCTAGTGTGCGACCTTTTGTACTGTTAGCCTGAAACTTGAATACCATCCCATTTCTACTTACCTGTTGCGCAAAAAGCACGACCATACGTGCTGTGAGAATGAGCAGCACAAATGACGTCCGGTCGTGCTTTGTGAATCTCGGAGTGAATTGCAAATGCAGCTGTGAGTTAGAATGTTAGAACAGCCCGTATCAACTTGGTGTATTAAGCATTAGGAGGAATTGCAAGCGTACCTTGATTCAACTTTCGGTTCCTACCACCATCTACAACCTTGCCGTCATGGTCCACCCGGATCTAGTCCTCATCTCTGATAAGAGTAAAGTTCAACCCTCGGATTGACCCAGAACGTCTCTGGCTCTACTGGATCTCGAACGGTAATGTGGCCAGTGAGGCCTTCAGAAAACCCATGGTTGGCGAAGATCCGAAATGTCAATGTCAATCGATGCTTCAAGTAGGCTCTCTCCTCGTGCCTGTCGTCAAACCTAGGAGGGTGAATCTGATCATCTGGCTGGAAAGCTAGATCTTGATCTCCACTGCGATGTTTAGGCGGCATGGTCAGTGGATAGGTCGATGATGTTGGCGAGCTTGGCATGTCCTAGTATTTCAGGTTATTTATGTGGATATCGGTTGTTCAAAAAGGATAATCGAGGCCTTTGTAGAGACCTTGCCAACGGCTTTATAATCCGCCGCCTCAAGCTGAACAACTAAAAGCGGGTATTACTCTTCCGCCAACAACTTTGCCCCAACCTAATGCATGATTCATGAATAGCTAGTAATGCGACTGTTAAGTACACTAATAACAGAGATCATTTCGATAATAAAGTCAAACGGTTGTTAACCTTACCCTCATCGACGAGTGTCTGATTCTCGAAATCACCATGACTCTTCCCAGCAACACTAACAAAGAGAGTCACCACCATGTGATAGTCTTATTAGAGAAACTGTTGCCCTCAATGCCAGTGTTCAACCTACCAGCGCCGCATACTTACGAACTCCGCCAGTATGACCGCACTCATCCGAATGGGCTCGCTGATCGAATCCAGGGCGCAGACATCATCATCAGAACAATTGTACCAATCACTACTGCGCTACTAAATGATCCGGCAGCATCTTCACTCAAGATCATCGCTGTCGTTGGTTCCGGCACCGACACGGTAGATCTTGACGCGTGTCGAGCTCGGGGCATAGTAGTGGCTAATACTCCGCACTGCAACACCTCTGCAGTCGCTGAGCATGCAATCGGAATGTACTTTGCTCTTCGGAGAAGCTTTGTGCAGAGCCACAGGCTGACACAGGATGGTGAATGGGCAAGAAGCAGAATGTTGGCGCGTGTACTCTGTGGGCCAGATGCCAAAGCGCCCAAGACATGCCGAGACGAGATTGTTGGGATACTGGGATACGGAGGTATTGGTGAGTTCACATTCATTCCTGTTTAGGTCGTTTATGCTGACATTTGCCTCGTGCACATAGGTCAAAAGGTTGCTGCAATGGCAAAAGCATTAGGACTGAAGGCCCTTCTATCTGGAAGAAAGGGTTCTTGGCAACAAACAGACAGAACCCCGTTCGATGAAGTCACCCGTACTGCCACAGTAATGACCATCTGTCTCCCAAGAACCCAAGACACAATTAGCTACATCCCCACTCCAGAGTTTCAAGCTATGCAGCCTCACGCCCTCTTGATCAATGTATCTCGTGGCGGTATTGTCGATGAAGAGGCGTTGGTCAAGGCCTTGGAAGACGGAGTAATTGCCGGCCCGTGAGGCATGTAGTCCGTTACTGGGTGCCCGAGTCAAGGACCTAAATCTCATCACCACGCCACATACAGCTTGGATGGCGGAGGAGACAAACGAGAACTACCAGCGGATACTACAAGAGAACGTTGAGGCGTTTGTAGCAGGCAAGCCAGTGAACAGTGTTATATAGTCTGAAATTAAGAACGCGGCTGTTATGTTTCAATCATTCAATTTCTACCAGGCTGCTGAGGGTAACTAAGAATGCCTTAGTCAGCTCGTGGCTATGGATGTCTGCAACAAGCTTGATATCTACATATTATTGAGACTCTATTGATCACTGCTGTCCATACGTATCAATGATCCACTGACAGAATCTAATCCAGTTCTCGTCAAAGTCCTTCAAAACCTTCTCTTGCATATCAGAGCTCATACAACTATGCTCAATACTCCATTCAGCAATGACCCTCAAACCTGGTACCGACAAGTTATTGGTTCCCATCAGCGCTTGGTAAAAGTCGTGAGAGAGGACACTTGCTCTGCAACTGTTGTCAGTCGGGCAGAAAAGAAAGGGCAAGAAAGAAAACATACCCCCAAGAGCCCGGATCATCACTGTTGATAGTACATGGTACGCAGTTGGATAGCAAGATAGGAAGATGATGCGTCTTGGTCGTTGGACAAAGTCCAAGGACCTCATTTGAGATTGGACACGTCTCAATGGCAATATTCTTCTCTTTGCAAAGCTGCATCAACAGCGGATGCTTGACAATGCTGAAGCCATGTCCAATGCGCTTCGTTCCAAGCAAGATAGCGTCAAATAGGTTTGTGTCAGTGTCGCCTCCATGGTCTTGTGTCTCACCAGCGTGAAAGATAAATGGAAGATCAAGTCCCAATTCATTAATCTTGGCCCTCATCTCAAGCAGTTCGGGGATCCAATACGATAGAGGTTGGCCGGCATCTTCTTGACCGTGCAAGTCGAAAGCTATGGCGAACTATGTCAGGATTCTGCAAGTAGAATAGGGAGCTAAAACATACCGCAAATGAGATCTGGAAATTGCTGCTTTAGCTCTATACAAGTATCCATGCACCACTTCATAGGTTCTTTGGGGATTGAGCGCAGGCAAGCATAAATGAACTTGACACCGTAGAATGTCAAACCCGTCGCTTGGATCTTGGGAAGTTCATCACTGAGAACATCAGCGAGCAATTGTACCATGCCGGCGTGGTCGTATTCATTATTTCCATCGTCACTTTTGATAGTGAATCCATAATTCATGGCAAGGCGGATTTCAGCATAAGAGATGCCATCCTCAGCAAACCTCCAAAGGATTCGTCGAAAGTGCTCTTTGTATGCAGTCTCGTAGCAAAGCATGGAGCGCATGACAAGAACACTCCGCATGAACTCCTTCCAGATACTAGCGAGTAAACATCAGCCGTGGGACTTGTAGATGAGGGTTGTTGCACGTAACTTACCCATTGACTGTCTGTTCTGGATGATAAGCATCCTTTGACTCAATCACCATCTGCTTAGCAAGCCACGCCTCCGCCCTCTTCGAACCACCAGGGAACAAGCGCAAGAAATCGGAATACTTCATCCAAGACCCAGCGATATAGGTCTTGCTGAATAAGTTGGTCGTCTCGCTCAGAGCCACATGCTTGTCGTGGGGAAGCACGCAGAACTGAGGTAACCCGCAAGCAAAGAATCCCTTTGACGTTAACGGGCAATCACAGCTGATGTGTAGATTATTCTGCTTCCTCGCATCTTGCAACATTCCCTGCGGCGGAAGAATGCAATCGAAATGGCAATGGAGGAGATTTCCCTTGGGTGTCTTCAGTGCAATCTGGAAGAGCTTGCTGCACTCAATTGCATTTTGTCCGTGCAGGAAGCGATGGCCGGCTTCGCACCCTGAACCATCTGCAAATACGCCATGGTGGTTGCATTCTTCCCATTTCTTCAGCTTCTCTACGATCTCCTGGGCTTGTATTTCGAGATCCGACTTTTTCGCTTTGCGCTCGTATCCCAGCGATCGCTCAGCGCTGATCAACGAATGCCGGGCTTTGAAGTAGTCGTCGACTGATGCGAAACCGTCGGGTAACGGGAATGAAGACGTAGCCATGGTTGGTGTACTGGGGGAGCCAAGATTCAGCTCTTCGCAGGCAATCGTACCACAAGTATGAAGAGACTGATAAACAAACAAACAAACAATGTGCCGAGTACTTCACGAAGAGGGGGGAAGTAATGACAGGGATCCCCGCCTTATCAGCCAAAAGCCCAGCCTGCTAAATCACATCATGCCGATGCAACCGTGGTATCCAGTCTCGGCGATACAGTTGGTTGGTCCGGCCTTTCAAGCCATGTCTCCTCCCGGGCACAAGTATCTCCTACCAATCGGAGACAGGATGCATTGTATCCCCTACGACAGCTTCTCGCAACGCCATGCTATGGTGGTAAGAAACTATTGAACGTAAGAGATGTTTTGGAAAAGATTAAGGCTTTGTTTAAACTGACTATGAGTTACTCGTTGATATCCGAGCCGCGCTCCGACGAGTGAAGACCATGGTGTAGGGACCTTGTCCAAGGCGCCGCCGGCGGTTGGTGATACGGACAATAATTGGCGTTTGTCATGATCGATACACTGCGCAATCTTGTGTTACTACCCCCTCATATGAGCATACGACGCCAATCATCTATAACTCTCCCATGAATCGTTGACTCTTGTTGGACCATTCACCACACATTGCTCCTACTAGCATCCTCATTCAAGCTGTGCAAAATGCCCTCGGTCTATACCCTAAACCATGGCGATGCCGAGAAAGAACGGCATCGTCTTGACTTCCAACATGGTGTCTTCAAAGCTATCATGCGCGATGATCTCCCTCCCGTCATCTGGCAACACCTAAAGTCCCTCCCAGCCCCTAAAGTCGCAGACGCAGACACTGGCACCGGAATCTTCCTCAAAGAGCTCGCGCCCAAGCTTGCCAAGGAGGCACAGCTGGATGGCTTCGACATTGACACAAGGAAATTCTACGGCCCCGCTTCTTTGCCGGCAATGTCAAGTTGCAGTACGGTAATGTCCTAGAGCCCTTTCCCAAGGAGTATCTGGGTACATATGACCTTGTGCATGCGAAGCTGCTCTATGCTGCTTTGAAGAAGGATGAGTGGCTTCAGGCCGTCAAGAACTTAAAGACACTGCTCAAGCCGGATGGGTATCTGTTCTGGTCCGAGATAGGAGCTTATGGTTATGCCAGTAACCCATACTCGGCTACTTTCCACGAGTGGAAGAGTATCGAGTCCGTAGCCGCCGTCAAGTATCTCCGTACCGCTCTCCGTTACCACACCGATATCGGTGTAATCACTGTTCTTGCCAATGTCCTTGGTGGACTTCAGGTCTTGGAGCCCGGCAAGGCTACGACTGATCCCGGTGCCTGGCATTGGGTTCGCCCGCAGCCCCGCAAGTTGATCATCAACCTTGGAGATGCTATGGTGCAGTGGACTGGTGGATTGCTCAGGAGTAACACGCATCGTGTGACATACTCGTCTGGAGAACAGCGTTTTGTGGATCGATATAGCATGGCGTATTTCATGAGGCCTGAGAAGAATGCCAGCATGAGAAGACTTATTGGAGAAGGGGATGATGGTGATGCTGCTGACTTGACGGCTGGGTAGTGGGAGATCAAGAAGACCATGGCATTTGCTGTTGATGAGAAGGATGATGTTTTAGTTAACAGGCATAAGAGCAAGGAGAGCAAGCAAGTTTTCGCAGCCTGAACTAACCTGGGCTAGAGGTAGCTAGCTAGTCTGCTTATCAAGACTGTTATTATGATCATGCACATATGAACAGCCAGATCGAGGAGACAGAGATCTTAGAAGACAATAGTGGAGCAACTCTCTAAGATTGGTCAAGTCGCTAGACAAGCCCCGTTGGCTCAGTGGTAAAGCGTATCACTAGTAATGATAAGATCACTGGTTCGATTCCAGTACGGGGCAAGCGCAATGTCTTATGTCTTTTTTGCAGTTTCCTCATTTTGTTTAATCAATCATTACTACATCGCGATTGGGGGGTTCCACAACCCGAGGAATCACCTACTAAGTCGTCCGTATTAGTGAGAGAACTTACTCTAAATTAATAAAAAAAAATTAAATATATATATATATATATAAAATCAACAGAACGATCACATTATAGAGGTGCAATTCAGGAGAAGAACGCCGTCATAATGTCAATTTGGTGAGACGGAACAGAAACAATGCTAATTGAAAGGTTTCGAAATACAGCGCAGCTATGGTGCGATACCATCTGCAGTGGCTCGGACCGTGATAGTCTCCATAGGCTGGACGGCAATACATCCATGCCCATAATTGTCCCGTGATGCATCCAGAGCATTCTCCCGCTCCAGCTCCATCAACCACTTCTTGCACACCCGCAGAGCCGGCATCTCCACATCCCGAGAGAAAGCCTGGCGTGAGACAACGTTGAGAACAATGCAACCCTTCTGCATTCTCGACATGGCTGGGATGAGGCGAGTCACATGAGTTCCAGCTGCATGCTGGCATATTGGAGAGTGTTCTGCTTCATTAGTTCCAACCCATCTCTCAGTCCCTTCTCAGCATCTTCGGGAGTCGTAGCATCACGCCAGGCACGGAGCTCCGGATAGCCGATCGACTTCCATGCCCCAGTACGAGAAGGGCTCTCATATAGGCCATGCTTTTTCTCCAGCTCACTGAGCTTCTTGACCTCATCCAAGAGCCCATCTTCAAGCATGCTTGTAATTCGGCCATCACAGAGGCCTTTTATGGTTGATAGATCGGAGTTGAAGGCAATGGCGAGAAAGTTCTGCTCCTGAATGAAGGGGTGAAACAGCAGTGGCTCCATGAGCAATGTTGACCCGCCGCAGATGACGGGGATGCGGCCTCGGCTGTGGATAGACTTGACGGCTTGTACAGCCTGGGCGACAAAATCTACAGGCTCTTCACTCGCCTGTAGATAATCTACCAGATGGTGAGGAACGTCTTTCATTTCCGCTTTGGTGACTTGCGCGGCCATGATGGGACAGTCGCGGTAGACCTGGATACTATCGACTGAGATGATCTCTCCATTGACGGCAGATGCGACCTCGACACTGAGACGTGTCTTGCCGATGCCAGTTGGCCCGATGATGGCAATGATGGGAATGATAGGAGCCATTGTGAAGTCAAGGTGTTGAGAAACAAGACTGTAAGTTGATTGGACAGATGTTGGAAGTGATGAAGCTTGTAGAAAAGCTTTCGACTAAGATAAAAGTCAGGTCTTTATCCTTATGAGTCAAGGGGAAGCCTCCACAAAATCTACCAAAAGTCCCCCGGAGATCGAGACAGGCCAGCGCGGGGGAGAGTTATGCTGCTGCCCCATGAGATTCACCCGATCCATCTTGGGGATGATACTTGACACGGAGTATTGTATTCTGCCTCAAAGAACAACTCCATTTGGCCTAAGTAGTAGGGACCACGCCGCAGGTTGGGAAAGTGGAACAGTAACAGTTATGAGTAGTGGAGTAAAGGAGAATTGTAATTTCAACGGCATGTATTGTCCAGCTACGCTACACCATCCTGGCTTCAGATGGCCGATACTTTGGTTGTCTCCTTTGACTTCCAGTCCAGGAGATGTCTTCCTGCCACCAGCTCATACTGCTGGATTTTCTCAACAACTTCATCGGACGTGTTTGCAACACTGATGATATTGGCTGTACCCTTCGAAATAAACCCCTCACTGACGGAATTCTCCAACCATGCGATAAGATGATCGAAAAACCCACCAATGTTGAACAGAACAACAGGACGGTCATGAATGCCGAGCTGGTTCCACGTAGCTACTTCAAACAATTCTTCCAAAGTACCATAGCCTCCGGGCAAAGCAACAAAAGCCTCTGCCTCAGCTGCCATGGTAGCCTTTCTCTCATGCATGCTATGCACCACGGTAGTGTTTCCATACTTGGTGACATTGGGTTTGATCACGCCCCTCTCTGTTCTGATCAGGGCCTCCGGGATCACGCCATGCACGGCATCTGGCCCAGAAAGGCGAACCAGGTTCTTGGCGAGGTTTCCCATTAGTCCGAGGGTACCGCCTCCGTAAACAAGGGACCAGGACTGGGCGCTCATAGTCTCTGCAAGTGCCGTGGCACCCTCTGCATACTTGGGCGATGCACCCTGACTGGCGCCTGTTGTATCCCGTTAGTCCGAGGTTGGCTTGTATGCAACAAACTTACCACAAAAGACACAGAGGGTGAACTTTTCTCGTTGTGTCGTAGCGCTGGTCTTGTCTTTGGCCATGATGAAACAGGATGGAGGAATGCAACAATATTGATTGAGCAGCTACAGTTTCGTGATTTATGTTTAGATTGACTAACTATAGTTTCTTATCCGGTATATAATATGGTGGATCACACATTATCCGTGTATCTACATTGTAACGGTGCCCCATTCAAGGTGACAAGTAATAGGGCTGCCTTTTATAAACCCGGTTGGTGGTATCTTTCAGTGGTTCTTGAGCGATGACAAGAGGTCAGGGAGAACTATGGACGGTGAAACTTTACTGTAGGTCACTATCTATCCCACTATGTACAGATTTTCAACTTTTTATGTTAAATTTGTTATTATTTTTGAATAGATATAAAGCTACTGTAATTTGAGTTGTGAATCCGCTTGGCTTGAATGTTGTTCCATGCGCAGTAATTATCCCCCGAGACTAGTCTACTATTACCAACATACCCTGTAGACGGGTTAAAGAGGATCGTTCTATCTCCTTAGCAAAATACTGCCCTCTTCTTGCTATCCCCAGATCTTGGAAAGTTGTCTGTCAAGCCTGGAGGCAGAGATTACCAGGATGGCGCCACTGAATCAAGAGCAGTCCTGATAATCTGTCAGTCCCCAACCCCCTCTTAGTGGAATACCTTCTCCCTCCTCATCGCGAGACTGCAAAGTAGACAAATGGACCCGGCCGCAATGATAGGTACGTATGCGAGTTGGATCGCTCTCGTGATTCCGTGAATAGCCTCTGCCTTGACTTCAGGCTTTGCAGAATCGATGAGTCCGCTACCAACACCAGCGAGAGCGTCGGCTATCTCGTTCTGAGAGACGTTGGGGAAGACGCGCTGGAGAGCTTGCTGGCCATAGTTGACGAACAGAGCGCCAGACATACCAGTACCAAATACGATACCCAGCATCTGCCCAACTGTCATGAAGCCAACACTATAAGGGATCTCGTTGGGCTGTACTTTCATCTGGGCGACTGCGAAACCGGCTTGACAGAAACAGCCAACGCCAGTGCCGAGGATAATAGTATAGCCGTAGATCTTGGCGTTCGATGTATGCTCATCCACGGTATCTAGTGCACGGTTAGTACGTGTAGTTCAGGGATTGGAAGAGAACAGGCGTCACTTACACATTAGAACTCCGCCGATTAACTCCATCAGAGAGCCTACAATGTACCAGGGATAGTAGTAGCCTGTTCGGCCCATGAACTGACCATTCAACAGGTTGAAGGCGACGAGAAACAGGATGAAGGGCAACAGGTGTACTGATGTCTCTACAGCCGTGATTCCGTGAGTGAATTGGTAGTAGAGTGGCAGGTAGAAAATGCCAATAAAGCTGCCGAATGTTGCCAGCACTAGACAAGCACCGTTAGCTTGAATGAATTCGAGGGCATGCAATAGTCCATGACTTACTCATTGTGAAGAAGAGACAAATCATAGTACGGCTCTTCCAGAAGTGCATGGGAAACAGCCGGTTCTCAAACGTAGTGCCGATCTGGAAGACCTGCTGGAGGACAAACAGGATGAGCAAGACACCAGCTGTGACAAACAAACCAATGCTCCTGCCTGCATCCCAACTCCAAAGGACTCCTCCAAAGTTCATCGCCATGATGAGACAAAGGACGGAGCCAATGGACAGGACCGTGCCGAGATAGTCGATCTGAGCTAGACGACTGACCAAGGGGACACCAGCCTGAGGCTTAAAGTCGGGGAGGAGAAGAAAGTAGATGGGTCCAATAACAGCCCCGACCAGTAAGTTCAGGTAGAAGGCCCATCGCCAAGTCGCACTACTATCGCCAAGCGAGCCTCCAACTACAGGGCCAAGAACAGTGCCGATACCCCAGATAAAACCCGTAAGGCTAAGATACTTTGGTCTCTCGGCATTCGTAGTGGTGACTGACATCAGTGTCAAAAGGCCCATGTACATGCCACAGCCTCCCGCTCCAGCAATGGCACGACCGACGATGAAGGAGTTGATATCGGGTGCGCCACCACAGAGCGCAGAAGCACCCATGAAGACAGTAGTTGAGCCGATGAATAGCTTTTTAGCTGAAAACGTGCCATAGGCTTTGGACCAGGGAAGTGTTGTTGCGGCTGAGGCGAGGGCGAAAGAGACACCAAGCCAGGGGACGAGATCAACGCGTTGGTAGGTTTCTACGACTTTGGCTTGAACATTGGCGACTACAGTGTTGTCTAGAGCGTAGAGGAACAGGGCGGAGAGAAGGGCGCAGACAACGAGGAACCACTATAGTCAAGAGTTAGCAAACTTGCGGGGGTCCGCAGTATGGCAATGATCTGTACTAACCTTGACACCATGAATGTTTCGAGGAGAGGGGTCTGGTGCTGGTTTTTCGACTTGGGGTTGCTTGAGGGCTTCGTTGCCTGAAAGGTCAGGGCCCAGAGATGGTGACAAGCGACTTTCGTCCGAGCTGTGACCGGACTGTCTCTCTTGGGAAGCGGACATGATGAAGAGTTAATATTCGTAAAGAATTAAAATTAAGGTTTTAAGGTTTTAACGCTAAAAAGACACAGTTAGAAAACGAGATTAAATTTCAACGCTAGGCCGCGACCTCCATGGTTATGTATTTCTGATGCTGTGGAGAAGCGTAAAATTTTTCATATCTGTATTCGTAATTTTGGCAACTAACAACAGGTTTCAGGGGGAATGAAACGATGCTTAGAAATCTGATAGAAAATGATAGAAAAATAAGCAAAATGAAGGGATTCAGAACCCTGACAATCTGGCCCTATAGGGAAAAGAAAACAGGAACGAGGCTCGGCAAGAAATGACGGAATCCGGCCCGTACCGTAACGTTACAGCACACTGTGTGGTATTGGCAAGGAGTTTAGCCTAAAAATGGAATTTTTCTCCGTGACCAGGGTTGATCGGTGCATACGCGAGGTGACGATGGAGCATAGGGCGCTGGCGTGATTGTGAGCTAACACTAGTTGCCGCAATTGCATCTTGAGATCTGTCGGTATTCCTTTCATCGTAAGGATGTGCTCCAGAGGGTTGTGGACTAGAAGTGATGCACGTCAGGGATATAAATTTGGGGCCGTCGACCAAGAAACTAGCAAATGCAATCAGGTATCAATCCAATCACTTGAATCTAGTTCTGTCTCAACTTTTGCCTGCATCTTTACTCAAAATGGCTGCAATCACCCAAATTCAACCCTCTGACGGCAAACCAGCCTCTGTGGGATTTCATTACCCCCAAAAGGAACAAATTCCACCAGATTCTATCGGTACCGATCAGATTCTAGTATCTTTTCTCTTCTCCCCAATCAACCCCCAAGACCTTCTTGTACTTGCAGGTCGCTACCCAGTCAAGCCGCTGCATACCCTGGACAACGAGCCTGTCCTGGGTTATGACGGCGTGGCTTGCGTCGAAGCAGTGGGTCCTCTCTCTTCCCCGGAGACGACCCACATTCGGCCCGGAGACTTGATTGTTCCGCGTCGACATGGATTGGGAACCTGGAGAAGCCAAGCCATTCTTAGCGTGACGGATGTCATTCCCCTGTCGCCTACTAATGATTTGTTTGGCGCATCTCTTTTGCGTATGGCCTTTCTGCCGGCTTACCTCCTTGTTGAGGATATGCGTGACTTGAAGCCTGGCGATTGGATCATCCAGAATGCAGGTTCTGGAACCATCGCGAGACTTGTCGCGCAGTTTGCTCGCCTCAAGGGTGTTCGTACCTGCAGTGTCGTGCGTGATCGGGAGGGTAGCACTTTCGATGCCCTCAAGACCGATCTGCATAGCCAGGGCGTAGAGATCGTAATTACCGAAGACGACCTCGCTAAACATGGTACGCAGGCTTCGGCAGAACTCGCGGATGCAGCTTCTAGGGGTCGTGTCGTGCTCGCCATCGACGCTGTCTTTGGCGAATCCGGCGAGAGACTTGCAAATGCGCTTTCCCATGGCGGAACATATGTCAACTATGGGTCTCTCGGCGGAGCAAGCGGAATCCTTGGCCTATCTCAGCGGCTGTTGTTCTGGTCAGAGGTTACCTTTCGGAACTTCCGTCTCTCTGAACAGTTGAAGGCTCGGACTGCGGCGGAGCAGGAATCTCTGTTGTTGTGGTTCCAAGACTTGCTTGCTCGCGGACTTCTGCGTACGCCACCTGTGGAGACCATTCAGGTTCCTCGGGATGTTGACGGCAGGGATGAATTTGAGCGGCGTGTGAGGGAGGTAGTCAATGCAGGTCCTGCTGACAAGGTGGGAAGGGTGAAGCAGGTTTTGCAGTTTGGTAGGATCTAGCTGCATATGCGTATTGTGAGGATCAACACAAGTAGTGGAAATTAAGATTAGGCAGTAATGTAACCCTTTCATGCATGAAAAACCCTTACGAATTGTCACATGAAGTGAAACTGCGTCATGCAGTATACATATTGTCTAATACCGAAAGAGGTAGCCAGGCTTGCTGACACCTAATTCCTAGGCTAGTTTTCGTATAGCATGTAAGTAAAACGAATGTGTCATAGGAATTAAGAAGGGTTGTGATACATGACATTGATGCCTTGTGTTTTGCCGCTTTTGTTCAATTAGTTTAGTTAAGTCTCAAGTTAGAGTTCATTGCTATGCTTGTTATTTCTAAAGCGCTGAATAACCATTCTAAATTTTATTCCTATAGGAACTTAAGTATAATTAATAAGATAAGATGTTAAGTGAAGGCAGTCTTTTTATTATATAATTAATGGTTAAAGATTGTAACAAAAACGAGATACTTTAGGCTAATAAATCCAATCTTCTTAGACGTTAGATAGGAAATATGCAGTTCTCACCATATAGCGCCTCCTTGCTAGTATTCTCACTTTAGCACCGTAACTACTTATTAATTTATTTACTATACAGTATGCCATGTTAATTAATGTTGTGTAAACCTGATTAATATCTAAGCAAGAGAGATCAAGACAATGCATTAAAAACGGCCACATCTTGGCCTGAGCCTCGTTGAGATATCGTAAGCTTTAACTATCAGTCAATGTTGGCCTAAGCAGTCTACTATTGGGCATAACAATAAAACACAAGTCACATGAAATAATTCAAATTAGGAAAGATGTATGAAGTGACGAGTTTTTTTTTTCTATGAATCTAAGACTACTAGCTACTTCAGTCTACTTCTTTGCCTGCTTCTCCCGTTCAATGGCTGACGCATTGTACTTGCGCAGAATGTCCAACAAGCCAGGAATAGGCTCATCAAAATCAATCCTAGCACTATTCATGAACCGGGCCAAAAAGCCGTAAATCCCATTAAGAAAGAAAATCTCAGTGATCTCTTCATGACTGAAAGCTTCCAAAGCCTCGGTCATAATCTCTTTGCTGACCTTGGGTTGGCGACTAAGCTCTTCAACAATCCGAGCAATCAATCGCTGGCGAGGGGTAAAAAGACTCTCAGGCAACGGTTCTTTGGGATTGCGTAGAGCCGTAAATTGTTCCTCAGTGAGACCAAGGACACGAGCGACAGGCTCGTTAACATCCCACTCGTAAGGGGCATCCAGAGTGGCAGCCGTACGTAGAACGGTGACTTGCCATTCAGATGGTAGAATCTTTCGATTTTCACTCCAGCTGGAGGAAAGAAGAGTCATGAATGGTTTGAAGAATACATTGCTATTGGCGAGAAGCTTTTAAGAGTTAGCTGGCCTGTAAATAAAGCTATGTGAAGAAGATGGTTGGCTTGCCTTGAAGATGTTTCTCTCAAACGGCAGAGTCTGCAGAGCAGCCTTGATGTCTGGCGAGGCCGTGTTGGAGTCGACGTAAGGGAGCAAGTGCTCGTTGGTGACGACGCGGTTGTCCCAAGAAGCCATGTTTGATTATTGAATGAAGGAGATGTAATGATGGATGCAACGAAGCTGTAAATAGTTTCTGGTGAGTTGAATCTGTCTGTATTGCCCTAGATGCGTATGCGAAAATCTATATATATATAGAGAACTACTATGTGAGACATGATGTAACGTTTCATTCGCCTACCAGAACGGTAGTCATAGCGAGATCAACATGTCGCCATAATTCAAGCTTTCTGAGTATCAATACTCTTGGCTTGGCCTGGACTGCATACGACAACCCCTGGTTCAGCTCCGCGGAACATTTCATACACAGTGTGACAAACACCGTGTCAGATTCACTAACGTTAGCGTCACTTCGGAAGCGGGCCGCTTCTAGCACATTCTTTAGCTGCATGTCGCTAAAGTGTAACATCCTTCGGCATACACGTTATTAGGAAACATTTTTCGAGCTGCAGGGTTCGAATTGCTTCTTGGAAGATGTACAAAGGATTCAGATCCTTAACTTCTGCACGAGAGAGACCCACTGATGTTTTCTACAATCGTTCAGCTGCAGAGTATCATATCGCCACTTGTGAAACACATCCTACAGAGCGGCAATCACGAAATCAGGACACGAGTAATTGAAAAGATTTGATATGCAGCCCTGAATCAATCACTGCCATATATGGCTTTCGATGCAACCCACGTGGCGTCAATGAGACTGCGTGGATCGTGGGGGCCGTAAGCGAAGCCCTGCTTATCCCGAGTAGTACACGTTCACGACATCCAGAATGCATCATCGCCACTTCCAAAACAGGCATAGTGCGCCTCTTACACAAGTTTTGTGAGGTTATTCCCAAAGGCTTTGAGCATCGTATACTAAGAAACGTATGACGAGATGTGTTCTACTCCCTGTAGGGCAGGGAATCCGATCCTTCGGGACAAAGGTCGGCATGGCCGCGTAGGGCAGGCTTATGCCGTTCCAGGTACTTGCAGAATGAGTGCAGCAGAGGAGGCAATTGAGCCCGAGTGCTTGTGTCACCACACCGGGATGTAAGAAAGAAATTTTCAAAGACACGAACGAAAGAGTTAAAGCAGAGGGAATTGAAAGATAATTAATATAAATAACTGAACAACTCTTGAAGAACAACTATCTCTATCATTCAGAATCACAAGCGAATCTTCCTCTTAGATCAAAAACACTTAGACTAATATTCCCAGCCCCTTTGTTTTAACCCCTGATACACTAATCGTCTCTTCTTCATCATGAAGCTCTATCATCACGTTGAGAAGCATGAGGATTTCTTCCTCCCCTACCAAGATGGTCTCAGCCTCAAGCCTGTCGAAGCTCTTGTGAAGCACGAGAAGGACTTGGGTATCTCAGACGTTGAGACTGTTCTACCTGCGACTGAAGTGCAGAAGGATATTCTCAAAGAGGATCTGCAATGGGCTGAGGCAGTGCTCTTCTCTGGAAAGCCATCTGCTTTGAGCTCTGAGAAAGTCTTTGATACATGGAGATCTTTGGCGTATCATCGTAAGTATTTCACCGTGTGATCAACATCGATATAGAAATGGTTGCTAACAAACTCAATTAGACATATGCCTTCGATCTTACATCACTGACGAGCCATCGCCAAAGGTTATCGTCCAGCGATGCATTGAGCCTGTTCAGTGGCGCCGACCTGAAAAAGGGTTTGAAAAGCGTCACCGAGGCTCAGCATTCCTGACGGTTGAAGCCAACAATCGTTCTGACGAGATCAATCTCGTACTTCACTTCCACCGCGCCCTGATTGATACAACTTCCCTGCACACACTCAGACTCGACTGCCTCCTTCAAATTCATGGCATCCCAGGTATCGAAAGCACTGGCTTTACTGCCTATACACGATATCTTGTACAGCAACGCAAGGAAATCGACTCATCCAAAAAGTTCTGGTCCAAAGCTCTGTCAGACATTGCTCCTCAGTCTATCTTTGGTCTCGAACCTGATGCTCTGGATGGTCATAACCAAGATAGACATGGCGTCAGTGCCGTCATCCAGGGCTCAGAGCTAGCGAAGCTGAACAGTCTTGAGAAATCTCATGGAGAATCAAAGTCATGGCGTCAGACGTTCCTCGAAGCAATCTGGGCTCATGTCTTAAGCGCTCACTCCGACTCGGAAGAGGTTCTTTTCGGAACTGTCCGTCGAGACGCCAACTTTGTGGGCTCAGATACATGCGTCGGATGCCTTGATCAAACTTATCCCGTCAGGCTGCGAGTTCCTACTGGCGAAAGCGCGACCTTCTCTGACCTTTCTGGCTCCCTGGATGCTTACCATACGGAAGCCGGTCGTCACGCATTCATCGGCTACACTGGAATCGAAGAGCAGACCCCTAATGGCATGCTCATCGAAACAGCCGTCAGTTACAGTCAGACAACCAACACTCCTTGTATTGCCCCCAGCTTGAGGAGGTTCCCCGTCGTGTTGTGCATCAACGACGCCAGCGCATTACAACTCGCCATCAAATGCACAACCAAGATCCCACCCGAAAAGGTCGAATTGGTGTTTAAACATTTTGTCTCGGCAATTTTCAGTGCGGCGCAAGGCTTGAGCTCCACGGACAAGTTCCCTCTATCAGACGTAGAACTTGCTTCGGAGTCTGAAAAGCGTCTCATGCTATCCCGATCAGTCAGCACCCGCAAGGTACAGCCTACGACTATCCCTGCTATGTTTGAGAAGACTGCAGCTCGATACCCTCAAAGAGTCGCAGTTGATTTTCAGGGCGATGCCACCCTCACATTCTCCCAGCTCAACAGCCTTTCCAATCAACTCTCAAGGAAGTTGAGGCTACAAAAAGGTGTTGTTTATCCTATCTTGGCTGACAGGTCCCTGGATCTGGTCGTGACTATCCTGGCGGTGCTTAAGGCTGGGGCAGCCTACACTGTCCTTGACCCAGAATCGTCGGTCAGTCGCCTCGAGCAAGTCGTCAACGACTGCAATGCAGCAGCAGTTCTCTCTACTCGCAGATACATGAACATGCTCCCCAACACTGTCGATATTGGACAGGATTACACTCGCCTAAGCCCGGAGGCCGGAAGCCTACCGGATAACGTTGGCAACATCGACGTACATATCACGCCTCAAGACCGTTGTTACATCATCTACACATCTGGCAGCACAGGGAAGCCCAAGGGCGCAGTACTCACCCACGAAGCTGCCACGAGTGGTATGCAGCATCACTCTCTGAACAAGCTGAACCGGTGGCTTCTCTTCTACAACCCAAGTTTCAGCGCTGCTCAACGCACCATCTTGAGCACTCTTGTCAACGGCGGAACCCTAGTGTTGGCACCCAAAGAGGCCCTCACTCGGGATCTCGCAGGAGTCATTAACGGGCTTTCGGTAGATGCCCTCGGAATCACTCCTTCTGCCCTGTCCCTTCTGTCGCCCAAGGATGTCCCCAATCTCAAAAGCATCACGCTCGTGGGTGAGCAAACTCCTCAAGAGCTTGTGAACACTTGGTCTTCTGTCAAGGGCCTTACACTGAGGAATACCTATGGGTTGAGTGAATGTACGCAGCTCAACTTTGGAAGACAACTCGCTACAGTTGATGGGCGCGTTCCGAACCCTCGCATACTGGACCCGCCAGTTGACACAACCAGCGTCTTCATCCTTCGTCATGGTAGCCTTGAGCTCTCACCACTACTTGTGTTCGGTGAGCTCTGTCTCGCCGGTCCGCAGCTTGCGAAAGGCTACATAAACGAGCCAGGATTGACCGAGAAAGCATTCATCGCCAACACATTCGGTCCTGGAAAGCTTTACCGGACTGGTGATAAGGCTAGATGGCTTCCAAATGGACAAATCGAGATTGAAGGACGCGTCGATATGCAGGTCAAGATCAATGGGCAAAAGGTCGAACCTGCGGAAGTCGACCGTCTTTTAGTGTCAATCGACGCTATTAAGGGAGCTGTGACCTTTTCGGTTAAGATTGAAGACCGTCAAGTTTTGGCTACCGGTGTTGTGGTCGACGATGCTGCTTATTTCAGAGATGCAGTCAATGCAGCGAGGAACCATCTCCGTGCCAACCTGCCAGTCTTCATGACGCCTACTCTTTGGATTCCTCTTGAGTCGGTACCCAGGAATGGAAATGGCAAGCTCAACTATCACTTGCTGCGCAGTCAAGCTAAAGAGCTCGGGTTCGCCGGCTTTGCCAAGCTCATGGAGTTGGGCAATACGGAAAATGCGGACGATATGCTGACCGATGTTGAAGAAAAGATTGCATCTGTGTGGGCGAACTCTCTAAAGATTGACATTTCTGTCGTTCGCCGATCCCATTCCTTTACTGACCTTGGAGGAACTTCCATTGAGGCCATACGCGTTGTGTCAGAGCTACGTGAACACGGTCTAGCTACCAAACTCGGTGACCTACTTGGTTACGTCTCTCTGGAAGACGTTGCTACTCGATCTCAGACTCTTGGTGCGGATGATAAGCAAGACCCGGAGCCTTTCTCACTCCTCCAGGACGAGAAGCTGCTTTCAGAGTTGAAGGAGAGCGATGGTATCAGCGACGCTTATCCTGTTACGCCATTCCAAGAATCTATGTTGGTGTCAGTCAACTCACCTTCGGATCCATACACTTACTCTCGAACTTGGGATGTTAGTCAACTTGATCTTGTCCGACTCAGAAGCAGCTTTGAAGAGGTGTTCAGGTCTCGCGAGATCTTGCGAACCGTGTTTGTTCCATACAAACAGTCCTTTGTGCAGACAATAAGGACCAACCTGGAGCTCCCATGGTTTGAGAGTCGACAGACACTAGAATCCTTCCAGGAAAGGGGTAGTGCTCATCAATGGGACATTGAAAAGCCTCTTTGGAAAGCAACTCTCACATCAGACCAAGCTCTGGTCGTGACAATGCACCACTCACTGTTCGACTTTTGGTCTCACGGTTTCCTGTATGATGATGTAGCAGCAGTCTACACGGGCAGTGATATTCCTCAACGCCCAAGCCTAAGCCGGTTTATTCGACATTTGCAACAAGAGTCGTCTTCAGCCAGCACATCATTTTGGTCCGGGTATCTCGAAGGAGCTGAAGTACTCAAGCTGAACAGCAACCAGCTGTACAACACTAGCAAACTCGAGTTCGATCTTGGCTACAGTCTCACCACACGCTCTAGGAGTGTTGGGTTGACTCTCGGAGCAGTAGTTTACAGCGCTTGGGCCATCGTTCTCTCTCGACAGATGGGAACCAATGACATCACATTCGCAACCACTGTTTCAGGAAGAGAAGCCCCTGTCGTTGGTATTCATGATCTTGATGGACCTGTTATGAGCACTGTACCACAAAGGATCAAACTCGATACCGAATCTTCCCTTAGGGACGTGGCTAAGAAGACAGTCGCTGCGTTTTCTCAACTACTCAAGCATTCCCAAGTCGGTATCGCCGCAGCGCTTAAAGCGGGTGACATTGGTGCACAAGAGATCGACACTCTCGTCAACATCTTGATTGACGCGAACAATACCGAGAGACCAAGAAAGTCCCATGAGGTCTTCAAGATGCGTGGCCCGAGGCCTCAGTGGGAGTCTGGACACGGCATGACTGTTCTGGAGGTTCAAGAGCCACAAGGCCAGAATAGTTCTACCATGCTTCGACTTTCAAGCAACATGGACCCTCGACGCTTGGGATTTATCAAAGATTCTTTTATCGAGGTTTTGGACCTTTTCTGCGAAAAGCCCGATTCCATCCTTTCGTCTACCAACATCATGGGTGCTGCCGAATATGATCTGGTCTTCAACCAACTTTCCAACCGTATGAGACTCCGCGTTCCAGAACCAGAGTATCTTTACAGCGCATTCAAGAGAATTGCACAAGAGACTCCAGATGCTATCGCCATTGACTTTGACAACACGACAACCATCTCATACGGAGCCCTAGACAAACTCGCAAATCGGTTTGCTCATACCCTCATCGACGCTGGAGTACAACCGGGGGATCTTGTGCCCATCATGCTTGACAAATCAGTTGATATGATGGTCGTCATTCTTGGTACAATGATTGCTGGGGCAGCGTACGTTCCTTTGAGCCCCGACAATCCCACGGATAGAAACTCCTATATTGTGTCTGATACGGCAGCAAAACTCATTGTTGTCCATCCTGGGTACGTCGAGTTTGGTGATCATGTCAAGGAATCACTTGGGGTTGAGACACTGGTGATGAAAGGCTACCAAGATTTGAGGTCGACCAATTCGAGAGGCGAGGATACAGATTCTTGCCCTGTTGTCCATCATACTCCAAACAACCTCGCATATCTCATCTACACTTCCGGAAGCACAGGACTCCCCAAGGGCGTCAAGGTTCCGCACAGAACTGCTGCTGCAGCCGTTACAAGCATGGTACAGGTTGAAGGTCGCCACCAAGGCGTGTGGAGGACCTTGCAGTTCGCCAACTACGTATTTGACGCATCGGTTCAAGATTTCTTCAACACTCTTAGCAGTGGCGGCACACTATGCATGGCCCCTACAGACGTCTTACTCTCCGACATTGCAGGCTGTATCAACCGAATGGATGTCCATCAGGCTATCATCACACCAACTGTTGCAAAATTACTCAACCCAGCCGATGTCCCACGATTTGAGACACTGATCGTTGGAGGTGAACCTCTGACTCCAGATGTCATCAAGACTTGGGCACCACACTGCAACATCTTGAACGTCTACGGACCAACAGAGACATCCATGGTGGTAACTACCAAGGGGATCGAGTCACTTTCCGACAGCCATGTTGTCGGTAATATTGGTGCTCCGTTTGATACCGTCATGGCCTTCATCCTTGATCCAAATGGCGAGACACTACAGCCTTACGGTGCCGTCGGAGAGCTGTGCATAGCTGGGCCTCAGGTAACAGATGGTTACATTAATCGTCCTGAGCTGACGACCGCTGCATACGTCGATAGCGCTCAGCTTGGAGTCCGAATCTACAGAACTGGGGATTTGGCACGATGGCTACCTGATGGTGAGATCGAGTGTCTTGGTCGCAAGGATAACCAGGTCAAGATTCATGGTCATCGTATCGAACTTGGAGAGGTTGAGAATTCCATTCGGAACTCTGGTCTTGTCAAGGATTCGATTGCTGTGGCTGCCAAGGTTCATGATAAGGTCCACCTAGTTACATTCTGTACCTTCAACCATGATTTTGCGGCTGAAATAGATAGCACTGGCATCCTCGACCCTTCCACACTGAGAGACACGTTTACGAGCCTGCACGAGAAACTTGGATCGTTGGCAACTTATATGATCCCCAAGTTTGTCATTCCCATGGCCGACTTTCCCAAGCTATCTTCCCGAAAGGTTGACCGCAAGGCATTGAAGAAGATGCTAGAAGACCTCGATCGGGACTTGTTAGCACAATGCGTGCTTGAGTCTCCAAGCCAAGGCCATACCATCGTGCCGGTAGAGACTCTATCTGAGATTGCTTTGGAATCGGTTTGGTCGGACATCTTTGGTTTGCCGACTGATAGAATTGGGCGTGAGGCAAACTTCTTGGCTTTGGGAGGCGATTCAATCTCGGCAATCAGCCTCACTGGTCATCTTCGCAAACTGGGCTATCATCTTACAGTACTCGATATTCTCCAATCTCCGAAACTTAGGGACATGGCTTCTACGATGCGAAGATTGGAGACAGAAGCAGGAGGCAAGAAGATGGTTTTCAAAGTTCCAGAAACTGTCAAGGAGGCTGCTGAAGAGTCTGGGCTAACGTGGGATGATGATGTTGAATATGGTAAGTTACTTCCTTTGAATATTCAATGTATGGAACATAAAAGGCTGACTGAAATGTGACTCAACAGCATATCCTTGCCCACCCGGCCAAGCAGAGTTCTTGAAACAAGGTGGTCGAGACTCGCAGATGTGGGTGCTCCAGACCGTGCGACGCATGACTGGTGTTATCGAACCTGATGCTTGGATTAAGGCCACCACGCAACTGACGGAAACCAACGACATCTTACGCACGACTTGGCTAGAGGCTTCTCCTGGGAACTGGGTAGGAGTTGTTCTTCGCGATGCGCAGCTCAAAGTCACAACTATCGCCCTGGACTCGGATGAGGAGATGTCCAACTTTCTCGAGGACTTCTGGCAAGCACGCTTTGAGTTCGGTCGCCCTTTCATCAAATATGCCATCATCACTCATTCAGACTCTTCGTGGGACCTGGTCATCAAGATGGATCATGCGGTATACGACGGAACCCTTCTACGTGTCTTTGATCAACATTTCGAGAACATTCTACAAGGCAAACCAGTGCCTCCCCGCGTTGAGTTCCGTGATTTTGCTCAACATGTCTTTGAGCAAGACAAACCAATGGCGCTTGGGTACTGGAAAGACAAGTTTGCCAAAGCAGGCCAAGCATCTCAGGTTCTTTATGACCGAGATCTGAGTGGAGTGACTGAACCTCGAGTCACTGCCAGCTTCAAGATGACGATGGATACACGTGGCATTGATCAAGTGGCAAGGAACTATGGCGTCACCCCCAGCATTATCTTCCAGGCGGCCTTCACACTTTGGTTAGCTAGGGCGACCAAGAGTGACAATGTTCGCTACGATTATCTCCTCAGCGGACGAAACGTGGCACTTCCTGACCCTCAGTCTATCAACGGAACACTAGCCAACTTTTTGCCGATCTGGACAGGAACTAGCTCGACTGAGAAGGTGTCGGATCTTCTTGTGAGGTTGCAAGAGGACTTCTGGGCCGTCACGGAGAATGGTCTAGTCGGACTTGACGATGTTTACCAGACACTGGGTGTTTCTCGCAAGGCTCATGGGAACAAAGTCTTGTTCCTGTCACAGCCATTCGACCCAGTTCCCTTGGATGACCAGACAACCCGCAATCGATGGCTTGTCATGGCCAAGTCAAAGGTGCGAATGTATCAGCCATACGCGCTTGTTGTGGAGGTATCGAAGTCCTTTGGTGATACTTCCATATTGAAAGTAATGTATGATGAGACGGTCTTTGATCATGCGATGGCGGAAGCATTTGGCTCTGAAATCACTGGGTTAGTGTCGGCTATGATGCAGGATGAAAAGAAGAGTATGATTGTCGAGGAAGTCTAAATAGATACTTGTAGATTAATGAGTTTAGAGAATATAAATTATAATTTTAAAATCTAATATAATTAAATCTTATAAAAGGTAATTATTATTTAATATTAAAAAGGCAGTTATTATTTTTAAAATTAATACTTAAGGCTTTAATAATTAATTTAACTTTTTCTTTAAGTTTTATATTTCTTATTAAAGCTTTTTAAAGCTTTTTTAAACTTCTTTTTTATTTTTATATTATTATTTTTAAAAATTAAGTTAATTTTAAAATAATAAGTATTTCTTTAAGGTATTTTCTAAAAATAATACCTAATATAATATAAAATTTAAATCTTTATATTTCTTTTTATATAATATATAAATCTTTAATATTTTTATATATTACTAAAGGTGCTTTATAAACCTTTATTTAATAAAGGCTCTCTTTAAATTATTAATCTTTAACTTACTTTATTTCTTATTTTTAAAAGATAAAGTTTAAAGTATAATTTTAAAGCTCTTTTTTATTACTTATTTAATAGCTAGCTTATTACTTTTCTTTTTATTTAATTAAACTACTTATTAGATTTAGATAAAGAAGGTTAATAAGAGGTATATTTCTTTTTTAATTACTTCTTTATTTTAGCCTTATTTAATATAAAGAATTACTATATATACTGCCTCTTGCGCCCTACCTACTATCTCTTTTTACCTATATAATTACAGATATCTGTTATAATTAGAGCTTTACTAAGAATAATTTATATAGTAATTTATAATACTAACATTTATAAGGCTATAAGGACAGAAAAAGGGCATTTAGTTAAAGTAATACTTAGGCCTTTTTTAAATATTTAATAATTAAGAATAAGTCTTATAAACTTATAACTAGCTACCTTAACTTAATTATATTAGATATAAAAATTATATATTCCTTATTATTATATATAAAGTAACTTATTAATATTTAAAATAAAATACAATAAGAAGTTTTATTATAAGTAATACTTATAATATAATAAGAGGTATTCTTTTAAAAATAAATATATAATATAAGTTTCTTTATTAAGTCTTAGTTATTCTTATAAAGCTAGCTAATTTACTAAATAATTACTTAATATTAATATTATTTATAAAGTAAAATATATTATTATATAATTAAGAAAATATATAATAGCTAATAATTACTTATTTAATTTTCCTTATTATTATATTATAATTATCCTCTTATATTATTAAGTAACTTATTAAGTTACTTTTAAGTTACTTATTTATACTTATTAGCCTATTATAAATACTAGTAAATAATTAATAGTCTTATACTTCTTTTAATATATATTTAACTCTCTGCTATAAAGCCTTATATAATTAGTTTATACTAAGGGGCTTTTATAATTATAGCTAGTTAAGTAAGCCGTTTTAAGGGGTTTAATAGGATTTATATTAAAATTTAAAATAGCTATTAATTAGGCTATTTTCTTTTTACTTAAAGAAGAAATAAACTTTAATATTTACCCCTTTAGTAGCCCTAATACTTGTTATATAGTAAAGCGATACTTTTAAAATAAAATAAATAGCATTATAGTAATATTATAAATATAAGGAAGATAATTTAAACTAAGGCTATTTTTAGCTTTTTTCTTTTTTAGGAAAATAATAGGTATCTAGGCTAAGTTAAATTTAATTATTCCATTATATATAATATTATTATATAATATATTTTCTTTTATTTTAGAATTAAGTTAACTAAGCTACTTCTTCCTACTTATTTATAGTAATAGGGAATTAATATACTAATGTATACTATATAAGCAAGTAAAGGCATACAGGCCGAGTAATTTCAGTATTTAAACCCATAACTCAAGATTAAAAGAATAATACACAGGCCAGAAAAAATAGTGCTATTACCAGTGGTAATTAGTATAGTAGGGTTAGCACGGATGAAAAGTCAACAACCCGGCGGGATTCTAATGGTCCTATGTATAGTAGTAGTAGTAGTAGTAGTAGTAGTAGTAGTAGTAGTAGTAGTAGTAGTAGTAGTAGTAGTAGTAGTAGTAGTAGTAGTAGTAGTAGTAGTAGTAGTAGGCGTTATCGAGGGCTGACTAGGCTCGGCTCTAGGCTCGGCTATGTTCCCGAGCCTAGTCCTATGTTTCATACTATGATGTTCCGGTCTTTTGCACATCCTCAGTTGTGGCTGAGACAGATATTCAGCTCCCGGTCATAGCGCGGAAACCCCAAGGCTTTCTCGGAATCCCACCATATATGTGGCCCCCAGACGCACATGGATGACATTAGCAGTCATCCATCCTCGTTTTTGCGTCTGCTTGAGCCAATGTCCAAGTTCACCCACCATCCGCTAACATCTGCGCGATATATTCGGTTAATTGTGCTTCAACCAGCTCTCTCATATACCCACCCAATTCACTGTTCTCTTATTAATATTCGTACGTCATTGCGGAGGTGGATACACTTGCCGCGGCACTGGAAACAGGTGCTAGCATCAACGCAGTCGACATAGACCCTGTCGGATTCATTATGCCAACGGTTGAGCTTATAATTATTCAAGAATTTGTCACTTAATAACGCGGCACTTGCGGGATACCAGGCATATAAATAGAGAACAGCATGACCGCACGTCCATCTAGTTTGAGCCAACGCTTCCTACCTAAGTCCTTCTATCGTGTTTGACCAATCTTTGCACAAGAGTTACAACAAAGTCCGAGCCAAGCGGCACTTCCCGAAAGCTACCCTCCACCTCAGCTCGCTAACTGCGTAAAGCCAGGCTAGACAAGTAGGTACAAGAATAGGGACCTTGAAAAGGTCCTTTTGAGGATAATTATCTTATCAATAGTTTAATATTCACGTTGAGCTAAATTAGAGGTTTTCGGGCAGATGCGTCTTGGTATGAATGTCGAGGCAGATGTGCCACTATCACATCGATATCACACTAATCCATTACTATCACCCTGCTGCCTACTCCATACTGTCGTCTGAGACTGCTGTGGGGATAAAGCCACTCTTTATCATGTAGATAGAGCACCCAAAGCGCTTCAACCAGTCACTCCTTAGATACGCAGTTTATAGTCAATCCAGTAGATATTTCCCATCATCATAGCCTTCTCCCAACAATTATAATATGCACTATCCCACAAATGGCAGCCGTCCAGATGCCAGGTCGGGCTAGTTCCATCGCCAGCTTAGGGCAACTGGCCGGCTGAATATCTCATGTGGTTAGTGTACATTATCGGACACTATTTTGTTGCTTCCGACGGGCTGAAGGGGCTTTTGAGGCTTCTAACCGTGGTGATTAAACGCCTGTGCAGACCAGATAAAGAGACCGTGCATAGCTCAAAACGGCAAGCCTTAGGCGTGATTTGGGCTGCTCAAACGCTCTGGTGGTGATTGATTCCAGCGGCATGAAAAGAGGCGCCCTCTCGCCTTAACAAAGGGTTTCTGCCCTATCATAGCCTCCGGCTGGCAGGGCCTGAGGGATAAGGCTAGGATTGGTCTTTCCCTGACGATTAGTCGCTTCATCTGGTTCATAGGTAACGTAAAGCTCATGGGCGTCCACACCAACTCCCTTCCGCCCCCACCAAACCAAGACCGAAGGCGTCCGGGCCATCGCCATAAAATCCTTCAACTTCCCCATCCTCATCGCCGCCTACTCCATCCTCATCCAAATAGTCTTCCTCGCCGATAAAATTCCTGCGTTGCTTCATCTGGTTCATAGAAAACATAAAGCTCATGGATGTCTACACCAACCCCCCCTCAAACACCTACAGCCTTGGCACCCTCTTCACTCTACCTACGAAAGCCGGCGGCGTCCCGGCCATCTCCATAAAATCCTCCAACTTCCCCATCCTCATCGCCACCTACTCCATCCTCATCCAAATCATCTTCGCGAGTCTATGGCAGTTCTTGGCCAACCTCGTTCTCCTCTGCCACGCGTTCCGGGGCGCTGATGCGGGTCGCGCACGCTATGTCGCTTTAGTCGCCTTCTGGAACTCGAGCAACCCCTGGACAGCCACAACCACGATGGGGGCCTTCCTCTGCCAGGCCATCATTAACGGCGGAAACGGGCGAGTGTCCCGACCAGAAAAATTCCACGGCATCATCCTCTTCCTCCTCTCCGCGACCATCGCTTTTGGCGGAATTGCCGCATCGATATTCATTCCCAACGCCATGTCCCTTGGCCCTGCTGCGCCAGTCCACCCAAAATCCGTCTTCCTCCCCGAGCTTGAAGACATCGCATCGTCATCAAGCATCCGTATCAATCGGCTGAACGCCCCCGCCATATTGCGTGCACTGGGGAGCACAGAGGCGTTTAAGGACGTGACTGCGAGGAAGAACGTCGATACAGTGAAGACGACATTGCCGGGTAGCAATGCGACTCACCCACGGCAGCGGTACGATTACCGGTACACCATCACCGCAAGGGAGTTCGGGTTGCAAGCCCCTTTGGAGTTCTCGCATAAAGTCCAGGGATCCTGCAGCACCGAATATAATTGGCTCCGTCCTGTCCCAGACATTGCAGACCCAGCACGGTTTAACGGATACGTTCCATTCGACCTCGACCCCGTGGAGCCAATCCTGTTAGACCCAACCGACAACATGACCGCTTTGTGGACCCAGCCAAGCATGGGGATTGAATACCACCCCTCGGATGAGGACCTGACGATCACGAACCGCTCATTTGCCCTGATCCCCCAACTCGCACACGCCGGGAGTATCACGGCCAGTACAGATCCATGGTACCTTACCGAACCGTTCAATTCGGAAACTGTGGGGTTCCTGGGGTACCGCATCAAATCCAGTCGCCCAGCCATGTCCTGTTGGGAAGAATCCCTCCTCTGCCTACACAAAACCTGTACATCCGTAGACGGCATCAAAAAAACGCCTCTCCCCAAGGGCCTCCGCATAATTGTCATGGGCAAATTCTCCATTCCCGTACTTACCAATATAATCCTATTAGCTGGACCTGCGGCGCTTAAATCCGTCGCTGGTATTGGGGGACAGGACTCCTGGACTGTGCGTCCTCGACGCTAAAAGACGACCTTGACAGGCTGGTCCTCGCAGCTTATCTTAGCTCCCGTGAGGTATTCCGCGAGACTGCGCTGTTGGGCCCACAAGCAGGAATGAGCAACATCCTCGAATCCGCGAACGGTGACCTCTTTCCCGGGTCTGCGGACTTTGTCATGTTGACGGGTGATGTCACAGCGATATCTTATTCCTCCCTCATTGCTATACCCGTGACATGTCTTGCTGTCACACTCCTTGCTGCAATGCTCCCACTGGTGAGGAAAATGGTTTTAAAAGCACCTACCACTAATCGAAGACACGCGTCCGTGACGTATGCTGCCCTCTGCGCAGGGTTGAGGGCCACTCAGTTGTATAGGATGGTGGATGAGAAAATACTCTGCACGCCAGATTGGGTTAATAGGAAGAACATTATTCCGTTGCCACCACCCGCTGAGACAATGGCGAGGGTGTTGGTTCCGTCTTTTGTTGGAAACGCAGTGGAGTTTCGGGAAGACGGGGAAGACGGGGAAGACAGAGATGGCGGGGATCGTTGTCGTTTGACAGGCGCAGACGATAGGAGAAGAGACAGTTCTTCTATTGAGATTCCGAGTGAGGATAGAGTTAGGCTTGATATTTTGGCACCTCCTTGAGTTATCAGGCCGAGTTTAAGTCGAAGTTTGGGAGCCGTTGTCCAGACTTGTCTATCCTGATATGCTATCCTGCTATATCTGATATAATATATATTAGATATCGGATAAAGCTAGGCACCTTTACCCTAATATTAGGATAGATATTATAATAAGGTGCATACTCTAATTAGTTAGATACCATTTTATTGCCTAATAATATCGGATTTTTCTATATTTATAATTTTTAAAGCTCTTAAATATTATTTATATAACGGCTGCACCTAACCACTACGCCACAGGGCAAAAGATCAGGCTATAACTGCTATTGTAGTAATTGTAGTAATATATTTAGCTGCTTATAGAGCCTTATAGCGCTATTACAGGCATAAATTATAATACTAACCTTCTTCCTATAGCCTACCTAAAAGGTCTTTTATTAACCTCTATTACTATACTTTAAGTATTTATTTTATAATAAGTTATTTAACCTAACTTCTAATTATAATTATTAATAAAATTATAATTATATTATTATAATATTTTAAAAAAGCCTATAGCTATTTAATAAGGCCTTTTATATTAAAATACCTAACTTAATTTTTTATTTTATAATAACTCTTAAAGATTATAAATATAAAAATAAATTTTATAATATAATAATAAAAATTAAAAAAGCTTAAAATAAAAAAAATATTATTACTTTTATTAAATAAGTTATTTTAAATTATAAGATCTTTTTATTTACATATTATTATTATAAAAAGCTAATAATTTCTAAAGGCTATTTTAAGAAAGAGATTAAGTTGATATAAAAGTTAAAGTAATCTTTTATAATAAAAAGGCTTATAAAAATAAATAATAAATTTTCTTAAAAATCTAACTTTAAGACTTTTAATTTTTTATTTAGCTAATTATTATTATTAATTATTTTAAAGGCTATTTTAAGTATTTCCTTAAATTTAAGATTTTTTTAATTCTTTTTTTTAAATATTATAATAATTTAGGGTTTTAAGATATAAAATAAGTTTTAAATATAATTATTTATAATATATTAAAACTACTAAGTTATAATTTTAATTAACCTTCTTATTACAGATATAACTTTTATAAAGTTATAATAAAATTAATTTAAGTAATATATAATAAATATTTATTTTTATATTAAAAGTATAAATAGGTTATTAATAATTTTATTAAAAGGCTTAAGTAAATTAAGATTAAGGATTTCCTTATAATCTTTCTTAGTATTTATTATTAAGGCTATATTATATATTTCCTATTAAGTATTTTATATACTTTTGTTTTATTATTATTATAAGATTATAAACCCCTTTAGTCTTTAATATGTCTTATTTATTTTATTAATAATATTCCTAAGCTATTTATAAAGTTATTTAACTTCTAAGTTATTAATACTTAAAGATAAGTTATTTATATTATTTATTTCCTAGTTAGTCAGACACGCACTCAACATGAATGAAGCGAGACGCCAACAGATCGCAGTCGCTCTTCGCCAGTACCGTGAAAAGGTATTACAGCACAATTCATTCTTGCTCCGTACTCTAGTAGAGAAGGTGGAAGCCCAGCCTGCTCCGTGGAACTGTCCAGAATCGGTCGCACAGAGACTACGAATGCAAGCCATCCAAGAACTCGTAGGAGTTCCTGAGTCTATCACATCGCCACGAGATGTCCTTGATGTGAGTATTATCTCTTCATTGATCTCGTCGGCCTCGCTCGACGGTGTGGATGACGATCCAGTCGACCCCTCGCTAAGATGAGAATACTTCGCCGGCCTCAAGGCAAGCATTGCAGAGAGGGGTGTGGAGGTTGCCGAATTCCCCCCCTCAGACTTGGAGTACCTCTGCACACTCGTTAGTGGCATCACAGGTCCGGGATTGCCATTTCATCGAGAAGCATCTCATTTCGACTTCATCACCCCTCTCCAGCGCGAAAAGATGAAGGACATGATGGAGGCTGTCTGTGTGCCAATACGGAATGATACAGGATACGGGGAACACAACCAACTCACGTGGATCTGGGAAGAATGGGAAATTGCCATAGCATTCAAGATTGGTGGTGGTCCCCGCAGTTGGGGTGGCTCATACGCGATATACTGCCGGAATGAGGACAAGGAGCAGTGGAAATGGAGATATGGAGTTCATGATGAAGACTGGTACAGCGATGTCTATGAGGATGTGGAGGAATTTCTTGGCTTCTATGCTTTTTTTAATGAGCAAACTGAGGAAGAGCTTGAGGATGACATAACTAGCTTGTCAGCACTAGTAGGATTTTAGTAAATACCTAGTGGGTTGAGAATGCATTTGCCTCTACCTCTAAGGAGGTAGTGCTGTAACCTGTCACTGCGTCAAAACTGTAACTTTTTGTCACCTCATATTACTTTATATAACTGATAAAAATAGTACATCAGCCACTAAGCTATCAATAGTACTGTACATTAAGAGTCGTGTCAGCGAAAAGGTATATGGGCCAGGCTCAGTATTGAGTATCTGATGTCTGCAATTTTCCCAGCCATGTTTCTCACTCGAGCGAGACTCCATAGAAGATAGACTATAACCGCATCTAGCTCGTTGCAACCTAGCACATAGCTAATGAGAACCAAGGCTTCACCAAGACCGAGAAAAAACAGTGTTCGTAACCATCGGGGATGATTTGGCGAGGTAATTGATGCTATAAGAGCCAGGATCAAACACCCATCTGACAAGTTACTGAGCTAGTGGGCCATCAGTGATGATCTCTTTTGATGTAACGCCAAAGGAAAGGAGTTGGATACCAGTGCAAGAATATGGTTAGGTCCAATGAGGTCAGACCAGAACATGACAGTACCAAAGAACAAACAATATAGCACTGATTCCTTGTAGAGGCTTCCTGCTGTTAAAAAGTCGTCCATTTTTGATACCTGAAAGAATGCAGCGGCGACTAAGGCCCATGGAAACCGACACGTGCTAGTAAGAATTTCCACTGTTGGTTGAGACGGCCCCAGGGTTGCGGATAAAGGAGCGAAGAGCTCCAGCGTGAGTTGACCTCCAGCGCTAAACTCGGTCAGGGCATCATGTAGATGTATGAGAAAGGGGCTGTAATTGGGCGCTGAGCGGCTTATGGCGATGAAGACAATGATGAGTATAGGGAAAATAATGATCTGCCTAGTCACGCTGGAATGTGCAAGTTGGATCTCCATTGCGTCTATCTCTTAAGGAATTGACTTGTTGCAAGAAGAGAAAATAAGACGCGAGGATAAAGTGATAGCGTGACTCATGCCGTCGTACTTGTGTGCCTGTTGGTTCTGTGCCTGTTGGTTCTGCGTACCCTGGCAATAAGGTAATCAGCCGATATAGGAATCTGCGAGACAATCCATTTGATTCTAGGCGAGGTTCTTAGAGCATGTGCCTCGGCCGGGATTAACTTGTATTTCTTCAAGAGATCTTTCCGTAATAAGTTTTCCTTTTGCTTTTTTTCTCCAGCTTACAGTATCTACGTAAGCCCTATTTCTACCCTATAATATAGCCTATAACCAGAGCTGTATCTCGGTTTGTGCTATATAATGGTGGTGATAGAATTAGAGAATTACACGTTTGGTAAGCTCCACAAGAAATCCCAAGACCTGTCTTCTGGCTCGGCTATGTCGGGGTCATCAGTGGCGAAGCCGAACGGAGCTATACTAGGATCAAACGGTAGGGCAAGCCAGTCATCCACAGCTGGCATCGGCAAATCTCCTAGAGCACCGTCTCCTTGCGGTACGCTGTTGTCGAATATCCATTGGGAGGTTGGGTCCACTGGATGAATTCCTCGAGGAATCGAAGTTGGGACCATGCTTTGCCTATACTTCTCCAGATGCATGTCCAACAACTCTCCATACCTCGAAGCCAAATGCATCTCGTCGAGACTACTATTTCTCAAAGCTTGGATGCTTCTTTCCAATATTCCAAGAGACGTTTCTAGATCTGTTGTACGGATTCCAAGGCTTAGAGCTTTTAGAAGGAAGATAGAAGCCATGATAATGCGAAGGAACACTCGAACAGGACAATACCGGAGCGTACCAGCCTCGAATAGCCTATTGACTGACTGGAGAGCCTGGCATGATGAGTCGATGACTTCTTTGATGAAAGAATAGTCTGTTGCCGTGATGGACGACTGAAGAACGTCGGTATCGATCGAGTTTGGCGGCCTCCTACCAATGACTCGATCAACGGCGGCTTGGATGCCAAATGAATTCATGAAAGCCCGGAGATAATTAAACTCAATAGTCAAGTCTTCGTATGCGTGAGAAGATAAAGCTGAAGCGACAAAAGGTTAGTACAGGATCGTCTCGGAAAGAAGAAGGCATGTGCGCACTCTCGTGACTGAGGTGGGCTGTCTTCCACCCCGCTAGCTGTTTCTGAAAGTGTTTGATGATGTTCACGTATCTGCAGCTACTAAGGATTTCTCGAATTCCTGCGGCTGACGGACACAGAACATCAATGACGGTTCGTGTAAGATTGGTCAAGTCGAGCCATGCTGTCACTATGGCTGAATCGCCCTGTACGTATCGTCTGGAAGGATCTGACATGAAGCGTGAGACAGAAGTAGGCATCATAGAAGGGCATCCTAGTCGACTGGATTGCTGCTCTAGAAAGATATAGAGCAGATCGCGCAATCGTGTCTGCTCTGCTTTGAATCCTGGTGGCTGTGTAGACATATCAGCTCTTTCGCCATCATCGCAGAGCCCAAGTTCAAGAGCCAAAGATTGCACACAGCCTAGGAGCATCCAAGACATACGATCAGAAGTCTTGGCGGGGAGGATAACGTCTCTGAGCCACTGGGCTTGATTGTCATCAGTGGCGTCTGCCTGATTACCGAACTGATCATCCCGAGGATCCGACTCTGTGAGCAGGATAGATGAGTCCCAGCCATCTGAAGCCGGTGGTAGGTGTATCGCTTGTGGGTGCCACTCTATGATCAGCAGAAGAGCTTCGATAGAGCCTCTCGTTCTTGTTTTCGCCTTGGATCGCTTTTCTTGGCCAAAGATGATTCTCATGACGAGATGCTGACAATGCTCCCATAATCGATGATGGATAATGGTGCTTCTAGCCAGACCACCGTGACCTCCCAAGAGGTGGTACCGGGATGAAATCATCAAAATCACACAGCAGAGTAGAGGCTCTTGTGTGATGAGCTTGTAGTGTCTTTCATGGCTCAGGTCAAAGCCTTTGGATACCGGAGACAGTGGCGCTAGATTCTGCTGAAACCTAGCGATGCGGCAATTAATCATTCTATCTTTCACTCCGTCTTCACGTCTTCAATGATGACACTTACAAATCAACGTAGTTGACTGCCTCTTCGGCTGTGAACCAGCCCATTTTGACAAAGCGGAATGACCGCCATATCGTCAAAGGATTGGGAGGGGTAGGAAAAGAGGATGTCCTGATAGAGGCAGTTGTCCCAGGACTCGATATCTCTCCGGTATGGTGCAGTGTATGCCGTGAAACGGGACCTGGATTAGTAGCACCATCCTTGTTGGCGTGTTCGATCGCAGGCTGGAACAAAAGCCGCAGTGCGTCGTTCCCGTTCGAAACAAGCGTTACTGTGAGGTCACCAGCAGGTCCCGCAGAGCTGGTAGACGGTGAAGTTTCGTCCATGACAGCTTGATGCCGAGGTTGAGAGAGATCGTGCGCCAGTGCATTGCTGACAGATAAAGGAAGATCTGGGTAATTCTGTGGAGGCAAGGTCAAATCCTCGCTGTTGCTGAGTAGCTGCGATGGCTCTTGAGTAGATGCATCTTGGCTCAGAGTGGCTGGAGCTGGCGAGGTGCTCTCTCTGGTAGTACCATCTTGTGAGCCGAGAGCTTGTTGGAGACATCACCATGTTAGTAAGATGGGTGGCAAAGTGTAAATCGATGGACATGGGATCTGAGGCTCAAGATAGATACATACCTTCTTTCGACGATCCTCTTCTGCTGCCGGTCTTGTTCCGCTTTCGATAAGAACGTTCATCGCTGAATACACATTCTTTGAGTTCCCTTTGACACCTCAAGCAAGACACGCCAGGTTTGTCAACGACACAACGAATCTTCTTCTTCCGACACAACTCGCAAGCCTGGTAGCCCCGGCGGAAATCCCGTACACGTCGTCCGCGAGAGGGTCCATTACTACCGGCCAAAGTGGACTGGGTTTGAGCGTCAGCGTCCATTGGTGCTTTTCTGGGTCAAGGGAGTCGCCCAGTGGTCAATTGTCTGAGGATCCTGTGAATCGGAAGGGAGACGGAAAGTAGCGGATGGTGACGGATATAAATACCTCTGCGACGGATGTCTACCAGGTGACGACAGGTGCTAGCGTAGCGTGGCATCGTGCGGGGGATTGACTGGGGTTCGTCACTCGAAAATCTGGCTCGGGAAATGGCTTGCGAATAAGAGATACGGATAGAGAGGTCGAATGCGTGTTGACTCTCTTAGTAGTGACTGTGAATCGTGTAGCCAATATTAAAAAAGACAGGCATAAGATTGCAATGTCGCAAAGATCGAATATTTTTACTATTGTGCAGGGTAACTAAACTATGTCATGGATCACACCCTAGAGTAAAGCAAACTTGATGGGACGAATCTTCCACCCATTCCAACAAATCGAAACACGTCATCATTTTACGTGAGGTAGCGGAAATTCTTGTTCTTATCGCCAAGTTCCGTAACATCAACAGCCATATCGGCATCGACGGGGCCATATTCACGGTCTCTTCTCTTGTTCTCACGCTCTAGAGCAAAGTGGAGACCTAACCCAAGGATAGAAATGAGTCCGGTCAGTCCGCAGCCAATGGCGGTGCCCCGAAGGTAAAGAGGCCTGGTGTAAGCATTGTGTTAGTTTATGAACGCCAAAGCATGAGCTTTGAAAGAAGCTACTGGAGTAAAAGACACTTACCCATCAGAACTGGGGAAGACAACACTACTAACAAAGGAGGAGCATTGACCAAAGGTAGCCAAAATTGCTAGTCCAGCACCCTTCTTCGAGTCTCCTCCTTGATTATTCAGTAGCCAGGTGATATTGATGCAAAGTGCAGGGAAAACTCCACAGGACGCTAGAAAGATGGCGGCATAGCGAGTTGCCTTCTTAGACTCATCCTGGACAATGACTAGAATGAGGTAGCCAATAAAGCCAATAAGAGCGCTACCGCTCACAATGTATCCTCTCTTGCCATACCTATCACTTATTAAAGCTGCCAGCACGCAGCAAATAAAGGCTAGAAAGTATGGCGGTGCAGTGAGGCCCTGTGCAGTAACGGACGAGTAGCCCATATCGCGGACAATTGTCGGGAGAAAGTTCGAAAGGCCTGCGAAAGAATAGTTGCAGCAAAAATGAATGACGGTATGGATATAGTTCTGGTAGTCTGTCAGGCCAGCAAATATCTGGTTCCAGCGAACACCAGTCTTCTTGGTGCGATCGCGGACCTGGAGCCGCTCAACAGCGTAGGTGGCATCTTCTTCAGACAGGTATTTGGCCTTATCTGGAGAATCTGCCAAGAAAAACCAAGCCACGACGGAGAAAGCCACAGTTGGGGCACCTTCTATAGTAACAAGCCAGTTAGAAAGCTGCGAGCTAGAGAACTGCGCGTGCGCTGGGGGCTGCCAGCGTGTTTCCCACGTACCAATGATGAAGAGGTATCTCCAAGGCTCCATCGAGCCTCTGATATGGGTGATGCCGTAGGCCAACGCAGAGGCGAAGCAATTGGCTAATGGGGACATTCCTAGGAGGAGAGAAACCCGAAAGCCTAGTTCCTTACGACGGTAGAACAAAGAGAGAAAATATGGTGCACCAGCACCAAATCCAGCCTCGAATACACCAAGGAGAGCTCGGGTGGCAATGAGTCCCCCAAGGTTCTTCGCGGCACCAGAGCACATGGCTGCAGTTCCCCAACTATAAATAACAGACTGTTAGTGCCTACTGATGGCATGGTCATCCGCAAACATGGGATAGGCTTGCTTACCACACACAAAGCGTGGCGACGTATTTGCTGGCAGGAAGGACCTTCCAAAATAGGTTGGTCCACTCGAAGCAAACGTAGCAGATGTAGAACGAATTGAGGACCCAGGCCCATTCAGAGTCGCTAAGACCTAGGTCCTCCTTGGCACCAGCGGTTTTGGCGTTTCCAATATTTCCTCGATCGAGATAAGATAGGACGTACAAGCAGCAAACAATGGGGAGAAGTCGGCGATCAAACTAGATAACAGTTAGTAGAGTCATTTTATTTGGCACGACCACCAGCTTACTGCATTCTTGATACGCTCGTTGGACTCTTTGGGAACTTCGACACGTTGCTGTTCCTGATGCTCTGCTGCATGTTCTAGTTCCTCTGCGTCCAGGGACATCTTATTCTCAGATTTTGAACGATTCATGATGACGAAAGATGAGGCTGTACCGAAAGGTGAATTTTAGATGTGGAGGAAGCCTGATGATTTAGTAGTTCAAGATGGATATTTCTCGAGGACATGAGTGGGTTTTAGTAGACGAGAGATGGACTATCACTTTCAAGGTGTTTTGACTCTATCATCGACAGATCCCGCCATTCTCCGAAATCAAGGTTCGCAGCTCGCAAAAAGGGGGGCATCTGATCCCGGGTCGAGATCCTTCCCGATCTTAGATGCGGGGTCCCCGCATACCCCGGATTCTTTGAGAACTATCCCGGGGGCCTAGCAGCGCATGCTCCAAGCAGATGAATATCCGGCACTTTCCGTGGACATCCGAATCTCGGCCGGCGACGCACTTTTACATACTCTTCTGGGCTTCATGTATATAACATGTCCATTCAACATCCCCGATTTAATTGTTCATCCTCAGTCATCTCATCATTCTAAGATCACATATCAATGCCAATTACTCCTAGTCATAATGTCCAAGGCCATCGTCAACACCACCCCTTACCCCTTCCAGTTCAAGGCACCAACGCTGGAAAAGTCTGGCAAACCTGGAGAGATCGAGCATGTAACGGGCACTCTGAAAAATGTCCGCGGCAAGATCCCATCCGTCCAGGTGTCAGCTCTCCGCACTATGATGCTCGAAGCTCATAACGACCCTACAAAGATCCTTGCCCACTGCTGCAGCTATGATGGTCTTTCGTCGCGACTCGTCGAGGAAGCCGGTTTCCCGATGATATTCCTTGCTGGATATTCTGTATCTAGTGCCTATGGTCTGCCTGACACTGGTTATATTGCAATGGCCGAGATGTGCGATAAGATCCAAGAAACCGTTCGGCAAGTTTCTGTTCCTGTCATGGCCGATGGAGACACAGGCTATGGTAGCCCGCTCAACGTTAAAAGAACCGTGGAGAGCTATGCCCATGCTGGCGCGGCTGGAATCATGATTGAGGATCAAACTTGGCCGAAGCGCAAGTCTTTAGATATACCCTCCATGTTACCGGGATGATGGAGAGCTAACCGCCTCAGGTTGTGGTCATACGAAGGGAAAGTCTGTTGTCTCTCGTGGTGAGGCATATGCCCGCATCCAGGCGGCTTGCGACGCTCGAGATCAAGGCAAGGATATCTTTGTCCTTGCGAGAACAGATGCTCTGATCCACGGTTGGGAAGAGGCCCTGAGCCGTGCCAAGGAATTCAAGAGAATCGGTGTCGATGCTGTTTTTGTTGAAGCTCTTCCCGATCGTGAGTCCATGCGACGATGTGTGGAGGAGATTGGCATCCCCACATTTGCAAACAGTAAGTCACGTCCCTTGGCTCTTGTTCCAGTTGAATCGTCTTTATTCGAGCTAACTTATTGTGTTAGTTATTGAAGGAGGAAAGACCGAAAATCTGTCGGCAAAGGACCTTGCCGAACTAGGATTCTGTGCTGTGGCATACCCCTGGACGCTTGTTGCTGCCAAGCTCAAGAGTATTCGCGAGACCTTGGAAGAACTTAAGAAGAGTATGACTGTGGGAAAGCCGCCTCTGATTCTCTCATATAATGAAGTTTGCGAAGGCGTTGGATTCAATAAGTACTGGGATCTGGAAGATAGGTATAAGTTCAAGGATGACGGTCTCGTAACTGACCCTACAAACGGCGATGTTTAGTTGTTATATCTAGAGGAAAAAGCCTATAGTGGAACAAATAGAGACCTGCTGGCCTCTTATTTTCGTGGAGCTCCAAGGGCAAAATTGTAATTTAAGACTTACAAGTTACTTTGAAAGCTATACAATGGGTGACAGATTTACCGCCTGAAGCCTCCGGCCCCGAGTTTTCCATGAAGTGGCATTTCTCTATATGATCTATAATGTTATCCGTCTGAAGCATTAAATGAAGCCTGCAACCTTAATATCGAATGGGGCCAAATTTATGGAACAGGCACGCTGCGATACATCTCGCGGTGTTAGTTCAGTTGGTCGGGGATCCTCTTAACAAAAAGCCAGTGGCTCCTCTTCATCAGCAACAGCCTTCTCACACGCTTCGATCGTGATAAAGGATGACGTAGCACATGGTATCTAATACTATCGAAGGGCATATGCAACGACGTGTCCTAATTGATAACTGAACTGAAGTATATTCCTCTAGCATTTACTCCGTGAGACCAGCCCCACCTTTGCGTCTTCAGTCAGAACTTGCACCGAAGTTGACGAAGAGATGAGAGATGAGAATCATTTCTACTTGGTCTTTGAGTTCATTGATTAACGAGTATTATGCGAGGATAAATACAAACTGAGAGAGCGGACGGGGTTTTTATAGTAGTATCATGAGCCAAGTTGGTTGACCTGACAGCTGATGCTTGCATCACGCCCTTTACCTGGGTATCATGAGCCATTCTTGATGAGGTTTTAGTCTCAACAAAACCAAACCACCGCCGTCTCGTATTTTCAAGTACGCAAAAATGGGGCTCAAGAATAGAAAAGTCTACGAGTCTCATCGAAGTACACCAGAGACCTGATGTGATAAACGCTTGGGTGTCCCAACCACCAGTACGTGTAAGAAGAGTGGAATGGAAGAGAAATGAAATGAATAATGGAATTCCATGGAAGAACGAAGTTTCGAATGTTGGATGGCGCCTCCAACCCAAGCATGGATTGGGCTGTTGCTGATAGACTGGGCTTGAGCAAAGTGAGGGTTGGGCGAGCAAGAGGATTGAACAAATCTTACGTGTTAAGGGGAGCACATTATTATAAGTAAGCTGATGACATAAGTTAATGTCGTCATATTGGGTACTGCCACTGCTGAGCTTGCCTAACGTAACACCTAGATAGACCCCTGCTTTAATGTACATCCAGACCTGCCAACTGCTGGAACAAAGAACTCTAACCTTTTCCAGAGGCTGAGCTGAAGTGGCAAGTATTGATTAATGCGTCAAAAGGATGCGGCAAGTTACTGACAGAAAGGAAATGTTATCTGCCGATGATGGTTTGGATCCAGTTCAACCAAACTCGCCGGAAATGATCTATTTATTTGTTGCCAAACGGGTGAGAGAACCACAGGTACACTTTGCATAAACAGCACAAGAGTGACAGAATAAATGTTCACTCCTCTACATTTCATAGCCTGCTAGCGTGATAACTATTTTGTCACAGTACCTGCTGCGGCCTTGTTGAGGCCTTCCAGCTAGTGGGTACCAGGCCAATAAGACCTCCCTCGGGTACAGTCAAACTGCCAATTAGAAGTGATATACACAGCTGTGCTGTTCGGGTTTCATTTGGGTACGATAAAAGAAAATGCTTTGTAAAATTACTTTGGTTTATATATCTTATGGGAAGAGGTATTTCGCTTCATCAGAATCCAGCAACCGCGACATTTATATGAGCTTTTATTTCTGATTTCAGGTGTATAAAACCATGTGCGACGACAGATCCTTTTACAGACTTTCAATGAGGCAACGGCCTCAATCTGACCACACCAATCTCGGCCTACGAGGGGCTAGAAACTCTGGGGCGAGCGATTACCAAAACTCTGTTGCCAATCGATATAGTGAAGCTGTCGGCCAGTGTGCCACACTCATATCGGACGAATGGCAAGGTTCATCAACTGAGGCCAATTCTCACGACCTGTATCCTGCATACCATCACCTGAAACTGGGGCTACTGCAGCTCTCGAAAGATTTGTTCAGGCGATGGATGCCTGGGGTAGAGTACATGGCGCCACCAGAAGACAGGTTACAGCCCCAGGAACGATTTAGGACACCTCGTCGCTATTCAAGCAGGAGACAAGTGAAGGAAGAAGAAGACATTGATGATGACGGGCTCGTTGTTGTTTCTTATTCACCCCGTACCAGGGCATTTTTTCATTTTGCTTGTCCCTTTTACATCTATGACCCAGAAAAACACCAGCAATGCCTCCTCAGAAACGGCCTAAAGTCAATTGAGGGTGTTATTGAGCATGTCATGAAACACCACTCCCGATCCCCGTATTGTTCGAGATGCTACCGGAGCTTCAACTCGCTGATTGATCGCGATGATCACATTTTGAACGGTGGATGCAAGAAGCGCTACCCGGACCCATCGGATGGGGTCATTGAAGACCAAAAGGCCTTATTGATAAGGGCTAACGATCACTACTTGGATGAAAAGAGGCGCTGGCATCGTATCTGGTCTATCATTTTCCCGCCTGCAGAGTGGCCCCGGTCTCCATACCTGGATCGAGGCCGTGGGCTCAAAACATCGATGGCACGGGACTTCTGGGATCTATACGGCGTCCAACTTATCTTGGAGATTCTCGAGCATGAGAGGCTACCCACAACTCAAGAGAGTAACGCTCATGGTGTACTCTATGAGCTAGGGCTACAAGATTTGTTGAACATGGTTATTCAAGAGTAGGACTATCAAGAGTATCGGCTAGATTTCTAATGATGGATTGAGTGCTTAATTGTGGAGGGGTTCATGGCTTCAAAAGGATTGACCAACGTCTTGGGCATAGATAAAAGATAGAATTGTTTCGAACTTGAAAATCCTTTGTAAAATGGAGGACAATTAGATCTGAGGTTCCCACCCAAAGTCTAGTAGCGCAGACAGGATACAAGACGCCAAAAATATAAACACTTTCACATTAGACTTGTCAAAAGGTTGTCAAACTGCCACCTAAACTAAAGGTTAAGAAGAAAGAAAAAACCAAATAAGGACCCTGAACCCATAAGAATATGACCGATATTTCCCTCTAGGCCTGCAGACAAAATTTGCTCCTCTAAGGGCAACCGACACTGACACAAAAACAAAGAAAAAGAATAATAGAGAATGCATCTTTTGTAGTTGCAGTTGAGCCTCGCGGCTCTAAGCTTGACTTGAGTCTCTTCAAGTCTTCTAGAGTTTAGAACCTCCCTGGTTAGTATAATATCGAAGGGCATGTTGAGCATAGATGTATACATACTAAAATCCACACTATGAACCGCGGCGATTGACGGCGCTACCGTATAGATTCAAATCATCGTCGTCTTGAGAAATAAACTCACTTGCCGGTTCGAAACGAGCAGTAGGGTATCCCGAGTCAACAATGTTGTTCTCAGAAGTCGTATATGTCCCAAAGCCCAAAATTTGACTTGGTGCATAGTTAGTGTTAAACGTATTATTCCAAAGCGAGGAATTGTCGCCCTGACTCGCATTCAACCCAAGATGCGTTTCAAAAGCACCAGGATTGGATAAACCAGAGTCGTCTCCTAAACCTTGCGGTTGGGTGAAGGGTTGTAAAGGCTGAGAAGACAATGCTCGATTAGGAGGCATGTGGGTTGGCTCCGGTCCTCGCTGCACAGTATTCGGCGGGGCTTGCGGAGGGGGTCTTCTGGGTTGGGGTGCGGGTGATGAAGTGGTGTAGATCCTGTCCGTAGATCGTCTAGCAATCGATCGGATCTCTGCTGGCGATAGGCGTTGTAAAGATTGAAGCTCCGCTTCAATTATCAACTGCACCTGTGGACGTGGAAGAATAATCTCGACGTACGGCGATAGTGGACGGGGTTTCCCCGGAAAACACCTGTCCCACATGATATACCATCTAAAAGTTTCACTATGCCGCGGGTATACTCGAAGCTCTGTTCTTAGCTCTTCGAACTCTCGGAGTAACAAGACACCGGTTTGTTCGATATTCGCTATCTGACATTGGATTCCCTCAGTCAAGTGGCCTCGGCGCCTATGCTCAGCACCAATGCCATGAAACAGACAGCGACATCTTGCGCAATAGAGAATGACATCCTCTGGTAGAACAGTTTCAAACCCTAACCTCACCTCCGCTAACAGGTGTTGCCGCTTGATGTGTTGAATGACATCCGATAGACGGGTTAATCGGCGGCCCCTGCACTCATCATACCGGTGCGGGTCCAGTTTGCAAAATGGGCATTCGAACGACAGTATTGGCACCTTGGTATGAGGATATTTGGGGCCATCTCGTTGATCTACTCTGCCATTTTCTTCGTTGTTCTGGCCACTATTGGTGTTCAAGTCTTGGTAGCGGCGACGCTTGTTAGCCCTGCGACCAGGTGTAGGCGCCTGGTCTGGGGGAAGTTCTTGAACAGATGATTCACCAGTGACTTGGCGGGGCTCATTGTTACTGTTCCCCAGGTTCATCTTGGCCAATTTGTTGGAGAGAACATCTGGCCTTGAGGGCGGATCATTCCTCTTGTCCGATATGACGAATTCGGGTCTATTGGGTTGCTTGGATGCCAATGAAGTAATTGAATGAGAGAAAAATGAGTTGTAAAGGCCAAGCTTCGTAGCCATTGAGTGAGTGAAAGGTGAGATCGGCTCCTGGTGCACTTAAGGCGGGATTCAGTTAAGTGCGGGAGCCGCAAGTCGGGGCTGTTTACGGGAAGAAAGACAACCAGAGAGAGCATCCTTCAGGCCACACTTTAACTAACATTGTCATTGAATCTTTGGGCACTGATTCCATCAAACGCTCGGGTACCAAGCCTTTTCCTCAATATCCGCATGCCCTATGCCCTGAATGCACATAGTTGCATGTCTTCCAACACGAATGTGAACAGGCAATTGAATGTTCTTTCTGGTTGGAGATTTTATGATCAAACTCGAGGCCGATACGATATTGATTGGCGATGGAGCGTCCAAAAACTAAGCTTATGTCTTGCTTTGCCGACGGCCAGTTGTCCCCTACAGGCCCCACTGAAAATGCCTACAGCTGCCAACGCAGCGTTGAGGACCGAGGGGAGCCACGTCAATCCCAGCGAGGGCCTCTCGTCGGGCCTCGCCCACAGTTGAGGAGTCCTAGAAATACATACTCGATTCTGATATGCTAGCCTTGGAGATGATGAAGTTGTTTCAGCGAGGCTGCGCTGCGCTTGGTAAATGTCATTCATCATCGCTTGCAGTATACAACAGATGCCCAATTGTTTAAACATCAAGTCCACGATCGTGGATGGAGCAATCAATTGTGAGGACAGCAGACACAATTGTGCAAGATTTCAGGATTATATATGCTCTATAATTTGATGCCATCTCCAAGTTTTCAAAAGCAATACCTGACATGAACAACAGCTAAGTAAGAACCATGACGTTATCCGCCCCAACCCCCAAAAGGTTTGTTTCAATCATCGATCGTCTATACGCATTGCGTGCTAACAATGCCGTTCCTGCAGCCTTTCGCACCAACCGTGTGCAATCAAAGAATACAACGACCGCATTCGAGACTGGTTACTGGACCCAGGCCTGGATATCCAGGGCAGACTATTGGCTGGTGGCCACCTCAGCGTGCAGCCTCAGCCTCCAAAAGACGCGCCAACGAAACCACCACCCAAGGCACACATTTAGGTGGTCGCCTGTTTCAATCTCATTTCACATGTTGCGCGCGCCCTGCAGTTGCTTTTTTATTGCCTGCCACCGAATTGTGGCTGATAGTTCATGGCGATAATAGGGTCAAAGTGATTGATATAGTTGGTATTATTGAGTAATGGGGCCGGTCATCTCACCCCAGGTGATGAATGGGGAAAACAAGAAAAGGTGTCACACATGGATTTAGTCTGTTTTGATTTAGCGCATTTACTATCCGTTTTTTACTTATTGATTGCCAACACATCGGGCGCGTTTGTGTGACCTACTCCCCCGTGCTCATATAATTATAAACCAATCGATCCTAGCCGGATGACCAGATTATCCAACTCCAAACCAACGTGTACCCAATTGGGAAGAGTGACACCCATTCTCTAGCATTACCCGTTACAAAAACACGTAGCACTCGGTTATTCTCGTCTCATAGCTCCTGTGACTGACTGCCTTGGGTGCGCAGCACTTAAACCTCTGTACGCCTTGGCGCTCAAGTAATTTCACCAGTTCTTTGAAGCTGATACTTCGAACCTCCAGTGCAGGCAAGCGCGTATATATGCCGACGCTTTCCCCAACGTCCCACATTTCAGCTCGTAAAGTAAGCAAACCGTATTTGCAGGTTGGCTGATGATGTAGCCTCAAACATTTAACACAGGACCCCTCCGAAGAAAGGCTTTCAACTCATTTCTAAACAATGTCTTTAATGCAAGAAGCGGCTATGCATGAGTACATAAGGGAAAAAACAACAACCGAGAATCAAGCCACACCTTCAAAGTCAAGCTCACAATTCAATAAACGAATCTCACAATGCCCTTATGGAAGACCTATTTCACCAGCACCAACAAGATCAGGGACCTTCGATGTTTACTCACAAAAGTCAAGTATGAAAACTCTCTAGATCCGTGAATGATGCAAGGCTGATATACATCTCTTTCCAAGTACCTAACAAAGACCTGGTGGATGATTATCTGACAAGGACTTTAAAAGAAAATGCCTACTCATCTCAGGCTGTGTCATTGAACGGAATGGTCCTCCAGGGAGGCAAAATCTCTCGACGGCCAGATACTCCTATCCCGATTATACGAAATCCAGCGACTCCGGGTGGATCATCGTTGAATGCTCACCGATTTTCTTCCAACATGCTTAGCAATCAGTTTCCGAAAGAAGAAGAGAAGCAGAGTCTGCCGTTTCCAGCCCGTAGTACAACCCCTAACAAAAAAAGACGTACAGCTGGATTTAGCGATGAGCTCTATGACCTTGATGAAGATGGTTATCAAAACCCCAACGAAAACGTTAAGAAATTCGCTTGCCCTTACTTCCGAAAGAATCCAGAGCGCCACCTGGAATGCATAAACCTAAAGATGGTCCGCATCTCCGACGTCAAGCAGCATTTGAAGAGAAGACATACAGCGCCTTACCCCTGTCCGAGATGCTCTGAGGGGTTCTTGTCTCTGAACCTGCAAGAGGATCATATCCTGCAACAGACTTGCTCCCTGGGATCTGGAGCGAACTGGGATAGTGTTTCGCTGGCTTCACAGAAAGCCCTCCAGGCTCGCTTTGGAAAGGGCCTTTCACCAGAGGCACAGTGGTACGGAATTTGGAAAATTCTGTTTGGAGTACCCCGTACTATGCCGAAGCCGCATCTGGACGGCGTCGTTAAAGAGGTTACTGGGATGCTACGCGGCATCTGGATGGATGAAGGTCGACAACTGATTTCTGAATTCGTCCAGGCAATGGACCAGCCGCCCAGCTACAATGATCAACTATACCAATTACTTGCGGGGCTTCTTGATAAAGTTGAGGCTCGCTTTGAACAAAAGCCTTCAGAGAGAATTTCCAGGAAAGCATCCCTTGGTTCTGAACGAAGCCCCGAGGGGCCTACCGGAGTGCAGTTGGATACCATTTCTCATCTCACGACAGAGGATCCATTTGCAACAGATGGCAGCCAGCGGTGCGTTCCATCTTACAATACTGCGATCTTGCCTTTCGATTTCTCAGCTACGGCATCCGAGGTTTCTGAAATTTCCTATCAAGCATCAGAGTTCAGCTTCACTGGAACGCAGCTACCACAGACTCAGTATTCTTATACTGATATTCCCATATCGGATTTCCATCTTTCGGATTACAGTCAGCAGCAACCTATTGTCATGGATGGAGCTATGTTGTGAAATATGAATAGCTTTTCAGTTAGTCTAATTGACGGTAGTACAGGCTTCTCGAGTTGACGTATTGTTTTTGGTTCTTGAGGATACTTAATATTAAAGTAACATCTTTGCAACTCTATAACATAAACTGAAGTAAAACTATAGAACTCACTATGCCTGACTATAAGTTTACCAAGGTCAAAGAGCTGTTGAAGTCGGCATGGGAGGCAAGAGCTAAACTCTGCTGATGTTTATGTAGTTCTCCGAGGCTTGGAAGATCCACTCCCAGGGGATATAGCACAGGTAGGAGCAGATCAAACGTTTCAAACTTGGAATGTTGTAAATTGAAGCTGTGCGATATTGTAAGTCAGTGGCCACCTAATATTCCCAAATTTCCCGTTAATTCTGTGCTTTCTAGCGGCACTCTCTCGCGTTGACAAGACTGTCGGTTATCAAACCGGCACTCAGCCATGATTCATCAGCAAGATTTGACGTTTCACAAGCTGACTCACGGCGCACGATTTTACCTAAAAGGGTAAGCTTCAACTTCGATTAGACCCCACTTGAACCTTGAAAAGGATGATCTTGTGGTCAATGGTGAAAACAAGAGAACTAACAAAACTATTTATATCAATATTCTTCCCAGATCAACGTTGATTTTGTTCAGTTATCGAACTAGCATGGACATTTAAAAAAAAAAAATTCTCTTACTCTTCCCTCATACACACCTTTTTCTGAACCTCTCAACAATAGAGGCGCTTACCGTCCAAGAATATCTACAGTGCCAATAGCTCAACCAGCATGTCCAACCATCCCAACTATTATCCACCACCTGGCCCTCCACCTGCTACCAATACGAATCAGCCCCCAGCAGGTTATTCTCCATACTATAAGGCATCTCTCAACCCACCTCCCAGTTATCAGCAACCTATCTATCCAACTGCACCCGGGCCTTCTGGCTTTCAAGGACCACCAAGCTACTGCCCTCGTGTAGGCTTCATCAGATTACCCGCAAAGTTCCATATCTGGAATGTCATGACCAGCGGCGGCACCAGCTGCCTCGAGCTCGGACCTCACCTCAAAGGTCCAGTTGCCTACTCTGCAAAGATGTTCTCCAGCAGCAGACTCAAGATCAAGGAGGGTCCATATGCATCGGCAAATCTGCCTATCTGCACTATAGAGAGTCGACACACTTTCAGTAGCAAGAGCACCATCACCTTTGATGGCTTTCAAGCAAACTTCGTGGAGACGAGTATGTTGAACGAAGGCGCAACCTGGCCCTTTGATGTTGAGGTCAATGGTACCCCTCAAAGATGGCAGTGGAGAAAAATGAAGACACAAGAATCATCAACACTTGGGCAGATTGTTGAAGCATTTTCTGAAAGTGACCTCGGAAGTTGGAAGCTTGTCCCTGTTTTAGGACAGGGCTGGCCTGTCGCTACCTTCGAGGCGTCTGGAGGGAATACTTTCGAAGATAACGCGGCACTTGGAGTATTTGAGTTCCACGGTCCCGCTGCTGTTGGCAACTTGGGTGATTTCTTTACAAATGTATCTATTGCGATTCTGCTGCGCATTATATCGCAACATTACATTAGTAGGATTGCGGCCTTGGCTGGCTCATGATCGCACGACATCTCCTTGATGAAGAGATAGCAGTTGGGCATATATGGCAATAGCTCGCAAAGTCCTATCAAATGACCCCGGAATCGCATACACTGTATTTAAACCGTGACCATCCGTTTTAGTATCCTTCTTTGCATATCTTGTGCAGCAATATGAGTCTAAAGTTTTGTTCCATGACTATTGAGAAGTGGCGTGACTCAGCCGCAGCCTGATTTGATACATGTCCAAGGTACCGTAGGGGCTCGACATTGAACGAATTAGAGGTGCATAGACTTCAGCTTGTCAACACCAAAATGCAATATTTACCAGGATGGATTGCTCATTGCCCCGCACGCTTTCCTTTCTTCAGATGATGAGGTCTCTCACTTGCGACCACCCGAGGGTGCTCTGTTAACAGTTGTTCATCGCAAAATACCATTGTCCCATGAGATCCAAGGCGATCTCGGGCTTTTTATTAATTGTATCCACCTCGACGTCTTGTCTGTCTGAGGAATATTCTGTAGCTAGTGTCTTATCCTGGGGAGTTGCCAATCTGCCTTGCGCACTACTTCATGGCGTTTGGTGGCGTCCGCAAGAAGCTGACTGCAGCATGGAGGGCACCTAGACACTTGAAAATCAGCCTCATGGCCCTAAGTTGCTAATCTAGACAGCCATTTCTCACTGCGAAGTTGGCTCCAGAACTTCCCCCATCCTTCATTCTACTTCGTAACTGATCCGTAGCTTCACCCTTCTAATCGTCATTATGCCAGGGAAATATAATGATTCAGTAATATCTTTCAAGACAGACTCAGAGCCCGAAGACGAGAGCGAGATTGCGGCTCTCGAAGATTTTACGCAGTCACATGTAGATGTTGACTTCTCCGACGATGAGGGATCTACCTCAACCGCTCCCCATATTTCTTGGCGACGACCCTCGCAGAGCTTGTACGTGACCTTGTCAAGAATCAATGAGGGCTTCTGGTCGTGGCCTTTACTAAATTATTCCAGCATCAGAAATCAAGCTAGAGAGCTCAAGATATCGTCAGCATGCCGTATATGCGACCAGCCGGGACGACCCGAGGAGCTCATATTCTGCAGCGGCTGCGGAACACCATGGCGACCAGCGCATAATAAATGTCTAGCAAAGCATCGCGCACATGTCCCCAGACGTGTCAGACGCAGGTCAAGTCTAGGTGACGAAGAATGCGATGAGGTCGATTACATCGACTATGTCTTCACGCGATACCTACTCCGCCCGCCTTCACCAACCTCAAGGCCAGAGTTACACGCGAACGATGTGACGTGCTCATGGATTGGAGTCCCTGTGTTCCAAAGCGTTGATAGGCCGCAGATTCATATCTGGAGTCGTCTTCATGATCTACTGCAGATGTCGCGCACAGCCCGAAAGCGACAATACCCCAACTTGATCTCTTTCATCGGAGATACAGGCTCGGGGAAAAGCACCTTGATTCGGACGATGATCAAAATGGCTCGACCAGAAACACCCCAAGATGAATCTGTGCCGGTGCCTGGACTGCCAGAAGATCGTTTCGTTTCGACGAGTAGTGATATTCACGCTTACGCCGACCCTCTCACCCTGTCCAGCAGGTCCCCAATGGTATATGTCGGTGAGCAATGAGGAATATGACTCTTCTGCCGACTACTGACAGGTGTAATAGACTCTGAAGGCTTTGTGGGGTCTGACCGGCCAGTCTCACAAGAAATAGTCACGGCGCTATCGGAACCAGGATGGCTTCTTCAATGCAAGTTTGGGACAAATGCCGCTGAACACCGAGTCCAAATATTCTATCAGGAGCAGCAAGACCGGCTACTGAAGAAAGTGAATCAGTTTCTCGATGGCGCGGAGAACAGAATCAACGTTGACTGGGGTCGCTTGGACTACCCAGATCCGCGATCATCTGTGGTCCCGAGAACATCGAATGGGCGAAGGTTGTGCCGTGTCCAGCATAATACTCGAAAACTCATTGTCAGCCATTTGTATCCTCGGGTACTGTATGGCTTCTCAGATGTCGTATGCTTTGTAACAACGAATGGAAGATCATCGAATACCTTTCTGGGTGAACTCATTGACTGGGCACAAGAATCACATGACCGCATTCTGAACCAGAGAATGAAGCCTTCCCTCATCATAATCATCAACAAAGATGTCGAGACTGGCCTGTACTCAAGCTCATCGACAGACCCGACCGAGCAACTCCTTCGGAGCTTTGAAAACACGGAACGATTTGAGAGCTTGCAGTATCTTTGGGAGGACCGGGAACACCCTATCAAAAGCACGGCGGATCTTCTCAGGTGTTACTACAGCGACTTCAAAGTCGTCCTCATTCCAGCCCTGACCCGCAAGAGTTCACCTGCCGAAGCCATTTCAGTCAGCAAAAGCATTAAAGAGCTTTATGAAACTATCAGAACTTCGGTTGCGAAGGTTCGGAACGCGAAGATACACAACGGTACCGAGTCGGACTTGGCGACACTTAATACGCACCTCAGCAGGTCGTTGAGTGTTTTAGGTCAAGATCTTCGCGCTGCCCTTGATCTTCATGACATAGTCAAGGAAGACTCGCCAATTCCTACAGAGCTGAGTGACCACATGGCTGCAACCCTTCAGCAAATGTGCACAGCCCGCGGCCTCGATAATACTGATGAAATTGGAGGAGAGCAACAGCTTGTGGATAGCTTTACTCCATATGTTGGCGCGTGTATCAGTGCGCAGACCAGCTGCATCGAAGACAACGGTACAGAACTCATGATGCTTATACAAACCGTAAAGCTGATAACAACAGAGGTTAGAAGAACCACGAGGGACAAACTAATCACCGAAGCCCAACGCGGCCTCCAGAAATTTCGATGGCGTCATTGGCGATGTGAAGCGCTTGATCCACATGGCAGAAGACGATGTCAGAATTACTGCAATGGGCATGAGAAAGGACATCAGTTCAAATCCGACTCTACTAACAGAACAATAAACAGCATAAGAGACAAATCTAGTGATAGATGCTCTTGGCATCCCGATAAGTTTGCTCGACGTCTTCGCGAAGAGATAGCACGATCACAGAGGGGAGGCCAAGCTATTAAGAGGCTCACTTCGTTGGCGAGGGTAATACGACTTACAGAGCTACAGAGCCAACGGACGTGTTTCACATGCCTTTCCAACTGTCCTACTAACATGCTTCCATGTCAACGATTTCAACACGGCATCTGTCAGACTTGTCTTGAGAGATTTGCTCGACAGACAAATGGTGGCTCGATATTGGTGATTGGGAAGTGCCCACTTGGCTGTGCTCTCAAGACTGGGACGTGGAGTATCAGAATCAAACCGAAAGCTGCTGGACCTCGTGTATTGTCACTTGATGGGTAGGCTTCTCAACTGCATATGAATTTCGTAACACAGCTAACCGTTATTAACAGAGGAGGTGTACGCGGTATTGTTGAGCTTTATGTCCTGAGCCAGATCGAGCAGCAAGTCGGTTACGGCATATCGATTCACGAGCTATTCGACCTGGTCGTTGGTACAAGTACAGGTGGCATTGTCGCGTTAGGGGTATTTCATGAGCGATGGTCAACGCGCGATGCTATCACAAGATTCCAGGCCTTGGCAAAGCAAGCATTCACTCTCCGACTCGGTCTTGGTAACTCCTTCATTAAGACAATGGTGCAGCCCTTTTACACGTTTAGATACACAAGCGACGGCATCGAAAACGCCTTGAAGCAATCCTTCGGGAGATCGCGATTTCTCTTTGGACCATCGATGGATCTCAAGACCAACTTCCGAGCGACGACCGGTGGAAAAGACTGGGTCAAGGTTGGCGTTGTGTCATGCTTACAAGGTCGGGCGCAGCCAACGTTGATTGCCAACTATTCCAGAAACCCCAGCCGAGATAAGGATGACGGTAAGCTTTAGATCGCACTTGACTTGGAGGTCCTTGTTGACCCAGTACTCCAGAAGACTATCTATCTCGAGAAGATGAGCAATCTCGGGACTTCAAGATTTGGGAAGCGTAAGTCGACTCATCACGGCGTAATTCGTATTACTGACTCCTCTAGGGCGAGAGCAACCTCAGCAGCACCAGTATTCTTTCAACCCTTCGTTCACAGTAAAACTCAGAGGTCCTACGTCGACGGTGCTCTTGCCTACAACAACCCTGTCTCTTTAGCCTATTCCGAGGTCGAAAAGATCTGGCCAGATTCCCTTCCCCCGGATATTGTCCTCTCAATCGGAACTGGGGTAGTCGTCGAACCAAAGTCTGGAAAGATGAAAACGAAGCGAGATTCAAAAGTAGAAAGTTTAAAAAAGCTTCTGCCTGGAGGTTACCGAAAGCAGATCGAAGCAGGATTAGGCATAATCCAAAGCTCCATGAGCTGTCACGAAGCGTGGAGGGAGTTCAAAAGATTGTCTATCCCAGAACCTCGACTTCGAGACAATTGCCATCGCCTTAATGTCGGGTTAAGACAGCGCGTCGAGATGGATGACGTAAGGAAGATGGAGATGCCTCTTGAAGATTGTGAGAAATACCTCTGTTATGATACCGAGACCATGTACTATAACAGAGGTTACAGAACAGCTTTTCAACACGTCCAAACTGTATCGAAGCGACTCCTCGCATCATTATTCTACTACGTCGGACCTCTTCAAGACACGATGAAAGGAGGGAAATATGAGGGAAACATCTTTTGCAGACTGGAGCCCGGATCAGCGTCTGCAAGAAACTTATTGCGAGAACGCATTCGGTTCAGACTTGGGCAACTTCCGGAGAACAGTGTCAATCCTGTGTATTCCCGCATGCAGCATCATCATGACAGTGCAGGATTTAAACCCAGGGATTTATCAGCTCATGTGGTTTTCAAAGCTGCAGATGGGACGTTTGAGCGGTACATCGAGGTCAATATGCCTCAATGGGAAGAAATATGGGAGCCAATATCAGGGTTTTGAACTTACTTCAGGCCAAAAAAGGGCCGAGTGCACAGCGGTTTCTGGTATATTAGCCGTGAGCCTTTGCATCTCCCAGGTCCAAGCGCACCAATATTTAACTTCTGTTGATATCCATAAGCTTTCTAACCCTGATAGACATAACCAACCGATTCGGCGCCTGCTGATCGTGACCTCATACTTTAATGTATTATGCTTTTATTAAAAGTTATTACTATTAGGCTATTTATAGTGTTACATCAGTCCGCATTCTGCCTGAAACTGCACGCTTTACTCCCCGCATCCCCGCGGCTCCCCGCACTCGTTGATAATATCCGATAGGCTTCAACTGAGGTTAGAGAATTGCCGATCGTCCCATATGCCGTTCTGAGAACACTGCATCATTGGGTTTTCATTTGCTCGGCTATGGTGAGCCGCAAATGAGCATATGCATGACTCCGCAATAACCGGAGCATAGAAAGATCATTAAGTGATCAGGCGGAGTGGAATAGTAAAGCATAAAAGCAGACGACTCTGTTGTCAAAACAAGGGTTATTTTTCAGGCCAAGTAACACCATGTTGCTCAATCTTCAGGTCGCTGCCAGCGCTTTATCACTTTCTGTTCTGAATGGACTGGCTACAGCTGCTACGCCTTATACTCTTCCTGACTGTACCAAGGAACCTTTGAGCAAGAACGGAATATGTGACACCTCGGCGTCCCCTGCTAAAAGAGCTGCTGCCTTGGTCGCTGCTTTGACGCCCGAAGAGAAGGTTGGCAATCTGGTTAGGTAAGAGACTCGCTCACGATGACTATTCGGATATCGGGGCTGACTTGAAGTAGTAACGCAACTGGTGCGCCTAGAATTGGACTACCACGGTACAACTGGTGGAACGAAGCCCTCCATGGACTCGCTGGCTCTCCGGGTGGTCGCTTTGCCGACACCCCTCCATATAACGCCGCCACATCGTTTCCCATGCCTCTTCTCATGGCAGCCGCTTTCGATGATGATCTTATCCACAGTATCGGCAATGTCGTCGGCACCGAAGCGCGTGCGTTCACTAACGGCGGCTGGCGCGGAGTTGACTTCTGGACACCCAACGTCAACCCCTTCAAAGATCCTCGCTGGGGTCGTGGCTCAGAAACCCCCGGTGAAGATGCTCTTCACGTGAGTCGCTATGCTCGATACATCGTGAGAGGTCTTGAAGGCGATAAAGAACAGCGACGTATTGTTGCGACCTGCAAGCATTACGCTGGAAATGACTTTGAGGACTGGGGAGGGTTTACACGTCACGACTTCGATGCGAAGATCACTCCTCAAGACTTGGCGGAGTACTACGTCAGACCTTTCCAGGAGTGTACTCGTGATGCCAAGGTCGGCTCCATCATGTGCGCTTACAACGCCGTCAACGGTATTCCCGCCTGCGCGAACTCTTATCTTCAGGAGACTATCCTCAGAGGGCACTGGAACTGGACGCGCGATAATAACTGGATCACTAGTGACTGTGGAGCTATGCAGGATATTTGGCAGCATCACAACTATACCAAGACCAACGCTGAAGGTGCTCTCGTCGCTTTTGAGAACGGTATGGATTCTAGCTGCGAGTATACCACTACCAGCGACGTCTCCGATGCCTACAAGCAAGGCGTCTTGACTGAGAAGCTCATGGATCGATCTCTGCATCGTCTCTTCGAGGGTCTTGTGCATACTGGTTTCTTCGATGGTGCCAAAGCACAATGGAACTCGCTTAGTTTTGCCGATGTCAACACCAAGGAGGCTCAGGATCTAGCACTCAGGTCCGCCGTCGAGGGTGCAGTCCTCCTGAAAAACGACGGTACACTGCCCCTCAAGCTCAAGAAGAAGGATAGTATTGCTTTGATCGGATTCTGGGCCAACGATACATCCAAGCTCCAGGGCGGATACAGTGGGCGTGCTCCCTTCCTTCACAGCCCGCTGTACGCAGCTGAGAAGCTTGGTCTTAACACCAACGTTGCTTGGGGCCCGACACTGCAGAACAGCTCGTTTCACGATAACTGGACTACCAATGCTGTTGCTGCTGCAAAGAAATCTGATTACATCCTGTACTTTGGTGGTCTTGACGCTTCAGCTGCTGGCGAGGACAGAGACCGTGAGAATCTTGACTGGCCTGAGAGCCAGCTGACTCTGCTCCAGAAGCTCTCCAGACTGGGTAAGCCTTTGGTTGTTATTCAGCTTGGTGACCAAGTAGATGACACTGCTCTTCTAAAGAACAAGAAGTTCAACAGTATTCTTTGGGTCAACTACCCTGGTCAAGATGGCGGCACTGCAGTGATGGACCTACTCACCGGACGCAAGAGTCCTGCTGGCCGTCTACCCGTCACGCAATATCCGAGCAGCTACACTGAGCAAATTGGCATGACCGATATGGACCTGAGACCTACCAAGTCGTTGCCTGGAAGGACTTATCGCTGGTACTCCACTCCAGTTCTGCCCTACGGCTTTGGACTTCACTACACCACTTTCAAAGCCAAGTTCAAGTCTAACAAACTGAACTTCGACATCCAGAAGCTTCTCAAGGGCTGCAGTGCTCAATACTCCGACACCTGCGCTCTACCCCCCATCCAAGTCAGCGTCAAGAACACTGGTCGTATTACCTCTGACTTTGTATCTCTTCTCTTCATCGAGAGTAAAGTTGGACCAAAGCCATACCCGCTCAAGACACTTGCAGCTTATGGCCGCTTACATGATGTTGCGCCGTCTGCTACAAAGGATATCTCACTTCAGTGGACGTTGGATAATATTGCACGAAGGGGAGAGAATGGCGATTTGGTTGTTTATCCAGGGACCTACACCCTGTTGCTGGATGAGCCTACGCAAGCGAAGGTTGAAGTCACATTGACTGGAAAGAAGGCTACTTTGGACAAGTGGCCTCAAGACCCCAAATCAGCATGATTGCACTCAGGGCATCAGTAGACAATAGTTGAATCATGTAGTCTCATATATATCACGTCTATAGCTTAAATCCAAGGCTCTGCCCTTCATGTCCACAGTAATAAATTCCTTTCTTTGTCCATTGCATTGATAAACGTGTACTATAAATGGTTGTCAGTAAGATCGCGCGTAAGCCGAAGCTAAAAGAATACTTGAGACGCACCTCCATGAATCTCGGCATGCCATATACCCTATCGCCGATCCAATTGTCCTCATTGCTCACTGGCCTCAGGCCCATCGCCTCCAGAGAATACCACCACTTCAACCAGGATCTAAGGCCATTTGGAACCGTGACGCCATCTGGTGCTTTCTTGAGATGCATCTCGACCAACAACTGACCAAAAGGCAAAGTCACATTGTCATTATTTCGCTGGTCCTTACCAGACTCGATCAGGGACGTCAGAGCGTCAAACTCTGCCCCTTCGATGTCCATCTTGATGAGATCAACGTATGAGTGACCATTCACCTTCATCAGATCCTGTATCGAAAACACAGGCGGTCTAGCCTTGCTGTCTGATACCTTTCCAATCATCGCCTTCTGGAACTTGGCACGCGACCATATGAACTCGGGAACTTGCTGCGCCCACTTCTCAACGGTGCCATCATATCCCCATATGCGAGCATTCGTGCGCTGCAACAACTCAGCCTCAAAGGAAGAGTCATCACTCACGCCGAATGAGTAAACAATAAGTTCCCGTGCCTTATTCGAGTCTGACGATGGGCCAGGACACTCCTTCTCATAGCGCGTCATACCACATATTATCTTGCCGCCATCGCTGATTGAGCCAACTCGTTCAAGATCGTGGGGACAGAAGAAACTTGGGCGGGCAAAGTCCCAAACATTGAAGGGGTTCATGTATCCGTCGGGAAACTTTTCATCGTAGCCGACTACCTGGGCCATTTCCTCACGAGCTTTGATAGAGCGTTTCCATAGCTTTTCGGCATGTGCAAGTCTTGAGTTTAGATGAGGATCCTTGCTGAAGACGTCTGCATGACTTTGTAACGATAACAATGTTGAGAAATGAGGGGACGTCCTTGTGAATAGTACTGTACAGAGCAGTATTGTCGCTAAGACGAAGCTAATTGTGACCAGTTTTTGAGACATGGCTATGGTGAAGTGGGTCACTGGAAGCCAAATGGATTTTCAGCATGAATCATAAAATAGATATAGGGTAGTAAAGAAACATAAAAAAGATTGACTGACATTAAAAATACTCAACACAGCTGATATCGGCCATAGGTTTACGGTGAATTGAGCTAATTACCCCTTTTTCACTGCTGTTTTGAGTTTCACCTGAAGTGGCACGATCTGCTCAGTGCCTTGAATGAGCAGACGTGGACTCCAGATTAAGAGGGCTAGTCCTACACGTTGAGCTCGGATCAATTTGCCGAAACCGGGATAAGCGGCACCGAAGATCGATCCAGGTTAGGCTTCTTCTTTTCACGATTCCTCAAGGACTCTTCAAAAATAGAAAACACAACGAGAGATTTGCATATCAGGTGAACAGCGTTCCTCATACTATTGTACAATGCCACACCCTTTATATCTAAATACCTGCGAGCTGTCTTCTTTACGCTCATTAGAGACTCCTACGTCAGCACTAAGTCAACCGTCATTCCTTTAGACCCACAGTCTCGACTCTTCTGCCGGATTCCCGTGAGCCGCTCGGTGTTTTACGACAGAGACCAATCAATGGCAAACTAAGACATCAGGGGTACACCATGAAACGTCAACGCCTCTGCACGGCCCTCGTCTCGTATTCCCACGATAGCATCGTCCAATTTTCTTGGCCTTCTTCCCAAGCCTCTCACGACTTCTCGGTTTTGAAGTCCTTGTTTCATAATTGGCGTCCCGACATGTTAGCCAGCTATGGATCACTACACCATCACTCTTATCATCCTCATCATACCGCTCATTTTTGCTTCCTATTCGCATCACAGACATGTGACATTAAAGCTGGTCCGAGGCTCGGGGGAGGAGGCCAGTCGTCTTGACATGATCGACGATGAGATTCATGATGTTGATCATGAGTCGACTCATGACAGATACTACAATTTTCGCAACAAGTTTCTGTGGGTCTACGGTCTGGCCATGGCCGCAGAATGGCTCCAGGTGAGTTTCCGGAAGAGAAGGATGACACCTAGCAGAAAGATATCTGACTTTTGCTGCTCTATGTAAGGGGTCCTATCTGTACAGCTGTTTGAAGAATACCCATAAACTCTCAGAACCTGCCATTGCAACTCTTTTTGCTACTGGCTTTGTCTCCGCCGGAATCAGCACTGTATTCATGGGATCACTTTCCAATCAGTATGGCAAAAAGTTCATGTGCCAATGCTACTGTGTCATTTACTCAGTTTCTTGCCTCACCATGCTCTCCGGCAATATACTATTACTGTTTGCGGGTAGGTTAATAGGCGGATTTTGCACTACATTACTTTACTCAACCTTTGAGAACTGGATGATAGCCGAGTATCAACGACAAGAATTCGGTGACCGTGGAACTGCATTGAGTACCATATATAGCATGATGGCTGCGACAAATGGCTTTGTTGCTGTCGCAAGTGGTATTGTAGCTCAAGTGGTCGTGAATGCCTTGGGTTCACATACTGCCCCCTTCTTACTCAGTATCGTCTGTCTAAGCCTGGCACTGGCGGTTATCACTCGGTCCTGGGTAAACTCTGCCTTTAGGCCCATTGCACGTTGTATCAATTGTTAACGCAAGATCAGGCGGAGAGCTTTACATCACCCATCAGATCCTCAGTCACCGAAACCTCATGGAAGGTCAGCGCCATCTCTCTCATGAGTATGTAATTACGACATATCGCCGTTGAATGGAGCTGACACTATGAGTAGAAGACCCAAGTCTGGTTATTCTGACACTAACCATGTGCTTCTTCGAGGGCTCTGTATACGTTATGCTTTATTCTTGGCCACAGACAATCATGTCAGCTCGTGCTCAAGAAAAGATATGGGCTAATCCTCCTTTCGGCACCATATTTGCGAGTTTGATGGGTGCAATGTCTCTGGGATCCTTTTCATTCCTCTATGCCTCGCGTGAGGGAAACTCGATACAAGTTTCATCGCGCACAATTCAGCTTGCGTTATCCATCTCAGCTTCAGGTCTTCTGTTGACGATTTTACTACAAGACGAGTTGAGTCGCTTCTGGGCGTTTTGCCTCTTCGAGACATGTGTCGGACTGTATTATCCGACCATGGCCTACTTGAAAGGTCGGCTTGTTGAGGAGGAGCGACAAAGTCAAGTTTATGGGTTGATGAGGGTGCCACTCAATGTCTTCACCGTGCTGTGTCTAACTACTGTCAGTGAAGGTATGTTGCGAATCCTTTCCCTAGTTTTACGTCTAAGGTGGATATGCTTACGATAAAACCTAGGAGATGAAAGCCGCGAGAACAGGTTTATAATATGCAGCAGCCTTCTCTTGCTTGGCGTTTTATTGATGTCTCGGTTTGATCCTAAGCAAAACAGATCCTAGTAAATAGCCAACTATTATCTATAGCGTTTCAAGGAACCAACGTAGATGTTCACGGCACGCATGCAGTGTCAAATGCAATGCAAGGATACGTCTTCGAATTCTTAAAGCTACGGCCCCATCTAACATACATTTGTAACTCCACCTACCATCCTCAACCTGATCTGCCTTCATAACAGCATACTTGAAGATATTAAGCAAAGTATCCGAATCCTCTAACCCGACCGAGATTCTGATTTGAGCCGTTGAAAGTCCCAAGTCACTCATGTTCAACTCCTTATCATCCTTGTAAATAAGATACGTGAATCCTAGAGCGATGGTCCTATGAGCAGCAAAATGAGGCCCATAGTATGTGTGAAGATTGTCGTAAAACTTAATGGCGCTCTCTTGTGAATTGAACTCAAGACCGAAGAGACAACCATATCCTGGCGTAAAGTCGGTTGTGGGCGTTCGCATGAAAACGTCATAGTTACCATGTGCTTGAGAATGAGGGACGGTGGGATAATAAACGCGCTTTACGCTGCCCTGTTCGACCTTGGTGCGCTTGTAGAGCCAGTCCGTGAGCACCTTTACGTTCTTGTTGACAACAGTAGCTCGGTGAAGGTAGTCCTCACTGTTGTGTCGCAGCGTCCTTGCGTCGCCAATGTAAAGATCATTGACGTAGTCCTGGTCAACGATGTGCTTCAGGTCGTTGTAGATTCGACTCGAGGAGTTGAGAACAAAGCTGCCAGCCAAGACGTCTGCGTGGCCGCTGAAAAGCTTGCTCAAACTTGTGACTACAACGTCAGCGACGGGAAGTACATCAACGTTGCAGAATCCACCATCGGTGTCGTCAACGATGAGAGCGAAGTGGAGGTCATCGGCTAGCTGTCGAAGACGAGGAAGGTCTGATGTAAACAGAAGTGGATTGCTCGGGCACTCGGTCCAAATCGACAAAATGGGACATCCTCTGGCCTTTTCATCCCTGATAAATTGCTCAATCTCATCCATCTTGCTACCGATAGGGAAGAACTGAAAGCCAGGGCCATACTTCTTTAGAACATGACGGGTTTCATAGAAGCAAACACCCAGCATAACGCTCTTGCGCTCACTGCTACCGGCCAGGCGCTGAAGATATTGATGGATGTTGTAAATAGCCGCCATGCCCGATTGGAAGAGGTAAACATCTGAAGGCTGTACCTTTTTCTCTCTAACAGTAATAGACGCGCGCTCAAGAAGATATGTGATGCGCTCACAGAGCACCTTGTGAGGCGTTTCGTCGTGGTTTAGAACGGACGTAGCGTCAATTGGCACCTCTCGTAGACCAGACAAATTGGCTGGGACATGTTCTGCAAAGCGGCTGGAGACCGCAACACCGGTATCTGACCACCACGTCATGACGTGGAACAGCTTGTCCAACGGAAACATCACAGCATAGAGATACAACTTGCTCCCTTCTGTCGAATTACTCTCAAAGGCTCTGATTGATACCGATTGAGAGTCCAGAGTTTCAAGTCCATCTGTGCGATCAGGGGTTGTGATGTAGTTGGCGCATGCTTGAGCGACTTGCAGCCTTGGAAATATAAAGCATGTGTACTTTGTCAGATCTAGCCCTGATAGTTCCGTGACCACTTGGACAAGCTTCACACGAGAGATTCACAGTTAGCCGCCAGTCCAATACTGCTTGGAGACGTAAAGTCAAGGCTTACCTGAGCGCAATCCTTACGAGGTAGAATGCGTGGGTAGATGCTAACGATCTTGGATAGATGAGCAGGGTCTCGTTCTGCAAGCCTCACCAAGGCCTTCCATCCTGGGAAGTGCGACGTGATAGCGTGGCGAGGAGCTGGCGGCAAAGCATGAGACCATGGTGTATCGATTTTGTCTGGTTCAGGTATATCTCGGAGTTCGAAGCTGTTGGAACCCATTTTCGGCTATCAGGCCGATGAGTACAATGCCTCGAATAAGAGTGCGAGTGCAGCTCTAGAGTGATCCGGTTCTCATTGCTACTTATCAGGCGAAGATTAGAGTTGGCTATACTGAGCGAATGATTCGCACAGACAATGACTGTTGTGTCTTAGATGGAAGTTCGTACAGCTTGTAATCAGTCGCCGGTGACCATAATGATAGACCGGGATACAATAAAAACTTGAGTACTTCAAACGGTGCAGCTTAATGTGTTCTCAAGTTTCACCGAGCTACTTTTCCCTGTGGTTGGTGGCCCATGCTCTGATCTGCAAATGTGCCGCCGACGGAGTTTATAAGAATTAGCGGTATATGCCATTTGGCTACTTCTTATCGCCGTCGACGGGCCTTTTAATGACAGTTGAAATAATTTAGCAGGCTTAGGAGCAAACTCGATGCGTAAAAACAGCCCTTCATGTATACGTCAAGTTAGAAACAAGCTTGCAAACTATAGTCTAATATTTTTAATAATATTAATTAATTTAAAATATTAAAGGTAATTTTAAATAAAAATAAAGTGTTTATAAAATTAAATTAATTATTAATCTTTAAATATAATAAAATATAAATTAAAATATATAATTTAAAAAATAAAAAATAAATCTTTAAATTAAATTTTTTTTTAAGTTTATAAATTAGCCTTAAAAGGTATATTTAAGTATTTTTAAAATTTAATATAATTTAAATATTTATTACCTTTATACCTAATAAAGCTTTATTAAGTTAAATTATTATAATTAACTGCCTTAATTATAGCTTAAACCTAGCTTATAACAGGGTAGGTTCTAAACAGGAAAACTAATCCATACTAGGTTTAATATTTACAGAGTTATAGGGCGTTATACTAAGCAGTTATAAGTATTATATCTCTTAATAGTAAATAAAGCAGGTTAGGCATATTTAAATAAAGAAGTCTTATTAATAGCTAGTAAGCTAAGGTTTATTTACTACTTAAAGAATATATATATATACTAGGTAGCTTATAGTTTAAGTATTAAGGCTTATAATAAGTTATAAGCTAGATTATAAGCCTATTATAAGTTTATAGGCTAGCTTATAGTTAATTATTCTTAATATAATATAAGTTAATATATTATTAGTTAATTTTTATAGAAGTATATATAATATAAGTACTTTTTCTTATTAAGTTATAATATAATCTCCTTCCCTTCCTTTAATCTTACCCTTAAGACCTATATATTTACTTTCCTTTTATATAATCTTAATATATATTAACTTAAACTTATAATTTTTTTATATATTTTATTAATAATATACTAGAATTTAAGGCTACTTATAATTACTATATATAAGTTATTTTAATTAAAAATACTAGTTTTCTTATTATATTATATAGCTATTATAAACTGCATTACTTAAAGTATTAGGCAAAGGAAGGTTATTTTAATTATATATAATATACTTATTATAGTTATAAGTATAATAGTAAAGGCATTTTAATTCTTAAAGGTAAGTTTATAATCTCTATTTATATTTTTCCTTATTAACTTAGTTACTTTTAGCTAATTATTTTACTATTAAGAAATATTATTTTAAGTATAAAAAAGAGGTTATTAAGAATAAATTATTATAGTTATAGTAATAAGTAAATAAGTATTTTATATATTTAATATACCTTTATTATTAAAAGAAATAGTTAAATAAGCAGGGGTTTAAGATATTATATTATAATATTAAATCTCTTAATAAGCTAAAGGCTTTTAAAAATACTAAATCCTTTACTATAGCTAAGGCTTAATTAACTAAGGCTATTAATATTATTAATTAAAGTAAGATTTTTTCTATAAATACTAATAAAACTTCTTTAAGAGTTATTAGGCATTAGTAAGGTATTTAGATAGTTTCTATATATTTTTATTTTTTAAGTAATGTTTCTATTTAATAAGGTATTTTATTTATTTATTAATTCTCCTTATATCTTTAATTACTTTTACTTTATAAACTTTTAATTTTTTAATCTCTTTTAGTTTATTACTAGTCTTAACTTATATTATATTAGCTACTGATTTTAATAATATAATATAAAAGACTAAATAAAGCTTAACTTTTAGTAATAGGTCTAGTTTATAGTTATTTTTTAAGATTTTTCTTTTTATCTTATATAGCTTAATATACTTATAATCTAATTTATAACTTAGTTATTTTATTATATTGTTTTTTATAGCTAAGTAAACTATATCTCCCTTTAAGAAGGTTAGTCTTTTAATTCTTTTTATATTATAATATTTTTTTATTTATTTTCTAATAAATTCTAGTTTTTTTTTTAATTCCTTATATAGGGCTTTTAAGTCTTTACTTTTAATTATAATAGCTAGGTTAACTATTTTTAGTTCTTATACTATATAATATAAGTCTAAGGTAAATTTAAAGTTTGCTTTTAAAAGTATTATTTCCATGCTTTTATTATATATTATATTATAGGCAAGTTAGGCACTTAATAGCTTTTCTATCTAATTATTTTATTTATAATTAATATAGTATTATAAGTATTATTTTAATATTTAATTTATTTACTTAATTTATTTATTTATTTATAGTTTAAATACTATTAAGAGTTAGTAATTTAGTTTTATATATAATATTAATACTTACTAAAACTTACTTATAAATATTATTTCTCTATTTATTAGGATTTTATATAGTAATTTATATTTTCTAATTATCTTATTATAAAAATATAAGATAGTTATTTTATATTTATATTTTCTTTATAAGATATATAAGAAGAGAATTTAATAAGTTAATTTACTATAATTAAGATATTATTATAAAAGATTCTAGTTAAGGGTTTTTCTAATAAGGGTAGCTTAGTTATATAGTTTATTATAATTAAGCTTTATAGTCTTTTTACTACTTCTAGTAATTATAATAGGCTATAAGGTTTATATTATTATTTTTTAGTCTTTATATATAAGTTATATTATTTAATAACCTTTTTTATTATTTTCTTAATTCCTTTTTAATTATAATATATTTAAATATATTTTAGGGTTTTTATAATACCTTAATAGCTATATAGGGATATTTATATATATCCTATATTAGTTCTTCTTTAAATTATTTAAGTACTTATAATTTGCTATTATAAGTAGTTATTTTAGCTTTACTTCTAATAGGATTTTAAATATTATATCTTATAATAGTATTTTAAATTTTCTTTACTTATTTTTCTTAATTTATAAGTTTATTATTACTTATAAGTTTAAAGCGTTTACATATTAAGTAAATTAGTATTTCTTTTATTATTTTTTCTTAAGAGTTATTTTTTATTTTATTATATTAATATTATAATCTAGTTATTAATTAATAATATTAGCTTATTTATTATCTAAACCTTTATAATAAATAATTATAAAATTAAATTTATATAAGTATTTAATATAATATAGTTATTATTAATTAAGTTCTTATATTATAATAAAGTATAAGATATTTTAATAGTTAATATAAATTTAATTTAATATATACTTTTATAAGGTAGTATTAAACTCCTTAAAGTAATTAATAATTATTAAAAGTTCTTTATTATAAATAAGGTAATTTAATTCTACTTTATATAATTTATAAAATAAAATATAATTAAGTAAAGCTTCCTTTTTATCTTATTATTTAATTTATTTCTTAAAGTAAATCTAATAAGTTAGTTTTTAATTTATTTCCTTTTAAGATTAAATATAACTAATATAAGTTTACTAAAAATAGCTTATTATAATTATTTAAATACTTTCTATACTTTTAATTCTTATATAAAGGTTTTATCTTTCTTTATAAGTTTTATAAAAGGTTTATAATTTTACTAAAGTTTTTAATAAATTTTAATAATAATTAGTAAATCTTAAAAAGCTTTAAACCTCTTTAATTATTATTAATAAGGCTAATTTACTATTATTAAGATTTCTTTTATTTTATTTTAATTTTATTAAGTATAATAATATATCTTAAGAAGTTTATTTCTTTTATATAAAAGTAACTCTTTTTTAATGTAACTAATAAGTTAGTATCTTATAAGGCTTTTAAATCCTTATAAATATATTCCTTATATTCTTCTTTATTATTTAAAAAGATTAAAATATTATTTAAGTAATATATTATAAAGATATTTAAGTATTATTAAAGTATATTATTAATTATTTATTAAAATATTATAAGCATATTAGTAAGTCTAAATAGTATTATTAAATATTTAAAAATCTAAATTTAGTTTTAAATATTATCTTTTATTTATTTCTTTTTTAATATAAATTAGGTTATAAGCTCCTTTAAGATTTAAAGTAATAAAGATTTATTTACCTTATAGGTAGTCTTTAAGTTTTATAATAAGTAAAAGTAAGGTCTTATTTTTAATTATAAAGGCATTTAACCTCTTATAGTTTATAATAAGTTATAATTTCTTATTTTTCTTTAAGATAAATATTACTAGGAATTCTATTAATAAGTTAAATATCTTAATATTCCTTTTTATTAATTTTATATTTAAGTAATTTCTTAAGATAATAAGCTTTTTTTTATTAAAATTATAAATTTTCTAAAATAGTAAGTTATTTATTTTAAGCTATATTTATAATTTTAATAGCTATATTATAATACTTTTATTTTAAGTTTTTTTTAAAATAGCTTTTTATAAATATAATACTTTTTTAAAATGTTTTTAAGTTAATTTTATTATTCTTTTCTTTAAGTTATTTTTAGTATTTTAATTATTTATTTAGGTTATATAGTTAGTATTTAATAAGTCTTAAGGCTTATTAGTTTTATTACTTTTTGCCTTTTATATACTTATATTATATTCCTTTTAAAGGTAGTAAATTCTTTACTTTATATATACCTATATTATTACTTTTAATTAGGGTTTAAAATCTCTTATTATTTATTATAATTATTTTACTATTACTATTTAAGTTACTTTAAAAAGTAATTTAGTTAGTTAGCTAGTTAATATATAGTTTACTTATTTAAGCTATAGTATATTAAGGATAATATCTATATCTAGTAATAGAGAATAATATATAAGTCTATTCCTTAATTCTTTTCTTAAATAAAGACCTTAAGGTAATTAATTTCTTAATTTATTACTTTATTATTATAGTTAAAAGGTTATCTTTTTATATTAATAACTAAGTATAAGACTTGCTTTTTCCTCTATAATAATCTAAGCTTTATAACTAGATTTAGGTTAATAAAATTATATTTAGCTTTATAATTAATCTAAGTATTTAGCTATCTCCCCTTAATTTAAACTTTTAATATTAGGCTATTAGGCTTGCTATTTTATATAGCTCTTTAAGTACTTATTAATTTAAGTTATTCTTATACTTATACTTTATATATCTATAGCTCTATTATAAATAGCATTTCTTATTTCCTAATATATTTTAATAAATTTATTTATAGTTATTATTATAATATCCTTTTTATTAATATAGTTATTTTTAAATTCTCTATTATATAATAGCTATTAGAGATATTCTTTTAGTTTTATATCTTATTTATTTAATATAATTCTTTATTTAGGTTATTTATTATTAATTATATCTTTTATAATTATAATCTTATTAAGTTATTAGAGATTTATAAAATTATTATATAAGTAAAGTCTATTAGCTTCTTATTAATATACTAGCTTTTTAATAGTTTTTAAACTAGTATTATTAATTAATAGTTCTTTTATTAAGTAATTATATTATTTATTATTAATTTATTTTAATACTTTCTTTCTTATTTTTAATATTTTTATTTTATTTTATTAATTTTACTTAGTTAAATACTTTTATAAGGTTAACTAAGGTAAAAGTCCTTTTTTAAATTATATTATTATTATTTAATTTAGTTTCTTTTATTAGTTTCTTTAAATAATTAAACTTTCCTTTGGTAATTACTTAAAATTCCTTTTTAATATCTTTAATAAGTTTTTATAATTATTAAATCCCCTTATAAAGTTAGTTTACTTTATAAGTCTATTAATAGTAAGCTATATTAAATTATAGTTTTATTACTTTTAGGTTTTTATATTATATATATACTAAATATCTTTTTATTTCTTTACTAAATAAGGTTTATTATTAAATATATTAAGGATAGTTATTAAAAAGTAATTATTATTAAGCTTTTCTTATTTATATATTTTATATTAATAATATTTATAAAATAGCTATAAGATCTCCTTATATTATTTATTTATTAAAAATATTTAAATATTATTTTATTTATTAAGTTATTTTTCTTTATATAATAAGTTTATAATATTATTAATATAATATATTTAATATTTAAGAGTTTAATTATATTAGTATTTTTATATTCTTTAGCTCCTTATATATACCTTTCCTTTAGTAATATTTATATCCTATTTCTTACTTTATTAAACAGTAGCTTATAAGGTTATTTTTATTTTTACTTAAGGCATTTATCTTCCTTATAAAGGTATTATATAGTTATTTATATTACTCCTTCTTTATATCTTATATTTTAGGAGTATTAATAATAATAAGTATAAATTCTTACTTCTACCTCTTATTCCTTATTAAAGCTTATTTCCTTTTTTTAAAGCTTATTTATTACTATAGTTTAGGTAAAGATATTATCTATCTTACTAGTTAACTTAGCCTTTTTATTTATATTAAGGGTAATTACTATTTCTTATTATATTATTCTTAAAACTTCTAGTTATTATTATTATTACCTTTTTTATTATTTTTTTTTTATTATTATCTTTTTCTTTATTTTTATTAAAGTATTCCTTTTATTTAGATTTTTTATTTTTTATAATAATACTAGTTATTAATTTTTTTTATAAAGTCTTTATTATTCTTTTTCTTTCTTTATAAGATTTTTTTTCTTATTTCTTATAGGTTTTATAGTAATTTTATAAAGTTAATTTATAATATAAAATTATATTATATTTACTCTAGGTATTCTTAATAATTAGGTTAATTTAAGAGGTTATTTACCTTAGTTTTATTATTAAGGTTTTTTAATTTAGGTATTATTATACTATATTGCTAAATTAGTTATAGTTATAGTATTTATATTAAGAATATATCTTATTTTCTTATTGCCTTATTATATGGCTTTAAATGCTATAGTCCTTACTTAGGTTTTATATAAGGTATTATTATAATAATTACCTTATTATTACCTTATTTTAAGAATTACTTTAATTATTATTATTTTATTATTAAGGTATATAGGTTAAATTATTACCTTATTTATAATTTCTTTCTTTCTTTATATTTATATTATTATTTATTAATTTTAATTATTATAATAATATATATATTAGCCTTTTTAGGTTTATTAGCTAGATATAGTTTATCCTTAACTTCTTTTTTATCCTTTATAATAATTTCTATTAAGGCTTTATTATCTTATTAGTTTTAAATAAAGTATTAAACTTGAAAATAGGCTATATAAGACTTAATTACTTAAGTATAAGTAGTTTTATTATACTTATTATTCCTTATTAATTATTTTAAAGTTATTTTTAAGGCTTATTTAAAATTTCCTATTTCTAAAATATTTAGGTATTTAATCCTGTATTCTTTTTATTCTTAAAGAAGTCCCTTAAGATAGGTTTAAACTAATCCTTTATTCTCCTAAATTAAGCTTATAATATATAAGATTTCTTTATAGGGGTATTTAGCTTTTTTTATAGAGGAAAATAAGCCTTTATTTGTTAGGAATAGGATTATATTAGCAGCTTGGCCTCTAAAGGGTTCTGGCTTAAGGGGCTTAAGTACTTTGCCTAGGTCCTATTTATTACTACCTTTATTAATAGTTATAGTAAGATATATATTTATTTAAGCTTATAAAGTATAGATAGTATTATAAAGTTATTAGACTTTAGCTATTATCTTAATAGTGCTAGGTAGTGCTTTAGTATAAAGAAGTATTAGGCTAGTATTACTAGATATCTTAATAATATAATATTACTTAGTTATTAATATAGTATGTTTTAAATAAAGCTATTAATATATAATAGGGTAGGTTTTAAATAGGTAAACTAGTTTATATTTAGTTTAATATTTATAGAGTTATAAGGCATTATACTAAGTAGTTATAAAGTGTTATATCTCTTAATAGTAAATAGAGTAAGTTAGGTATATTTAGGTAAAGAAGTCTTATTAATAGCTAATAAGCTAGAGTTTATAAAGTGCTAATAAGTATAGTCTATATACTAAGTATATTCTTTAGTAATTAGTAAGGTTATTAGGGGATTAGTAGTAATCTAGATAGATTAGTATTAATTATAATAGATTAGTTCTAATTATAAAGTCTTAGCGCTAATTGTCTTTAGTAAAGGGTATGGTAATTAGTGGAAAATATAGGGTATATGTAATAGAACTGCTAGGGTTGTAATACCTATTATATATTATTTCCCTTATTATTATTACCTTTTACTAACTATTTCTTTTTAATTCTTTATTTAAATTATAAGTCTAACTATTTAAAATAGGTAAAAAAAGAAACTAAAGAAAAGCTTCTTAAGGCCTAATAAAAGGTTAATAAGGCTATTATAAGATTATCTTATATTTATTATTAAAACATTTATTATATAAGTAGGGTATTTAATTTATTATTAATAATATAAATTCTTTTATAGGTAATATTATTACTTAGGATAAAGATATAGCAGTTCTAGATATTTAATCTTTTAATAGTGCTAATATTATTAACTAAAACCTAGTTTTTAATCCTTTATTTTCTAAGGTTATTAGTAAAAGTTCTTTAGGAATTACTAAGTATTTATAAGGTATTTTATTAGTTCTTATATATTTACACTTTCTAGTAGTTCTTTTATTTAATTAGATATATTTTTATTTATTAATCTTTTATATATTTCTAATTTCCTTTACTTTATATACCTTTAATCCTATAATTTATTTATTTATTACTAGTTTTTATATATAATTATATTTATAGCAAATTTAAGTATTAAGATATAATAAATTAAGTAGTATTTAATATTTAAAGATAGATTTAGTATAACAGTTAGGTCTAACTATGTTAAACTAAGCCGTGCTGGGTTTATTGTTAGCAGGTTGCGTAGGGCGTAAACTAAGTGTTATTGAAGTATTACGTCTCTTAATAGTAAATTCAATACATGCTAGGCTTAATTAATATAAAGAAGTTATATTAATAGCTAGTAAGCTAGAATCTATAAAAGTGCTAATAAATATGTTTATATACTTAAGGTTATAATAAGGACTATTAGTAGAATAAGACCGGTCTTTTATAGACTAATAATATTTATATATTAGTCTAGATAGACTGTTAAAGTAAAGTTATTAGTCTTTATCTTATTAGTAGACCGAACTGCTTAGAAGGTCAGTTTAGTATTAGGAGGATGCGTTTTATTCCTTATTAGAGGAAAATAATAGGGCTTATATAACGTAACTGCTAGGGTCGTAACATAATCTCTCCCCTCTATTAGGTCTTATCCTCGAGACCTGCATATCTATCCTTTTATTTATTTATTAGTTATAAGTTTAAACTTAATCCTGTTTTTTACCTAAATACTAATAAGATATTAGGTTATATTTCTAAAAGTAAACTGTATTTAAAAACGTTAGAGGCAGTTAAACTTCTAAGTATATTATTAAATTTAGTAATAAAATTATGCCATGTTCTTATTATTTCTAAATAGTCTTTCTTGCCAGGTTAAAGGTAACCAGTCTTATTAGTATTAGAACTATATTAAGGCTAAAGTGGTATATAATAGTTTAGGTATTGCCTCTTATCGTGAGTTTCTTATCTTATTTATTCCTTTCCCTTCTAATCTCTTAATAGTTAAGAAGAATATAAAGGTTTATGCTAAGTTAGAAAAGGAGGAGGAAGAAACTGAAGCGGTTCTAGAGGCTGCTATAGCGAAGTTAAAGCATATTTATAAACAGAAGCGTTTATTAAAGCAAAAGGGTAATAAGTTATTTATATAGGGAATATAATCTTAAGAGGAGTTAGGTAAGATTTAGGAGGAATCCGCGATTATTTCCGAGGCTTAGTCCCTAGGCGCTATAGACTTAATTAATTAGAACTTAATTTTAGGTAATGTTCCTTTTGAGCTTATTAGTAAAAGTTATTTAGGAGTCGTTAGGCATTAGTAAGGTATTTTAGTAGTTCCTATATATTTTCATTTTCTAGGTAGTTTTTCTATTTAATTAGGTATATTCTCTATCTATTAATTATATCTGTTTTCCTAATTACTTCTGCTTTATAGGCTTCTGGTCTTAAGATCTCTTGTAGTTTGTTATCTATTTTAACTTATATTATATCTGCTACTAACTTAAGTAGTAAGATGTAAAAAACTAGATAGAGCCTAACCTTTAATAGTAGGTCTAGTTTATAATTATTTTCTAAGATTTTCTTAATAATTTTATATAGTCTAATATATTTATAGTCTAATTTATAACTTAGTTAATCTGTTTTAATGTTTTTTATAGCTAGGTAGATTATATCTCCCTTTAAAAAGGTTAGTCCCTTTAACTGTTTTAGGTTATAGTAGTTTTTTATGCGTTTTTTAAGAAATTTAAGTTTTATTTTTATTTCTTTATATAGGTTTTTAAGGTTATTACTTTTAAGTATAGCGGCTAGATTAACTGATTTTTCTTATTATATATTATAATATATATCTAGTATAAATCCGAAGTTAATATAAGCTAGTATAAGCTTAGTGCTTTTATTATATATAGTATTATAGGCAAGTTAGGCTACTAGTAGCTTCTTAACCTAATTATTTTGCTTGTAATTAATATAATACTATAGATATTATTTAAGTACTTAATTTATTTATTTGGTTTATCTGTCGACTTATAGTTAAAATGCGGTTATAAGTTAATAATTTAGTTTAAGTCATGCTATAAGTAATTGCCAAAAGGTTGCTGTAAATGTAAGTCCTCTATTAGAGAGAATTTCTCTAGGTAGGCTATATATACTAATAATATATTAGTAAAAGATATAAGAAAGTTCTTCTATATCTATTACTTCTCTATAGGGTAGGTAATAAGAAAATTTTATAAGTTAATCTATAATAACTATAATACTATTATAAAAGATTCTAATTAAGGGTTCTTCTAATAAAGATAACTTAGTTATAAAGTCTATTATAATTAAGTCTTAAGGTTATTATACTACTAGAAGTGGTTATAATTGCCTGTAAGGTTTATATCTCTAAGCTTTTGTTTTTAGGCAGAGATTATATTATTAGATAACTTTCTTTACTATTTCCTTTATTCCCTTTATGTTATATTTTTCTTATATCCTTTTTAGTATTTTTATAATGCCTTAATGGCCATATAGGGGATGTTTATATATATCCTATACTAATTCTTCCCTAAGCTTGTTTAGGATGAATAGTATATATAGTACTCTTTTCCTATTACTAAAAGTTATTTCTTATAGGTTATAAGGTTCTCTGGCTTTAGCTTCTTTAATCTATTCTTTAAGCTTTTTGCTTTTTTATATTTAAGTAATAGTTTTAGTTAGTTTGTATTTCTTATAGTTAGCTATTAGATTTTAGATATAGCTTTCTAGGTTTATACTATTATAAATTTTATTTATAGTGTTTTATGTTTTAGTATAGTCTTTATTATGTAGTGTTTAATTATAGTAGTAGTTAAAGATTTCTGCTATATACTTACTAAGAATCTCGATTTTTCTATTAAAATAAGTTATACTGCTTTATTAATTATAGCGTAATCCTCTAAGCTAATTAACGAAGTCTTGTTTTCTATTTTAGTATAGTAGTGCTTGGTGTTCTAGTAGGGGTTTTAGTTTCTTAGCTACTCTTATAATTATCTTAACTAGTTAGGTAAATTAGTATTCTCTTTCTAGATTAAACTCTAAAAGTTATTCCTTAGTTTTAACAGTTCCTATATTAAGATTAAGTTATCTGCTAATAGTATCTATATATTTATTATTTATGCCTTTATAGTATATAATTATAAAATTAAATTTATATAGGTATTTAGCATATTATAATTATTATTAGTTTAATTCTTATATTATTATAAAATAGGCTATATTCTTATAGTTAGTAAATACTTTTACTAGGTATTTGCTTCCTTTAAGATAGTATCTGAATTCCTTAAAGTAGTTAATAATAGCTAGGAATTCTTTATTATAAATAGGGTAATTAAGTTCTGCTTTATATATCTTATAAGAGTAGAAAGTAATAGGGTATAGTATACTATTATTATCTCGTTATCCTATCTATCCTCCTAAGGTAAAGTTAGAAGTATTAGTTTTAAGTTTAACTTGCTAATTTAGGTTAAATATTACTAGAATAGGTTTGCTAGTAATAGCTTCCTTAAGCTATTTAAAAGCCTTTTATACTTGGCCGCTCTATTAGAATTATTTATCTTTTTTAGTAATTTTAGTAAGAGGAATAATAACTTTACTAAAGCCTTTAATAAATTATTAGTAGTAGTTGGCAAATCCTAAGAAGGATTATATTTCCTTTACTAATATAGGGATCTTCTATTTAGTAACTATAGTAATTTTCTACTTATTTATTTTAATTTTATTATATAAGATTTTATATCTTAAGTAGGTTACCTAAAACTAATAAAAATAACTTTTTATTAATTTAATAAGTATATTAGCATCTTATAGTGCTTTTAAAACCTTATAGATATGTTCTTTATATTCTTCTTTTGTATTAGAGAAGATAAGGATATTATCTAGGTAGTATATTATAAAGATATTAAGGTGTTCTTGAAGTATATTTATAATTATATATTAGAATACTATAGGTATATTAGTTAATGTAAAAGGCATAACTAAGTATTTAAATAGTCTGTATTTTATTTTAAAGGCTGTTTTCTATTTATTACCTTTTTTAATTTAAATAAGGTTATAAGCAGATTTAAGATCGAGAGCTGTAAATACTTTTTTACTAAATAGGCAGTCCTTAAGCTTGGTAATAAGGGGTAAAGGTATTTAGTCCTTTTCTATAATCTTATTAAGTTATTTATAATCTACTACAAGTCGTAGTTTATTTATATTAGGTTTTAGTATAAACATAACTAAATATCTAGCTAAGGATTTTAACAGTTAGATATATCCTTTTCGTAATATATTATTTATCCATTCTTTAAGCATATTAAGCTTATCTCTAGATAGGTTATAGATAGGGAAGAATTTTAAGTTCTTTCTATCTTTTAATATAATTTTAATATTATAATCTGTATATTAAGGTAACTTAGTATCTAGTTCCTCCTAAAATAATTTCTTATAGATATAATACTCTAGTAGTATATTCTTAAGTTAATTATTAGATTCTTTTAAGGCAATTTATTTTATTTATTTAATATCTTAGTCTAATTGTCTGAATTAACCTTTAAGGATTGCTACTATTCTTTTAATGCGTTTTCTTCTGCCTTTTTTATATATATATTATATTCCTTTTAGAATAGGTAAATGTTCTTCACGCCAGACTTTGCTGTCCTTTTTAGTTAAAGTTTAAAATCTCTTATTATTGTTTTCTAAATTATCTAACTTATTATCTAAAGGATAATCTTTATAGTTTATCTGGCTAGTTCTCTAGTTAATATAGGGATTATAGCGTTATAGCTATAGGTATCTAAGTATTAAGTCGAAACTGTTTATTAGGATAATATTAAAGTTAATTCCTTAGTTTTTTCTGTTTATAAAGACCTTAAGGTAATTAATCTCTCTAGTAATTTTTCCATTTTTATATCTATAATTAGTTCCTTCTCTATTAGCAATAATATAGATTTTTCTTTTTTCCTTATATCTCTATAGTATTTAAAGCTTATTTACTATATTAAGGGAAATAATATTTATATCTGCTCTACTATCTATAAGTATACTAAGCCATTTGCCTTTAATTTATACTTTTAGTTATAAGTAGGTTTTTTAATTTTATTTTATTATTATTTATAAAGCTTTTCTTAGGAGTTTTAGCTCCTCTAGTTCTTTACTTATCTATTACTCTTTTATAAATAGTATAGATCTTTTCCCTACTTACTTAGGTAATCCATACTGCATTTACTGCAAATGCAGTTTAGGTTATCTAGGTATTTATTAGTATTAATAGTTGCTAGGTATTCCCTATAGGCCACTTTCCCTATTTTATAGTCTAGGGTAATATCTTTCTCTTTTTAATTAGTAAGGGGCTTTCCTTTCTACCTTTTTGCTATTATAAGTAAGTATTAAAGTTATTCTTTTTCGAATTGTTTAAAGATATCTCCTAAGGATTCTTCTTTAGAGAGTTCTTCCTCCTCTTAGGTTATATTTTAATAAACTTTAGTAATACCTTTATTAATAGCTTTATCTTCTTTTATATTAACTTTATGCTATACTTGTTGTCTTTATTATGTAATATACTTAGAGTTTTAGATGTATGCCAAGGCTCTCTTATATATCTCTATATAAGCTTCTAGCCTAGCTATATAAAATCCTCTATATCTCTGCATAACTTAATATCCTATTATATTAATAATTAAGTATAGTTTCTATTCTTAATATTCCTTAATTTAAACCGGGAAGTAATTGTTTACTACCTTATCTTACTAGTATTATAAATAATAATATTATATATATAATACCTATAATATCTACTTATAGTTTAGGTAGTATAGATACCTTTATAGTTCCTTTTCTAGGTAAATGTATTCTTTTAGGGTTATAGGATCTTCTACTACCTTCTTTATATAGGCTTAGATATAGATATTATTATCTTATTCTATAATCACTCTTTCTCTAGTAAGTTTTATATATTTCTAGTATTTATTATTTTAGAAATAGTTTCTAATTTTATTATATTAAGGTATAATTTTAGTATTCTAAACTATCTATTTCTCTTTTTATTTAATTTTCTTAGTATTAAGTTCCCTTTATACTTTAATTACTTTAGCATAGCTTAAGTCTTTATAGTATTTATTAAGTTACCTTAAGGTAGTTCTAATAAGAATATTATTTACTATTAGGTAGGGGTTATATATAATTATTTTATTTTAAATCTTAAAAGGTACTCTTAATTTCTTAAAGGTTCTTATTAATACTTAATTAATGCCTTAGTTAAATTCTTTAATACTTAATTCATTATCTAGGTTAAGGTTAACTTCTTTTCCTTTTCTAACTATTATTATAACCTTATTATATTTACTATTTTATTTTTTCTATATAGGTACTAGTTCTTATTATTTAATCCTTAGTTTTAAGTTTTCTTTTTATTAAATACTTTACTTATTTTAGTAACCTTTTTATTATTTATTTTGTTTTCTTTAGTATTTAGGATCTTTTATATCTTCAGTATATTTAAGTTTTTTCTGCTTAAGGGTTTCTTCCTTAATTTCCCTTTTTCTTACTATAGTTAGTATTTTATATCCTAGGATAAGTTATTCTTCTAGTATTAGGTTAAGATAATACTTTTTAAGGGTTTCTTCCTTATTAAGGAATAGGTTATATACTTCTAATAATCCTAGAATTATAGTAAAATCAGTATTAAATATATTATATCTATCTTTTCTAATTATATTAACTGTTTTAATTGCTATTTGAGTTTCTTTGTTTTTTCTTATAGTATTAATATATTTCTTTTCTTTAGGTACTAGTTTATATTTCTAATTAGTTTTAATAGGGTTTTTACATTTTAGGTCTTTATGTCCTTTCTTATTATAGTTTTAGTAAGTAAGTTTAAACTTATCTTATTTAATTATTTTAATTTCTATTAGTCCTGCTTTAGTGCTATAGGATATATTATTATTATGTTTCTATCCTTAGTTAGTATTATAATAGGGTTTATTATCCTATTATTTATTATAACAGGAGTTTCAGGTTCTTTAAGTAAATAATTAGTTATTAATTCTAATAGCTATATTAATATATTTAACTAGAGTTCATAGTTAGTCTTTCTGCCATAACTCTGCTTAGACTGATTCCTTAAGGGCGTTAAAAAAGAAGGATATTAGCATGTCTTGGTCCTAGGGTAGTTTGCTAGTAAGTTATAAGAATTCTACTCTTAGGAATAAGGCTAGTCCTGTTTATTTAAGAGTCTTGATTTTTCTTTCTGCTTAGCCTTTTTTATTAATAGTTCTAAATGCCATTTTGAGCACTTCCTCTATTTTATAACAGCTATTCTCTCCAAAGAGTAAGGCTGTTTAAGGTTGCAGTTTATAAGGTAGGTTTATTATATAATTATCTATAATAGGTTAGAACCATTAGGCTGCAGTCTTAATAAGTCTTCTAGCTATATATATTACTTTAGCAGAATTATTATAAAACTAGTTTAGATAGTAAGTAATAAAAGCTCGGCTCTAAGTAAGGAATATAAGTAGCTTGCTTAGAGTCCTATCGAAGTACTTAGGCAGGCTAGGCTTAAGGATTTCTTTTAGGTCTCTTCTGTTATTAGCTGCCGAGGCCAGGTTATACATCTCCTGTTAGGTATTATTATTGCTCTAATTTTGTTACTATTATAAAGCAGTAAATTCTTCTAATATCTGGCGCATTTTGTTTATTTTATTAGTGATATTCCCGAGTTATTTGCGAAGTCATTTAACTTCCAAATTATCGGAACTTTAGGAAGAGTTATCTGCTTTATCTATTTCCTGGTTAGTAGGTATAGGGTTAGTAGGTGCTGCGGGTTGCTATCCTTAAAGATGGGCAGTTATATTTTGCTGCTAGATAGGGTTGATGTTGGCAGATATTGCGTTTGTATTGCTTAGCGTTATGCAGTACGGTCTAAACAAGAGTTATTAACATATAACGGTTAGGTCTAATTATGTTAAACTAAGCCGTGCTAGGTTTATTATTAGCAGGTTATATAGGGCATAAACTAAGCGTTATTAAAGTATTATATCTCTTAATAGTAGATTTAATATATGCTAGGCTTGATTAATATAAAGAAGTTATATTAATAGCTAGTAAGCTAGAATTTATAAAAGTACTAATAAATATATTCTATATACTTAAGGTTATAATAAGGACTATTAGTAAAATAAGACTAGTTCTTTATAGACTAATAATGTTTATATATTAGTCTGGATAGACTATTAAAGTAAAGTTATTAGTCTTTATCTTATTAGTGGATTGAACTGCTTAGAAGGTCGGTCTAGCATTAGGAGGATGCGTTTTGTTCCTTATTAGAGGAAAATAATAGGGCTTACGTAACGTAACTGCTAGGGTTGTAATATTTAGTTTATATTAATCTTTTCCTATTTTTTATTTAATCTTAACTAGTCTTAAGTACTTATAATTTAGTTTATAACTTAGTTAATTTATTTTAATATTTTTAGTAAATAAGTAAACTATATCTCCCTTTATAAAGGTTAATCCCTTTAACCTTTTAAGGTTATAGTATTTTTATATTCTTTTCCTAATAAATTCTAGCTTAGTTTTAAGTTTATTATATATTTCTTTTAGTTTATTACTTATAATAATAGCTATAAGGTTTATATTCTTTAGTTCCTAAGTATTATAATATATATTAGGTATAAATCCTATATTTATATTAAATAATATAAGTTTTATACTTATATTATAAGCAGTATTATAGGCTAGCTAGGCACTTAGTAATTTCTTAACCTAGTTATCTTATTTATAATTAATATAATACTAAAGGTATTATTTTAGTATTTAATTTATTTATTTTATTTAACTATCTGCTTATAATTTAAAAGCTATTATAAGTTAATAATTAACTCCTATAAGTGCTATAAGTAATTACTAAAATTTAGCAGTAAATTGTAATAAAATGGGTTTTAAATAGGTAAACTAGTCCGTACTAGGTTTAATGTTTGCAGAGTTATAGGGCATTATATTAAGTAGTTATAAAGTATTATATCTCTTAATAGTAAATAGAGCGGGTTAGGCATATTTAAGTAAAGAAGTATTATTAATAGCTAGTAAGCTAAATTCTATAAAAGTGCTAATAAATATAATTTATATACTAAAGGTATTTTTAAGTAATTAGTAAGGTTATTAAGGGATTAGTAGTAATCTAAGCAGATTAGTACTAATTATAATAGATTAGCTTTAATTATAGAGTTTTAGTGCTAATTATCTTTAGTAAGGATTATGGTAATTAGTAGAAAATGTAGGGTATATGTAATAGAACCGCTAGGGTCGTAACACGATCTTTCCCCTCCCTTAGGCCTTGTCCTTAAGGCCTGGTTAATATATTTTTTTATTAGTTATTCTCTATAAGTATAATCCTAATCCTATAATCCCTTAAGATGTCTAACTGTATATTTAAGATTAAGAAAACTTCTATTAAAAATTATAATTCTCTTTATATCCTTATTATAGCATTTAGGAATCCTATTATGCCTTATTTTAACTATATCTATTAGAAGATAGAGGATTCCTATATTCTTAACCTTATAAAATTAAATTATTACGATTTTTATATTAAGTTAGGAATATCTTATAATAGTTATAATCTCTTTATAATAGCAGGTATATTTTCTTTTATATAAAATTATTTTATAGGTTTTGCTAATATAATATTAACTAAAAAGATTATTAATAAAAAGCATTATTTAAAGTATAAGGAAAAGGCTGCTAAGGATAAACTAATTAGTCTTTAAGTAGAGTTTACTTATATTTATAATGCTATAAATGCTTAGTTTAGTAAGATTACTTATTTAAGGCATTAGTATTATTAAGTAGAGGTAAAGGGCTTAGATATAATTTAATATAGTCTTAGTTTTATAAATAAACTAGAAAAGGCAGAGTATAATAAGCAGGCTGCTTTAGAAGGTGCTATAATTAATAGGTCTTTTTAGGACTGGTTTGCTATTACTAAATAGTTTAAGTAGGACTTATTAGGTCTTAGTGCTTTCTTTAATTCTTTTAGTTTTAATAGAAGTTCTTTAGGAGTTATTAGGCATTAGTAAGGTATTTAGATAGTTCCTATATGTTTTTATTTTCTAGGTAGTCTTTCTATTTAATAAGATATTTTATTTATTTATTAATTTTCCTTATATCTTTAATTGCTTTTACTTTATAGACTTTTAGTCTTTTAATTTCTTTTAGTTTATTACTAGTTTTAACTTATATTATATTAGCTACTAATTTAAGTAATATAATATAAAAGATTAGGTAGAGCCTAACTTTTAGTAGTAGGTCTAGTTTATAATTATTTTTTAAGATTTTTCTTTTAACTTTATATAGCCTAATATACTTATAATCTAATTTATAACTTAGTTATTTTATTATAATGTTTTTTATAGCTAGGTAGACTATATCTCCCTTTAAGAAGGTTAGTCTTTTAATCCTTTTTATATTATAGTATTTTTTATTTATTTTTTAATAAATTCTAATTTTTTTCTTAATTCCTTATATAAAGCTTTTAGGTCTTTGCTTTTAATTATAGCGGCTAGGTTAACTGTTTTTAGTTCTTATACTATATAGTATAAGTCCGGGGTAAATCTAAAGTTTGCTGCTAAAAGTGTTGTTTTTATGCTTTTATTATATACTGTATTATAGGCAAGTTGAGTGCTTAGTAACTTTTCTACCTAATTATTTTATTTATAATTAATATAGTATTATAAGTATTATTTTAGCACTTAGTTTATTTATTCGGTCTGTCTATCTGTTTGTGGTCTAAATGCTGTTAAGAGTTAGTAGTTTAGTTCTATATATAATATTAATGCCTGCTAAAATTTACTTATAAATATTATTCCTCTATCTATTAAGATTTTATAAGGTAGTTTATATTTTCTAATTATCCTATTATAGAAGATATAAGAAAGTTACTTTGCGTTTATATCTTCCCTATAGGGTATATAGTAAGAAAATTTAGTAAGTTAATTTACTATAACTAAGATACTATTATAAAAGATTCTAATTAAGGGTTCCTCTAATAAAGGTAGCTTAGTTATATAATCTATTATAATTAAACTTTATAGTCTTTCTGCTATTTTTAGTAGTTATAGTAGGCTATAAGGTTTATATTATTATGCTTTAGTTTTTATATATAAGTTATATTGTTTAATAACCTTTTTTACTATTTTTCTAATTCCTTTTTAATTATAATATATTTAGATGCGTTTTAGGGTTTCTTAATGCCTTAGTGGCTATATAGGGGATATTTATATATATCTTATACTAGTTCTTTTCTAAACTATTTAGGTACTTATAGTTTATTATTATAGATAGGCATTTTAGCTCTACTTCTAATAGGGTCTTAAAGGTTATATCTTATAGTAGCATTTTAGACTTTGTTTATTTATTCTTCCTAATTTGTAGGTTTATAATTATTTATAAGTCCTAGAGTCTCTACTTATTATATAAATTAGTATTCTCTTTTATTATTTTTTTTTAGGAGTTATTCCTTTGCTTTTATTATACTAATATTATAATCTAGGCATTAATTAATAGCGTTAGCTTATCTATTATCTAAACCCTTATAATAAATAATTATAAAGTTAAATTTATATAAGTATTTAATATAATATAGTTATTATTAGTTAAGTTCTTATATTATAGTAAAGTATAAAATGTTTTAATAGTTAGTATAGACTTTAATTTAGTATATACTTCTTATAAGGTAGTATCTAAACTTCTTAAAGTAATTAATAATTACTAGGAATTCTTTATTATAAATAGGGTAATTTAGTTTTACTTTATATGGTTTATAGGAATAGAATGCAATTAGGTAAAGCTTTCCTTTTTTATTTTATTATCTAATTTATCCTCTTAAAGCGAAATTTAATAAGTTAGTCTTTAGTTTTATTTCCTTATTAAGGTTAAATATAATTAGTATTAGTTTGCTAAGAATAGCTTGTTATAGTGCTTTAAATACTGCTTATATATCTTATTTTTATATAAATTTCCTATCTTTCTTTATAAGTTCTATAAGTAGGTTTGCAATTTTACTAAAGTCTTTAATAAATCTTTAGTAGTAGTTAGTAAATCTTAAGAAGCTTTGAACTTTTTTAATTATTATTAGTAGGGGCTAATTTATTACTATTAAGATTTTCTTTCTTTTTATTTTAATTTTACTAGGTATAATAATATATCCTAAGAAATTTACTTTTTTTATATAAAAGTAACTTTTTTCTAGTTTAATTAGTAAGTTAGTATTTTATAGGGCTTTTAAAACCTTATAGATATGTTTTTTATATTTTTCTTTATTATTTAAGAAGATTAAGATATTATTTAAGTAATATATTATAAAGATATCTAAGTATTATTAAAGTATATTATTAATTATCTACTAAAATATTATAAGTATATTAGTAAGTCTAAATAGCATTACTAAATACTTAAAAAGTCTAAATTTAGTTCTAAATACTATCTTCTATTTATCTCCTTCTTTAATGTAAATTAAATTATAAGCTTCCTTAAGGTCTAAAGCAGTAAAGATCTATTTACCTTATAGGCAGTCCTTAAGTTCTATAATAAGTAAAAGTAGGGTCCTATCCTTAATTATAAGGGTATTTAACCTCTTATAATCTATAATAAGTTATAGCTTCTTATTTTTCTTTAAGATAAATATTACTAGAAATCCTATTAATAAGTTAGATATCTTAATATTCCCTTTTACTAATTTTATATCTAGGTATTCTTTTAAGGTAGTTAGTTCTTTTTTATTAAAGTTATAAATCTTTTAAAATAGTAAGTTATCTATTTTAAGCTATATTTTATAGTCCTAGTAACTATACTGCAGTACCTTTATTTTAAATTCTTCTTTAAATAATTTCTTATAGATATAGTATTCCCTTAGGATGTTTTTAAGTCTATCTTATTATTCCTTTTTCTTAAGTTCTTTTTAGTGTTTTAATTATTTATTTAGGTTATATAGTTATGTTTTAAGGAGACTTAAGATTTAATAGTTTTATTATTTTTTGCCTTTTCTATACTTATATTATACTCCTATTAGAGGTAGTAAATTCTTTACTTTATACTTACCTATATTATCCTCTTTAGTTAAGGTTTAAGATCTCTTATTATTTATTATAATTATTTCCTTATTACTATTAGTGTTACTAGAAAAGGTAACTTAGCCAGTCCTCTAGTTAATATATAGGTTCTTCTTTTATAGCTAATTTATATTAAGGAGGATATTAACTTCCTTATCTAGGGGAAGTATATTAAAGTCTATCCCTTAATTCTTTCCTTAAATAAAGACCTTAAGGTAATTAATCTCTTAATTTATAATTCTGTTATTATAATTAAAGAGTTATCCTTTTGCATTAAGTAATAGGTAGGGTTCTTACTTCTTTCTTTATAGTAGTTTTAGCTATATAACTATTTCTAGGTTAATGAAATTTCATTTAGCTTTATAATTAATTTATATATTTAGCTATTTTCCCTTAATTTAAACTTTTAGTACTAGGCGTTTTAGTATTAAGTCCTTATATAACCCTAAAGTATTTAATAGTCTAAGTTATTTTCATTCTTGCTTTTTGCTTATTTAATGCTCTATTATAAATAGTATATAACTTTTCCTAATATATCTCAGTGCATTTACTTATAGTTACTGTTATTATACCTTTCTCTATTAGGGCAGTTATTTACAAACTTGTTATTAGCTAATTGCTGCTAGAAATGTTCTTCTAGTTTTGCGTCTTATTTGTCTATATATTATTCTTATACTAACTAGGGTATGGCTAGGTAAAGTCCCTCTGCTTCTTATTAATACTGTATTTCTTTAGTAGTATTTAAACTTATATTATTATTTACTAAATTATCTATTAGGTAGCTATCTTGTCCTTAGCTCTTTTTTTCTTAGTATTTGTTTTCCTATTTTAGTGTTTTTCTTTAATTTTGCTAATTTCTACTTAGTTAAATGCCTCCTTAAGGTTAACTAGGGTAAAGATTCTTTCTTAAGTTATGTTATTATTATTTAACTCTGTTTCTATTAATTCTTTCCTTAAGTAATTGAATTTTCTGTTTATAATTTCTTTAAATTCTTTTTTAGCTTTTTTAATAAGTCTTTATAATTATTAAATTCCTTTATAAAGTCAGTTTACTTTATAGGTCTATTAATAGTAGGCTATATTAAATTATAGTTTTACTACTTTTAGGTTTTTATATTATATATATACTAAATACCCTTTTATTTCTTTTTTTAGGTATAGTTTATTATTAAGCATATTAGGAATTATTACTAGAAAATAATTATTATTAAGCTTTTTTTACTTATATATTTTATATTAATAGTATTTATAAGATAACTATAATATCTCTTTATACTATTTATTTATAAGAAATATTTAAATATTATTTTATTTATTAAACTTTTCTTCTTTATATAGTAGATTTATAGTATTATTAATATAATAAGCTTTAATATTTAATAGTTTAAGTATATTAGTATTTTTATATTTTCTAGCTCCTTATATATATTATTCTTTAGGTAAGGTTTATATTTTACTTCTTACTTTATTAAATAGTGGTTTATAGGGTTATTTCTATTTTAGCTTAAGGTATTTATCTTCTTTATAGAGGTATTATGCAGTTACTTATACTGCTCCTCCTCTATATCCTATACTTTAGGCATATTAATAATAATAAGTATATATCCTAGCTACTGCCTCTTATTTCTTATTAAAGGCTTTTTCTTTTTTTTAGAGCTTGTTTATTATTGTAATTTTAGTAAGGGCGTTATCTATCTTACTAGTAGACTTGGCTTTATTATTTATATTAGGGATAACTGCCTTTCCCTGCCTTATTATTCTTAAGACTTATAGTTTTTTAAGTTTCTTAATTCTTTAGAGTTCCCTTTATTAAGTATTTTATTATTCCCTATAGTTTAGGTTATTATAAAGCTTTTCCTTCTTATTTTTATTATATTATACTAGCTTGGCAAGATATCTTAAATTATTAGCTCTTTTATAGGCATTCTTTTTTCTTTAGATCTAATTCTTAGTTTCCTTATCTCTTACTAGTGGGTTTTCTATATTAGCTTCCTTATAGGTAGGAAATAAGTCTTGCAGTTCCTTAATTAAACTGTCTAGGTAGGGATACTATTCTGGTTCTTTTACTCTCTTTAGGCCGGTAGTATTATAACTGCTTTTAAGTATTCCTAATATCTTAATTTGCCTAGCTATTTATAGGTCTTATTATTTAATTAGTCTTAAGGCCTGCTTACCTTAATTAGGGTCTTTAGGTTTCCTAGGCTTTAGGCACTATTATGCTATATATCTAAACTAGTTATAGTTATAGTACTTATACTTAGATATATCTTGCCTTTAGTTATTATTATTATTACCTGGCTAAATAGCTTTAAGTATTATAGGTCCTGGCTATATGCTATATATAGTATTATTTTAGTAATTCCCTTATTGCTATCCTTAATTTTAAGAGTTACCTTAATTATTATTATGTCTCTAGCTAGGGTAATATAGGTTAAAGTCGCTTCCTTTTCGTTAATAGGCAGCTTTCTCTCTTCTATATTTATACTATCTTTTATTAATCTTAATTACTATAATAATATATATAATTAGGTTATTAAGTCTATTAGCTAGGTATAGTTTATCCTTAACATCTTCTTTTAGACTTTAGTAATAAATTTCTATAAGAGACTTATTATCTTATTAGGTTTTAATAGCAAGCTATCTAAACTTAGTTAAGTGTATAGTATATAATTTATACTGCTTAAGTACTAGTAGTTCTGCTGCGGCTTATTGTTTTTTATTAATTACTTTAAAATTATCCTTAAGTACTTATTTAAAGTTTTCTTAATTTCTAAAGATGTTTTAGGTATCCTAATCTTATAGGTTTTTTTTATTTTTAAGGTAGTCCCTTATAATAGGTTTAAACTAATCTTTAGTATCTCCTTAAATTAGTAGTATAGTAAATAGCAGCTTCTTAATAGCGGTGTCTAGTTTATTAGGGAATAGGCAGAAATATCCTTTTATTTAAGTAAGGAATAGGATTATATTAGCTGCCTATCCTTTAAATAGTTCTGGCTTAGGTAGCTTAAGTGCTTTACTAAGGTTATATCCTTATAATTTATTAGTATTATTATTAGCTAGCATAGCGCTCTGCTACTTATTAACTTATATTTACAGGTTATAGATAGTAGTGCATAACTGCTAGACTTTAGCTATTAGTTTAGCTATATTAGGAGGTGCTCTAGTATAAGGAGGTGCTAGGCCGGTGTTACTAGATATCTTAATAATATAATATTACTTAATTATTTAATGCAATATATTCTAAATAAGAGCTATTAATATATAATAAAATAGGTTTTAAATAGGTAAACTAATCTATATTAGGTTTAATATTTACAGAGTTATAAGGCGTTATATTAAGTAGTTATAAAGTATTATATCTCTTAATAATAAATAAAGCAGGTTAGGCATATTTAGGTAAAGAAGTCTTATTAATAGCTAGTAAGCTAAGTTCTATAAAAGTGCTAATAAATATAATCTATATATTAGAGGTAGCCTTATAGCTTAGTAGAGAATATAAGTAATTTAAGGGTTAGATCTATAGGGATTAGTTATAATTTATAGTAATTTAGTCTTAGAGTATTATAATCCAAGTAATCTAATAAAAGAGGATTATTATTAGGAGAAGTGATCCTATGGTAATTGGTGAAAATTATAGGGGCTATGTAATATAGATGCAGGGGTCGTAACAAGGAGTCTTATTTATTAATTACTTTTAATATTTACTTACCTTAATTAAGGTCTTTAGGCTTTTTTAATTAAGGATATTTATTAGTAATATATTTAAACTAATTATAATTATAATATTTAACCTTAAATATATTATAAGGCTTCCTGTTATTACTATATTATATTACCCTAAGTACTATAAGTCCTAGTTTAGTTCTATATTATATATCTATATGCCTCTTCCTTCCTTAATTAGCATTAGGGTTCTGGTTTTAACTAGGGTTATAAGAGTTTCCTTGCCTTATAGTATGTTTTTCCTTATGCTATTTATATTATTAATTATTAATTTTTATAGCAATATTTGCTAATTTGTTTAGGTTCTTTAGTTTAGGTCTAATATTTACTATTATATCCTTAACTTTTAATTTTAATCCTAAATATACCTGTATTATATAACGGTTGTGGTTTTTAAGGGATAAACTAGTTTGTTTTAGGTTTATATTAGCAGATAATATAGGGCGTAATACTAAGCGGTATAAAGTATTATATCTCTTAATAATTAAGTAATGCGTATTAAGCTTATTAATATAAAGAAGTTTTATTAATAGCTAATAAGCTAGAATCTATAAAAGTGCTAATAAATATAATCTATATACTTAAGGTAATTATAGTTAAGTAATTATAATTATTAGGTAACTAATTATAGTTATTAAGTAATTATAAAGTAATTATAGTAATTAATATAGTAAGTAAGTATAATTATCTGTAATTAGGTAGAAAATATAAGGTATATATAATATAACTACGCGGGTTATAATATAATCTCTCCTCTCTATTAGGTTTTATCCTTAAGACCTATATAACTCTAGTTAGCCTAACTTATTATTATAAGTGCTAACCTAAATCTATAAAAACTCCGATTTCCTTAATATTCTAATTATATCTTTAGATTCTACTTATTATTAACTAGCCAGAGTATCTCTTATAAATTCTAAAGGTTATAATATTATACCTTATTTTTATTATTTTTTTAATATCCTTTACTTTAATATAAAATAAAAAAAGGTAATAGTATATATAATAAGTATACTTATTATAGCTATTCTTATAATAAAAAGGGCATTTCCCTTTTTAAAGGTTTATTTTTTATATATTTTCTTATATATATACTAATTTTTTCTTATAGTAAATTATTTAATATAAGTAAAGTAGTAAATTAAGGCTATTAAAGAGACTATAAAAGAGGAACTCCTTAATATTTAGTATTAAATAAATAAGTATCTTTCTTACCTAATATATCTTTATTATTAAAAGTATTAAATCTAGACTAAGGGGGCTTAAATGCTAAAGCAGGGTCTTTAGTTAATAAATAAGCTTAAGGCTGCTAAGCAGCAGGAGGTGCAGGCAGTAGTAGATATGTATTTTGCTAGTGCTGCTAATATTATAAATTAGACTGCTATTTTTAAGACTTCCTAATTTAATCCTGTTAGTGAAAGTTCTATAGGAGTTATTAGGCATTAATAAGGTGTTTAGTTAGTTCCTATATATTTTTATTTTTTAAGTAGTTTTTCTATTTAATTAAATACTTACGTTTTCCGTTTTTTAGTTATATCTTCCTAATTACTTCTACTTTATAGGCTTCTAGTCTTATAATTTCTTATAGTTTATTATTAGTTTTAATATATATTATATCTACTGCTAATTTAAGTATTATAATATAATATACTAGGTAGTATTATACTATTAAGGGTAAGTTTAATTTATAGTTATTTTCTAAAATTTTCTTTATAACCTTAAATAGTCTAATATACTTATAATCTAATTTATAGCTTAATCTATTTATTTTAGTATTTTTTATAGATAGGTAAATTATATCTCCCTTTAAGAAGGTTAATCCCTTTAACCTTTTAAGATTATAGTATTATTTTATTTATTTTCTAATATATTTAAGCTTTGTTTTTATTTTATTATAAAGTGTCTTAAGGTCTTTACTTTTAATAATAGCTACTAGGTTAACTAATTTAGGTTCTTATATATTATAATATATATTTAATATAAATCTAAAGTTAGTATTAGATAGTATAAGCTTTATAATTTTATTATATACAGTATTGTAGGCTAATTAAGTATAAGGTAGTTTTTTAACTTAATTATCTTATTTATAGTTAATATAATATTATAGATATTGCTTTAGTATCTAATTTATTTATTTAATTTATCTATCTATTTAGGGTCTAAAGGCTATTAATAGCTAGTAATTCAGTCTTAAGTATAATATAAGCACTTATTAAAACTTTAATATAAAGGTTAGCCCTCTATTTAATAAGATTTTTATAGGTAATTTATATATCTTAACTATCCTATTATAAAAGATATATACTATTTATTTTATATCTATTACTTCTCTATAAGGTACGTAGTATAAGAACTTTATAAGTTAGTTTATAATAATTATAATACTATTATAGAAGATTCTAGTTAAGGGTTCTTTTAATAAGGGTAACTTAGTTATAAAGTCTATTATAATTAAACTCTAAGGTCGTTTTATTACTTCTAGTAGTTATAGCTATTTATATAACTTATATTATTATAACCTTATCTTTATATAGAGGTTATATTATTTAATTATTTTTTCTATTTTCTTTTTTAAATATTATATCCTTATTATTATAATTATTTTAAGGTTTTTATAACTCCTTAATATTTATATAATAGGTATAAATAAAATTTATAAAGGAAGTTATATACTTTAAATTTTAAAATTATAGTTATTATTACTTTTTATATCTATTTTAGTGCTTTAGTTTATTAGGTAAACTTATATTTTCCTTTTTTATTTCTTTCTAGGATTTGTTTATTAGTTTTTATTATATTAGTATTATAATCTGCTCTTTTACTAATAGTATTTATATATCTATTTTCTAATCTTTTATAGTAAATAATTATAAAGTTAAACTTATATAAGTATTTAGTATAATATAGTTATTATCTATTTAGCTCTTAAGGTATAGTAAAATATAAAATATTCTAATAATTAATATAGACTTTAACTTAATATATACTTCTTATAAGGTAATATTTAAATTCCTTAAAGTAGTTAATAATTACTAGGAATTCCTTATTATAAATAAGATAATTAAGTTCTGCTTTATATAATTTATATAAGTAAAAGGCAATTAAGTATAGGTATCCTTCTTTATCTCTTTATTTAATTTATCCTTTAAGTGCAAAATTTAATATATCTATTTCTAGTTTTATTTCCTTAATAAGATTAAATATAATTAAAACTAGTTTACTAAGGATTATATTTTATAGTTTTATAAATACTTCCTTTACCTTTATATTAAATATAAAGGCCTTACCTTTTTTTATTAGTTTAGTAGGTAGATTTACTATTTTACTAAAATCTTTTATAAATTATTAATAGTAATTAGTAAAACTTAAAAAGCTTTATACTTTTTTAATATTAATAAGTTTCTTTTAATTATATATTATTATAATTTTCTTTTAATTTATTTTAATTTATCTTAAAGAAATAATATTATAACCCTAGCAGTTATGTCACGTATACCCTATAAAAACCATGCAAGGCGCCAGCTTTAAAAGGACCTAGCTATGCATTAACTAACTAATTAATAACCTTATTATATTAGAATAATAAATATTAAAACACAGTAACCCAGGAATACAGCGTTCTAGGAATAACTTATCTTAAAGACTTATTATTCCTTATATAATTACTTTAGTATATAAAATATACTTATTAGCATTTTTATAAAACTTAGCTTACTAGCTATTAATAAGACTTCTTTACCTAAATATGCCTAACCTGCTTTATTTACTATTAAGAGATATAATACTTTATAACTACTTAGTATAATGCCTTATAACTTTATAAACATTAAACCTAATATAAACTAGTTTACCTATTTAAAACCTATTTTATTATATATTAATAGCTCTTATTTAGAATATACTGTATTAATAACTAAGTAATATTATACTATTAAGATATTTAGCAATACTAGCCTAATACCTCCTTATATTAAAGCACTACCTAGTACTATTAAGATAATAGCTAAAGTTTAATAGCTTTATAATACTATCTATACCCTGCAAGCTTAAATAAATATATATCCTGCTATAACTGCTAATAAGGGAAGTAATAAACAGGACCTTAAAGAGGCACTTAAGCCCCTTAAGCCAGAACCTTTTAGAGGCCAAGCTGTAGATATAATCCTATTCTTAACCTAATTAAAGGCTTATTTCTGCCTTTATAAGAATAAGCTAAATACCCCTATAAAGAAACTTCTATATACTATAAGCTTAATTTAGGGAGATATAAAGGGTTAGTTTAAACCTATCTTAAGAGATTTCCTTAAAAATAAAAAAAAAGCGCAAGATTAGGATACCTAGAATATCTTTAGAAACTAGGATAATTTTAAATAAGCTCTTAAAGATAATTTCAGAGTAGTTAATAAAGAATAATAAGCCGCAGTAAAACTACTTATGCTTAAGTAATATAAGTCTTATATAGCTTACTTTACTAAATTTAGATAGCTTGCATTTAAGACTAAATAGGATAATAAAGCCCTAATAGAAATCTATTATAGAGGACTAAAAGAAGATATTAAGGATAAATTATACCTAGCTAATAGACTTAAAGAAGGTTTAACTATATATATTATTATAATAATTAAGATTAATAAATAATAATATAAATATAGAAAAGAGAGAGTTAACTATAAATAAGGCAATAACTTTAACTTATATTACCCTAACTAGTAATAAAATAATAATAATTAAGGTAACTCTTAAAACTAAGGATAGTAATAAGGCAACTAGTAAAATAATACCTTATATAAAATGCAGTTAAGACCTATAGTACTTAGAGCTATTTAGCCAGGTAATAATAATAATAATTAAAGGCAAGACATATCTAAATAAAAGTACTATAACTATAACTAGTTTAGATATATAGTATAATAGTGCTTAAAGCCTAGGAAACTTAAAGACCCTAACTAAGATAAGCAGGCCTTAAAATTAATTAAATAATAAGACCTATAAATAGCTATATAAATTAAGATATTAGGAATACTTAGAAGTAGTTATAATATAACTAGCTTAAAGAAAACAGAGGAACCAGAGTAGTACCCCTACCTAGATAGTTTAATTAAGAAACTGTAAGACCTATTTCCTACCTATAAGGAAGCTAATGCAAAAAACCTACTAGTAAGAGATAAGGAGACTAAGAATTAGATTTAAAAAGAAAAGAATGCCTATAAAAGAACTAATAATTTAAGATATCTTGCCAAGCTAATATAATATAGTAAAAATAAAAAGGAAAAACTTTATAATAACCTAAACTATAGGGAATAATAAAACGCTTAATAAAGGAAACTTTAAAGAATTAAGAAACTTAGAAAACTATAAGTCTTAAGAATAATAAGATAGGGAAAAGCAATTACCCCTAAAATAAATAAATAAGCTTAGGCATTTAAATATATAAATAATATCCTTATAAAGATAATTACCTAATAAGATAAAATAACTATTATAATAAATACAGAAAAAAGATATATTATAAAGTATAAAAGGCCTAAATTTGCCAAAACTAAACTACAGAAAAAAGAAAAAGCCTTTAATAAGAAACAAGAGGCAAAAGCTAAAGTTTACACTTACTACTACTAATACTCCTAAAGTATAAGATATAGAGGAGGAGCAATATAAGTAACTGCATAATACCTCTATAAAGAAGATAAATGCCTTAAGCTTAAATAAAAATAACCCTATAAACCACTATTTAATAAAGCAGGAAGCAGAATATAAACCTTACTTAAAGAATAATATATATAAAGAGCTAGAAAATATAGAAATACTAATATACTTAAATTATTAAATATTAAAGCCTATTATATTAATAATACTATAAACCCCTTATATAAAGAGGAAAATTTAATAAATAAGATAATATTTAAATATTTCTTATAAATAAATAATATAAGGAGATATTATAGTTATCTTATAAATACTATTAATATAAAATATATAAGTAAGAAAAGCTTAATAATAATTATTTCTTAATAATAATTCTTAGTATGCCTAATAATAAACTATACCTAAAAAAAGAAATAAAAGGGTATTTAGTATATATATAATATAAAAACTTAAGAGTAGTAGAACTATAATTTAATATAGCCTACTATTAATAAACCTATAAATTAGGAAAAATAAATAAATAAAATCCAAAATACTACTATAGAATATAACCTTTAAGATCCTATTAAAAGCAGAGTTAAAATGCCTACCTATAATAATAAACTATAAATACCTAAATAGTTTAGAAAAGAACTAGTACAGGATATATATAGATATCCCCTATACAGCCACTAAGGCATTAAGAAAACCCTAAAACGCATCTAAATACATTATAATTAAAAAGGAATTAGAAAAACAGTAGAGAAGGTTATTAAACAATATAACTTATATATAAAAACCAAAGTATAATAATATAAACCTTATAGCCTACTATAACTACTAGAAGTAGCAGAAAGATTATAGAGTTTAATTATAATAGACTATATAACTAAGCTACCCTTATTAGAGGAACCCTTAATTAAAATCTTTTATAATAGCATCTTAGTTATAGTAAATTAACTTACTAAATTCTCTTATTATATACCCTATAGAGAAGATATAAATGCAAAACAACTTGCCTATATCTTTTATAACAGGATAGTTAGGGAATATAGGTTACTATATAAGATCCTAATAGATAGAGGAACTATGTTTATAAGCAAGTTCTGGCAAGTACTTATAGTATATATAGGACTAAACTACTAACTATTAATAGCATTTAGACTATAAATAAATAGATAAACTAAATAAATAAACTAAGTACTAGAATAATACTTATAATACTATATTAATTATAAATAAAACAATTAAGTAAAAAAGTTACTAAGCGCCTAACTTGCCTATAATATAGCATATAACGAAAGCATAGAAATAACACCTTTAGCAGCAAACTTTAGATTTACCTTAAACCTATACTATATGGCGCGAGAACTAAAAACAGTTAACCTAGCCGCCATAATTAAGAGTAAAGACCTAAGGGCTCTATATAAGGAATTAAGGAAAAAATTGGAATTTATTAGAAAATAAATAAAGAAATACTATAATATAAAAAGGATTAAGAAACTAACCTTCTTAAAGGGAGATATAATTTACTTAGCTATAAAAAACATTATAATAAAATAACTAAGCTATAAACTAAACTATAAGTATATTAAACTATATAAAGTTAAAAGAAAAATCTTAGAAAATAATTATAAACTAGACCTACTATTAAAAGTTAGGCTTTATTTAATCTTTTATATTGCATTACTTAAATTAGTAGCTAATATAATATAAGTTAAAACTGGTAATAAACTAGAAGAAATTAAAGGACTAGAAGTCTATAAAGTAAAAGCAATTAGAGATATAAGGAGAATTAATAAATAAATAGAATATCTTATTAAATAGAAGGATTACCTAGAAAATAAAAACATATAAGAACTATTAAAACACCTTGCTAATACTTAATAACTCCTAAAGAATTTCTACTAGAATTAAATAAAGGCAAAGCATTAAGGAAATTATTACCTAAACTAAGAGCAGACTAATTAATATTATTTAGGATATAATTAATTTAAAGATCCTTTACTAAGGCACTTTTATAAGCATCTAGTATTAATAAGAGGTTATCTTGCTGCTCTACCTCTTATAAACCCCGATAAGTAGCCTTAGAGCGTTTCTCTCTTACCCTACCCTTAATCTTATAAATACGCAATAAACGACCGGCCGCCACAGCAAGATAAGACTGCAAGGCAGCTATCTCCTTATAAAGCCTAAGCAAATCTTTACTTGCCTTATCTTTATTATTTTCTAATTTCTTTTCTTACTTTATTAAAGTTATTACTTAAGAAAGTTAGTATATAAAAAAAAAAACAAATAAAAAATTATAATAACCTATATAAAAAAGCAACCTGTATATTATTATAGGATTTTTTATTTTAAATATACTTATTATAATAACTAAAGTCTAAAGATATTATATACTATTTATTTCTATAGAAATAGCAAGTATAAGGCATTTTGGCTTTATCTTTAAAATTATAAATAGAATTAGCATATGCAGTAAGCTTATATTCTTTATAAATTTGCTTAAGTTCCTTATTAACTTTGTAAGATTAATAGGATTTGTAAGAATACTATTTAAAGGTATAGTTAGATATCGCATAATATAATAATAAAAGGGTTAAGTTAAGACTAACTAAAAGAAGGATTTAGATAGCTAGGATAACAGGTCTTGAGGGCAAGACCTAGCAGAGGGGAAAGATCGTGTTACAACCCTAGCAGTTATATTACATATACCCCACAAAAACCATATAAGGCGCCAGCTTCAGAAGGACCTAGCTGCATATCAACTAACTAATTAATAACCTTATTATATTAGAACGACAAATATTAGAACGCAGTAACCCAGGAATGCAGTATTCTAGGAATAACTTATTCTAGGGACTTATTATTCCTTATATAATTACTTTAGTATATAGAACATACTTATTAGCACTTTTATAGAACTTAGCTTACTAGCTATTAATAAGACTTCTTTACCTAAATATGCCTAACCTGCTTTATTTACTATTAAGAGATATAATACTTTATAACTGCTTAGTATAACGCCTTATAACTCTGTAAACATTAAACCTAGTATGGACTAGTTTACCTGTTTAAAACCCATTCCATTATACTTTATAATTAAATACTAATAATTAAAAAACTTATTTTAATTAGCCAGACTTTACTAATAGGCCTTTAGTCCTTATTAGTAGTATATAAATATTAGCTAGTAATAATAGAGGACTTCTTATTTATATACTATAGGCATAAAGTGAAATTGAGGATAGAAAGCAGATTTCTATGCGTTTATATAAGCCTTATTGCAGTCTGTTAGGATAACTATAGAAGCCTTATATAGCAGAGCTTATATAGGGACCTAAGCAATCTAAGGCTAATAGGTAGTCTGCTTAGTCTTACTGCTAAGGAATGTAAAGGCTATATAGAATAATCGCTAGCAGGCGTTAATGCTAACTATATTAAGTATAATATCCTGTATTTATTTATCTTATATATATAATTAAGGAAAAGCAGGTCTAGGTAGGCCTAAAGGTAAGCTAATAATCTAAATAGGCAAAAATACTGCTATAATTCGGTTATCCGAATTAAGCCATATTCGTTCTAGAACCCTTCCTTATCTAGTTGTTAGCAAAGGCGTATATAGTACTTTGACCCTCACAAAGTTCTCGTTTGCTATCTGCGATACGATTATAAATATCTTGCTGTGTTGCAATGGTGTTCGAATTCTGATGGATGTAAGTTCTGATATCCTTTGGCGCTACTCCTGCATTCGTAAGGCGGCTGACTGTCGACTTGTCCGCATCGGAGAGCTGCCGATGGACTGGATGGGCGATTTGTGGCAGCTTGGCTCGTGATGCCTTAAAGACCAAGTTGCTTTACAGGGTGATGCGGGTCCAGCGTCAGTAGTATATTATTGTAGTTTTAATGGAAATACCCTAAAACGGACTAAGCGTGGCGCATGCCATGTGCGCAGACAGTGCCGAAATCAACTCCCGCCACGTCTCAGTCATAACAGCACCTCGGTGCTTCGGCGTCCGGGCTTCGGAGACCCGTATCGAGACCGACTTACAATGACTTACCTCTTGTAAGGCACACCCTGAATTATCCTAATCATCTTATCCGGCCCTACACGGTGTCTAAATTCCCTTGTGATCACTGTTGCTCATTCAATTGCTGTTAGTAAGTGCGAAGGGCAGGGATCGCACTAGCGTCTTTGGCACACTGGGCATGCGCCATATTTAGTCCATTTTGGGGCACTGTCAATAAAACTACAATAATAAACTACTGACGCTGGACTCGCACCACCCTGTATCTAGGGATTCCTTCGCGATAATCGAGAACCGGCAATTAGTTCCTCGCGTAGTAGTCTTACGCTGGCGGTCTTTTGACACGCTAGGCGGACGACACCATCGATCGCATGCGTAGGCGATAATCTGCCTGCCGCTAGTTGACCGTGAAGATCTTCCAGTTATGAACGCGTAGCCTCTCGGTGCCGCCCACTCGTTGATAGCGGTGAGCAGAGCCTCTCGTGAGTCGTATGCACCTTCTGGCGGGAGCGCATCATCAGGAAATGTCGTTCGTGCCATAATGAAGCCTGCACTTGGGGACTACAATTGTGGCTAGCGAAAGCAGCAATGGGTGAAGCCCCTGAAACCTGCGACAGTGGAGTTTGGGCCAAATTGAGGGCTGACATAATCCGCACGCCTACGCGTCAGCTGTAGGCGTGTCCCTATGGGGCCCCTCCTGCTCTTGGCTGGTCCGCTGCGACCCCGCTGCTGTTGCCGAACCTACTCTTGCGTCTCAAACTAAAGGAATCACGGTCCTAAGGTACATGCAGGCAATAAAAGTTTTCTGCAACCAATCCATTTGACCATCGACTCCACAGAGAGTTTACGTCATTCTGACTCCAAAATTCATCAACCATGACAACACTTCCAAGTCGGCGACATGTAACGTGCGTCATTTACCTCGGATTACATCTATGCTTGAGCCCAGCCCCCGCAGCCCTTGGGTTCACGAACCCATATTCGACAGCTCCATTTCAGTCACAATTCTCATAAGTTTCCTCCCCACAATTGTTTCCAGCTATCCTATGTATTTATCAGCTCTTGATGTTACACCTCTAGCTATGACTGGGCTGGTTGCCTTGTCAGGGCACCAGCCGCCTTCGCCCATCCTTGCTCCTGGCCAAGATACCAGCGAGCCTCTCGAGACAGCAATTGAACCGGATAACACCCAGGCCATGAGCCCGCGGATGACGAGCGAAGAGGTCGAAGCGTTGAAGTGTGAAATGCATACTGGATTGCACCGGTTAGTGAAGACTATTGAATCTTCCTATGCACGTTAAAAGGTGCCCGAGGGCTGCCCTCGCTTGAACTGCTAACTAATATTTGTTCCTGTGGACATAGGCATGCGAAAGCTTTGCAGGACTCGCTACTCCTCATCTTTAACCGCATCGAGGCAGCTGAAAAGGGAAACGAGAAGCTAGACAGCAACAAAAAGGTGCTGCAGAAATATATCGAGGACTTGACTAGCATGCACCAGACCACGGCTTTGGACAGGCACGAGAAGTACTGAGCTTTTCTTGGGGAAGTTTTTGTCGTGCCGCAAACGTCCGGGCGAGGCTTGTCCGTTTTGGGAGGAAAGTTCACTGGTGGCTTGATGTTAGGAGTGATTGTGAGCTCTGGAATGGTCATGATGAAGCAGTATTGCGGGAGTGGAAGATAATGTGTTGTTGAAAGGTCAGTTACATACCATGCAGTACCCACCCACCGGTAACACCCACCTACCGGTAAGCAAAAAAGAAAATTACCCATACAAACTGCCGGTTTTCAAATACACGGTTCATGGCCCGGCTTGAAGTTATCTACTTGAAAAAAAGCATCATTTTACTGAGGATCATATAACGTGCATGATAAGCATGTGCACCAAACAAGTATGTGCACCAAAAATCCCCCAACCTTACAATTCTTTATTTGATCAATTGATTCACAACGAAAAAAGATATCTCGTCAGTATTCCGAGGGTAATATGCTTCTGGCACTTCGTACCCTTCAAACTGACCCAAATTTAAAGCTCCGACCTACTGCAAGACTCTACAAGGTCAACTATTATGCCTTACGTCGCCGGCACAATGGCATTCAATCTCAACGCGATTGGATCCCTAAATCACGTAAGCTATTTAATCTAGAGGAACATATCATAGTTCGGTTCATTCTCGACCTAGATTCGCGAGGATTTCCCCCGCGATTGCGTGGTGTGGAAGAAATGGGCAAGCGCTGGGCTTCCAACTTCGTCAAGCGGCACAAGGAGCTTAAGACGCGCTATTTTCGTACATATGACTACCAGAGAGCCAAATGCGAACACCCCACTGTCATTCGAAATTGGTTTAGGCTTGTCGAGAACACAATCGCAAAATATGGTATCACCTTGGGAATGGTCGTCGCAGGCTCAGAAAGACGTTCAAGACCAAATTCAGTGCAGCCGGGAAACCGGGAATGGGTTACTGTCATCCAGGCGATAAATGCGGAAGGCTGGGCGATCCCGCCGTTCATCATTGGTGCGGGTCAGTATCATCTCGCCACCTGGTACCAGAGAACAACCTCCCGGACGATTGGGCTATTGCAACATCTCCCAATGGCTGGACAGATAATGAGCTAGGCCTTGAGCGGCTGAAGCACTTTAATCGGTGTACAGCCAATCGATCTACTCGGCCCTATCGTCTTTTAATCCTCGATGGGCACGAAAATCGCCACTTTGTCGACTTTGAGAGATATTGCCAGGAAAACAAGATCACCACACTGTGTATGCCGCCCCATTCGTCTCATCTGCTTCAGCCTCTTGATATTGGGTGCTTTGGGGTGCTAAGAAGGCTTATGGTCGAGAAATCGAGCATCTGATCCGATGCTCCATAACCCACGTTTCCAAACCGAATTCTTTCCCACCTTTTACGCCGCATTTAAGGCCACTATGGCGGAAAGAAACATCAAGGCAGCTTTCAAAGGGGCTGGGCTTGTTCCATTTGACCCAGAAATGTGGTTTCGAAGCCTGATGTGCAGCTACGGACGCCAACGCCGGTTGAGGAGGAAGCCGGCCCTTCTACCCCATGGGTTCAAAGACGCCCAAGACGGTACTTGAAGCCCAATCTCAGTCTGAATACCTCGATAGACGAATTAGAAGACACCAAAGTAGCTCTCCAGTGTCAATTCTGGAAGCATTAAAGTGTCTAAGGGAACAAAGGCAATAATGCATGAGAATACCTTATTGAGAGCTCAGGTCCGTGACCTTCAACAGGCGAATGAGACACTAAGCCAGCGGCGGAGAGCAAAAAGAACCAGACTTCAAAAAGGAGGAGTGCTGACAGTAAGGAAGCAAGGGAGGTAATTGATCATATGAATGTAGATGGGCGGGTAGAGGGCGCATCGTCAACAAGTGGAGGTCAAGGAGGGTCGGCATGACCGAGGGAAAGGCGCTGTGGAGGATGTGGAAAGATAGGACATAATGCAAGAACATGTCAGATAGTTGTTGCAATGTCCGAAGAAGAGATTAGCGATTAATTTCAATTGATTTCACGGTCTGTTGTGCTTTTCTGGTGATTTCAATTGAGGAGGGTTAGAATTATTGGGGCTCATACTTGTTTGGTGCAGATGCTTATCATTCACATTAATGTTCAACAATATCACATTGCTTTTTACGTGACGTAAGTCGCTTGGTCGCACACCACCAACGTAAAATGACTCTCCATGACTTGGCCTTCTCGGACCTTAATGAATGGTTTTACCTCCAACAGACACATGTAGCCGTCTTGAAAATGCCTCGATGATCTTATACACAAGATGGAATTGTCGAGGCAAATGCTAGATGTCACGGAGAACGGCCTTTCGCAAACCGATCCGCCCAGAAGCACGACAGGCCCCAAACGACTCTTTCAGACCGGTTAAGAGGCCTGCCGTCAAAATCCGAGGTCACTCAGCCGGCCCAGCTGTTATCCAAGTCGCAGGAGACCAGGTTAGTCACATGGATACCGAGGCAAGAAGCCTTGGCTATGCTCCTTCCCGCAGCCAAGTTCGCGCTACAGTTGCTGCCCTCCTACGACAGCAAGGCCGGAAAGGCCCATCGGTGTACATTGGACTTCCAGATTCGTGAAACCCCATCCAGCTATCAAAACAAAGATAGGAAGACGCCAGAAGGCATCGAGATTTAATTCCTTCACTCCGATGGCCGTCAATTAGTACTTGGATATTCGCGAACGAGAGTATGGTTAGATCGAGCCCGAGAACACGGTTAATGTTGACGAGGGCGGTATTATGGCAGGATATGGTGAGCATTGTCTTTTATTGCCTATGAGCTTACCAGGAAATCATGTTTACAGGCTTGGACTCCTTGGTCATCGGTAGTAGTGATCCGAAGCGGAAGGCCTTTCTCAAGGGCTCTCAGTCCCGCGCTTGGACTAGCTTCATCCAAGCCGTGACTGCAGATGGCCGTCTTCTGAAGCCAGGAATTATCTTCAAAGGTAAAGAGTTTCAGAAGCAATGATTTATCGAAGAGTTTAGGAAGATAGCGGACTGGTATTATATCACATCCGACAACGGTCCCCTTTGCCTAGTACCAGTAATTTGCAGCTTATTGTTTTAGTATTCACCTCTAGTCTCCGCCTTTGTAAGTTAATAGGATAGTTGTGGCGGCGGCCACATATTAATGTTATCGTTTGCCTGCCGGCTTCGTCCTTGGTTGGCCTTCCAGTTATGGATACGTAGCCCCTAGTCATGATCCAGACGTTAAACGCGCAAGATAGGGTATCCCGTGATTCATATTTCTCTTCAAGAGGAACGAAGTCATCACGAAGGAAGGCCAACTTTTGGTCTTGAGTATCACCCATGTGAATGCAATCCCAGGTAGCGTCATCCTGTAAAGAGCCCGAGCTTTACACAAATTTCGTCTTCTTTTGAGTCTTTTTCGCAGACCTGCAGCTGGATCTTAACGCCCATCACAATTTCAATTAATTAAGCGCATCGTGTTAGGAAGTTTTTGTCATTGCGTTCAATTCAGTTGCCTCCCAATGCTCGATAATTTTATCCCGCGTTCTGAATATGCCTCAGCTATGCTAACCACCTCTTCCTTGGCAATGGCAGCACTCACTCATCTAGATCCGCTCCTCTCATCGGTCTTGCTTTCCTTGTTGGGGTTATTGAGCTTCTATACATCGTTTTAGCAGACGAAATATATATAGCTATCGGCGCAAACACTTACAACCCAGAGTCGAGCAGCCTCGGCGATAGCCTCTAACGCCACAACCTTTCTCTCCTCTATAGTCATTTTACCGACTTTACTATGTGGAGCCGGAGCCGGAGCCGGAGTGTAAACCTGAGTGGCTGCAGGACTGCGCTTTACACCAGTACTGCAACCGCGCAACTGTTGCGCTTCACGATGAGCAGCACAGCCCCAGTCATCACTGGATTCTATATTTGCATCCTGAGCCTGCCGATGTAGCTCCCGGAAGATACGCGCAGCAGAAATAGCTCTGGAGGGGGCCTAACTGATTAGCAGTTTGTTGGTGGAAAATGGATTAGGCTCCTCACAGCCCTACAGATATGGCTATTCCTGACGCGGTTCCAACAAGCACCAATATCGAGTGGATCAAAGGGTTACGTTACACTTAGAATGGTGTTCCTGCTCGTGGCAGACGCGACAGTCCGAATGGTTTGTGGAAGCTTGTTTCGAAACTTGCGGAAAAGAGATAGAGAGATTCCACGACGACAAAGAATTGATTGCAGAAGTGTATAACTTCAAGGAAGATATAGCGGAGAAAATAATTTAGTGGCAGCTTTGCGCAGAGAAAGGAATACTATTATGATGTACGTTGATAGCGGGATGACCCTATGGTTGTGAGATAGCTTTGCTAGAAGAGGCCCCAGAATGAGAGGTATCGGGCGTAATTCCAAGGGTGAGATTAAATAATGCAAGGCATTGTGTTAGACCCGCGGAGGGTAGCTCTAACGTACAATTGGGGCGATATCAGTAGATTGTGGACTAGAGAATGGTGATGCCATTGGTGAATGATTTACTGATATCTTATCTTACTTGATTGGCGGGGGGGGTGGGGGGTCCGGTCCATCGTTCGTGACAACAGACGGAAACTCTTTTCTGTCTGACACATTGACATCAATCTGATACATTCCCAGCCTCCCGGCTAGTTACGTCAAAATGTCAACGCAGCTAGGAGAGTGTATTAGTACAAAGGCACCGACCTGATGCCTCGTTATGAAGCCTTCCTCAGTAGGTCAATTCGGTTTCCTCTGCACACGCCCTTTGTTGCACACCCCCTTTTTTGAATTGTGTATCACCCACCAGCGTCTCTTAGGTAACATGATGCTTATGATTGGCCGTTGCGCCTCAATTTGGTAGCGCATCATGCACATGCAAAGGCAAGATGCGGACAAGCCTTAAGAGACAACCATGTTTGGCTATCCAGTTACATGCTTCAAGAGAAGCCTATGTTAAAAGTCGGATTGACCCCGCGTCTTAGGCAATCAATCAACACATTGCTGCTGTTCATTCACGTTCAGAGCGACACACAAGCTTCCAAAACTGCCCAACAACGAAACCACAACCAAGAAACCCAAGTTTTAAGAACGCCTGCATCGCAACATCGAACCCATCCCAATCCCTCAGCCATAGCCATGTTCTCGCGGCAAGTCTTCCGTACCATCCGTGCCGCGACTCTCCATCCTACCCCTTTCCTCCGAGTAGAGACTGCACGAAACTTCACCGGCGCCGCCAATGACAGCCGACCCCCAGTCTACCTTCATGGCCTTGATGGAACTTATGCCACCGCCCTAGTATGCCGCTGTGTCGTCCTTTCTAATGGGCCAATGCGGCTATGTTGAGTGAGGTAGAGCCGAATTATCTTATGCTGACTGTGTTAATTTAGTATACTGCCGCGGCCAAGATGTCAACCCTCGACCTCACCGCCAAAGCCATCGTCAACCTGAGCAGCGTCTTTTTGAAGGACACCAAGTTGACGAAAGTCCTGTCAACGCCGAGGCTGACCGCCGAGGACAAGTCAGCGATCGTAGCCGAGCTGAGCAAGCATACAGGTACCAACGTTGCGACTGTCAAGAATTTGCTACAGACTCTCGCTGAGAATAATCGACTGGGTCACCTTCAGGGTGTGTGCGAGAAGTTTGGTGAGCTGATGTCCGCCAAGCGGGGTGAAATAGAGATGATCATCACGAGCGCCGAACGTCTGGATAATAAAACTCTTTCGCGACTAGAGACTGCTGTTTCCAAGTCCTCATATGCCGGTCAGGGCAAGAAGCTTAAGGTCACCAACAAGGTACGTTATACTTTTCGCCAGTCGGCATTCGTTTCGGCCCTAGCTTAACGTTTATTGATACAGATCGACCCTGAGATTATTGGAGGACTTATTGTCGCGGTCGGCGACCGAACCATTGATCTCAGCGTCTGCGCCCGCATTGCCAAGATAAACAAGGTCTTGACGGACAGGCTATAAGCTTCAGCTATTAACCATGCGTTTATTTTATTTGAATGGAATTAAGTTACGTCAAGATCATCAAATTCTTACACTGTGCATTAGAACTGAAATAATAAATTCCTTTCGCATCTTGAAAAAAATATAAATTGCTCACTAAATGGTCGGGTGTCACTCAGTTGCTATACGTGATATACCATTGTTGATAGCAGAGTATGTCTAACGTGGAAGAGCGTTTCTAGGCCTATCAGAATCTTGATGGTTAGCCTGAATACATACAGAGGAGATTGCCGGCGGTTCAAACAAAGCCGACACTTATCAGCACAATGATGGTAACTGCATCCTGCGAAAAGCAAACGACGAGACGGGGCTGGTGCGATTGAAATTTAAAGCGACCCCTAAGGAATGAGAGTCGGGGAAGTGGATCGGCATATCTAGGAAGTCTAAGGACAGCAAGAAGTCCTCCAAGCGGGGATGGGAAAACGAGCTTAAGGATAAAATATAGCGAAATAATTTGAAGCTGAACATATCAACAGCGTCCAAAGCGTCGACAGAATCGGTAGAATAAGATAGAGTGAGTTAGTTATGGAGGAGGCGAGGCTAGGATTGAGCTAGAGAGACAGCATCCAAGCGTTCAGACAGAATACAAGGGCCTACTAGAGAAATGAGCCAGGTGAGGGCTCAGTTGACAGGTAGTGAAATTCCAGCTGGGGATGGCTTTGCACTGTGAAGGGAGATTTACCCCTCAGAACGATATTGGGCCATGGACTGCCGCAAAGGCCACATTGATAAGTCATTCAAAGGTCCTGGGATATCAATCCATGGAAATCGACTTAGCTTCTAAACGCAGCTGCCCAGACGAACTCATCTCATGCTCTTCCTCATAGTCCTGGTACGACGCTCGAGGTTTGCAGATTCAGTTGAGACGCGACGCGTCATGGCGCGTCATTGGTCTCGCCTCAACTTGATTTCCAGTTTCCAATGGCCAATCACAACGGCCAGACGCACTCCGAGGACTCCTATCCAATCACAGTATAGAGAGATGGGGTTGTATTGTAGTGGGGCGTGGGGCGTCGAGCCACAATAACCAACCAATTGTTGACCTAAAACTCTGGTCTGCAGTGAGCAAGAACTCGTCGATTTGCAATGCCCATCTCCAGTCTCTCAAACTTTTAGACTGGCCTCCCATTTTCCGTACGGGTTTGGTACCACCAGAGATCCAGACTTCGACCCCCATGTATTCCGGAAATTTGAGGACCTTAGCCGGCAAACCAGTCGCTCATTAGTGCCCTCTCTTGGTCACCTCTTTAGACCGCGTATTTAATGGGCCCTTGCCAGGCGTCACTGAGTTGCCACCCAGGCGAGGCGGTTGCGCCTTAGGCTTAGAGCCGGTTAATGCTAGATGCAATCCAGAAGCTGCACCTTGATACAGCATTACATTAAAAACGAGGCACACACACTCGTTGGTCGAACCAACGACAGTTGTTTTCCGATGCCCTTTGGTGCGGTTAAAAATGCAGTAAAGCTCAGGCTGTCTTGGATCTCTCGTTTAGAATACCGTGGCTTTACAATGATCCTAGGCAGCATATGAAGCTCAAAAGATGGTCAAAGCCCTACTCTGTAAAACACAGCTAAAATCGGGCCCCGCCGATGTCCCTCAATTTGTGCCCCAACCGAGCAAGCAAGGTTGGCTCGCTGGCCCCCATGAGCCTATGGGTATTTCCTTGGCGCTGACATGGGATGATAAGTCGAGCTCTATCACTGCCCTATTCCTTCAGCACAGCAACCACTATCCCTTTGACCGGCATAGCCCTTTTCCCAAGTCACGCTTAGGGGCTCAAATGGATAAGTGCTTATCAATTTACTAATACATCTAAATTATGTCACAAATTCACAATAGTCACTATACCTAGTGAACTCTATACCTAAGCTGAATGCAGCTAAGATACAGATAAGGGACTGGCCTTATAGTGCCTTATTAACTTAGAACTTTGTAACTATTCTGTACGTGGGGTTGAGTGCAGCTAGCTACATTGGATAAGGGCTATGCGGGTCAAAGGGATAACCACGCGTTGCGTCTTTCTCTCAAGGGTCGCGTACATACATTATTGCATCCACTTAGTTACCCTACCAACGCGGAGCAAGCCCCTCCATATTTCACAAATAAGATCTCTCGAGTCCCTGTCAACTTTTGTGCTCGCAGACGAGCCAAGGTGATATCAGAGTATTAACAAATCACATCACAATGGACCGCGGATCGATCTACTCTGCGCACGTCTACGAGCCGAGTTTCGGTGAGAATAGAGATACTCGCCTACAGCTTCAAACGCAGCTCGAAACCTTCATCCTTGACTTTCGGCTTGACAACAACTTTGTCTACAGGTTTGCGCCGATTGCCCACGGGTTACATGACTTGATATACTGACGCTTCGGCAGAGATCAACTACGAGAGAACGCACTGCTAAAGAGGTACTACTGCGATGTCAACATCAATGACTTGATCGGCTTTAACGAGGAGTTGGCGCATCAGTTGACATCTGAGCCAGCCGAGGTCATCCCTTTGGTAAGGACTATGCAACAGCTTAATTCTCCAACTTCTGACATCCCATAGTTCGAATATGCTTTGATGAAGTGCACCCACCGCATTGTCTTCCCTCACGAGCCCAAAGTCGAGATCCCCAAGCACCAGCTCCTTCTTCATTCCAACGCAGACGATGTGTCCATCCGCAATCTCGATTCGATGGCTATTGCTCGATTGGTCCGGGTACCAGGTATCGTCATCGGTGCCTCCGTTATGTCCTCAAAAGTAACAGAACTTCATATACAATGTCGAAATTGCGGACACACACAAGCCATTCCTATCTTGGGTGGATTCACTGGTGTCTCTCTGCCCCGACAATGCGCTCGTAGCAGAATTCCCAACGATCCCACGCCAAAGTGCCCCTTGGATCCGTACTTTGTCGTACACGAGAAGTCACACTTCGTCGACCAGCAGATCATCAAGCTTCAGGAAGCGCCTGATCAAGTCCCTGTTGGAGAACTGCCCAGACATGTTCTCATCTCAGCCGACAGATACCTAACAAACCGGGTCGTTCCGGGATCGAGGTGCACTGTCATGGGCATCTTCTCCATCTACCAAAATAAGGCCTCCAAAACTCATCCAACGGTGGCGCAGTGGCTATCCGCACCCCTTATCTAAGGGCAGTTGGAATCCGGTCAGACATTGATCAAGCAGCCAAGGGCAACGCCACTTTCTCAGAGGAGGAAGAGCAAGAATTCTTGGAGCTGAGCAGACGGCCAGACATTTACAATGTCATGGCTACTTGTATCGCTCCTTCAATTTACGGACACCAGGACATCAAGAAGTCAATTCTCTGCCTCCTGTTAGGTGGCTCAAAAAAAAACCTCCCTGATGGCATGAAACTTAGAGGCGATATCAACGTACTACTTCTCGGTGATCCTGGTACGGCCAAGTCTCAACTTCTAAAGTTTGTCGAGAAGGTAGCACCCATCTCTATCTACACCTCCGGAAAAGGTTCATCTGCCGCTGGTTTGACAGCGTCCGTCCAGCGTGATCAGTCTACCCGCGAGTTCTATCTTGAAGGTGGTGCTATGGTTCTGGCCGATGGTGGAGTAGTGTGTATTGATGAGTTTGATAAAATGCGAGCTGAAGACCGAGTCGCTATCCACGAGGCCATGGAACAGCAAACCATTTCCATCGCCAAGGCCGGTATCACCACCATTCTCAACGCACGAACATCAGTCCTGGCTGCTGCCAATCCAATCTTTGGTCGATACGATGACATGAAAACTCCTGGAGAGAATATCGATTTCCAAACCACCATCCTGTCGCGTTTCGACATGATTTTCATTGTCAAGGATGATCATAGCCGCGAGAAGGACGAGAAGATGGCCAAGCACGTTCTTGGTATCCAGATGAATGGTCGGGGAGCCGACGAAATGGTCGAGTCTGAGATCCCTATCGACAAGATGCGAAGATATATAACCTACTGTAAGACGTAAGTTGCTCAGTTCCTTTTGGCTCTTCCGCCATGTATACTAACCTCTCAAAGTCGCTGCGCTCCTCGACTCAGTCCCGAAGCAGCTGAGAAGCTCTCCTCTCACTTTGTCTCTATCCGTCGCCAAATCCACGACTCCGAAATAGAAGCCAACACCCGCTCCTCTATTCCCATCACAATCCGTCAGCTGGAAGCTATCGTGCGTATCACCGAGTCTCTTGCCAAACTCACCCTCTCTCCCGTCGCCACCGAGGCGCACGTTGATGAGGCTATCCGGCTATTCCTATGCTCTACCATGGACGCGGCCAACCAGGGCAGCAACCAGGGTAGCCGTGAGTTGAATGATGAGGTGAACCGTCTCGAGAATGAGCTCAAGCGCCGTCTACCTATAGGATGGAGCACAAGCCTGTCCACACTACGGAGAGAGATGGTAGAGGGTAGGGGTTACAGTGAGCAGCCGTTGAATCGAGCACTGATGATTCTCCAGCGAAGAGACATAGTCATGTTCAGAAATCAGGGAGCACAGGTCTATCGAAATGGAGCTTAATCAGGGAATTATTATGATGTAATAATGTAAAGGGATTGGTTGGTCATTCTAAGTAGCCGTCTTGATGATGGATGGGTTAATGAGTAACGAGAACGAAATCATCACGACCGCTGTATGCAAAGAAAACTATTCAAGTTCTAAGAATTTATAGCTTATATTGTATTTTCATATGCTACTAAAATCATATCCCTCTTTTTCATAGGTAGGTATGTCGTATACATTGCCGCATCCAGGATAGACAAGTGCCTCTAGAACATGTTTTAAGACAGGAATCATGTGTATAAGAAGAATATTATCGTACCGGATATCACGATCTTGTCAATTGAACACGGGGCTGTTGGTGAGGGTGCCCAGGCTCAAATTTATCACTGCCGGCCATTATTGGTAGATGCAATAGTGATGGGCGAATTCAAGTACATACTGTTAGTCGACGGCAAACTGTCACATACACCCCAAGGGATAGAGAATAGAGCCTAACCCATGTCGAACCCACGGTGCCTGTCTCGCCTTGCAGGAGGTAGCAATATATATATCTGCATTTTGTATGACAGCGTAGCTGGTCGCTATTGGACATCCAGTAATTCCTGATACTACATCGAAGCAAACATCCTAAAAGACATTTCGAAGAGCATCTGTGGCTCAACGGCTAGACCAAGGTATATAATTACCCAGCATTAAAATAATGGTTTCGTCAAAGGCAAATGGTAATCGATCATAGTCTTATCTCACGAGCGAGATTGTTGGACGGAAGAGCAAACATCCATCTAAAGCCTACATCAGATGAATTGATAGAAGACAAGAGGTAGTTTTAGGCTCCCCAGTGGTTCCGTAAGTTCGAACGCCAGCTAACAAGGTGTCAGAACTGGTGGACTACACAGTCACGTACAGGTTCAGAGGCTCTTCTGCTCTTTCTGTGTTTTACTTAAAAGCGCCATTGTTAGCCATCTACTTGTTTGGAGAAAAGGTAAGGTCTAGTATGGGCTATTTGAAATGCGGGCACAAATTGAGCAGTAGACGGCACAGTATGGTCTTGTGAAAACGAGGATGAGAAGCAGGCAATGTACGTAAGCATCAGTGACTAGTGTGCCCTTTCGGTTGAATAAGCCGCCGGGCTTAATGGATTGTATCGTATCGTATCTTAAAAGTTAAACTATCAGGCGCTCTTAGCACATGTACTGTTTAGAGCTTTCAATTTCGAGTACTCATACCAGAGATGTCTAACAACCGCGCAATAGTTTTTACGCGCCCAAATGGACCAACAATATACAAACACTGTATTCAGCACCTTGAATGCGGAATTTATCTAAGCGCCGTCTTGCACTTCTTCCCCTGTTGGCCTTGTTCATTGAGGCTCAAACGGGACGAGCGAGCCCATCGGAAGGCCGTGCAACAGGATGCACACTTATGCGTGGTTTGTAAATGAATAACGAGCGAATCTAGTGTCAGATGACTTCGGTAACATTTTGTTTCGGCCCCCACAGAACAGCGACCTTGCCTCTGACGGGCTGAACCGCTCAAACAAGTGGGCTACAGGGAGATTACTTATCCAAAACTCGGTGTAGACGCTGGTGATATGTTGAAAGATGCAGATTTAGATTAGTTCTTGGTTGGACGATAAGTATATTCGATATCACGAGGGTGTTAATTGGGTGTCAAGACTCAGCGATTGCCTTTGCTTCCAGCTTCACCGATTCGAGATTCACAGATAATTGGCCAGTCAGAGATGTTAACTTGCCACAAGGTGGTGGCTGGGTCTACTGATATTCAGAGCCAGCTCAGAGCCAATATAACTCATAATTCACCGCTCTATGAGATGTTGAAGACTGTCTCGTTTTTAGATGTAGAGTACTTGTTGATCCTGATGAAGGGAAGACGTCCGCAGGATGGCCTCGGCGGGATTGAGCACCGTGGTGGAGGAATGAGGTGGATTAACAATTAAGATCGTGACCAGTGATGACTATTGTGCCTGTACCGTTGGGTATCCAGTCTCGACTCGCTGTGCGACTCTGCCCAAGCCTGCAAAGAACTTTGGTGTTGGGGGAGGCTTGTCAAGGATGATCATGCTCAATAAGTGAGCTACAAGAGTCTCGATGATAGACATGGAAGTCTAGACCGCAAAGGGCCTGCCTTTGAAGCCGTTTATGTTCAGGGGTTGTAGACTCCTAGGCGAGACCTCCAGAGATCCAGTATAAGCATATCCCCGGCATTCTTGTGCAATAGAAATCACATCTCTGCTCTCAGTCAAATAGGCCAATGTCCAGTAGGTCTCTAGTCGTATAATATCATCTCCTTTCTCATACGCGCCTCTCCGACTTTCGCATATGTCTGAATAAAGTTGGCTTAATTGTCCGGTGTAGAATCAATCAAACTAGCCAGGTTTTAGAGTTCCTTCCGATACGCACCTTTGATGATATTAAAAATTCCATTATCTAATAGCTGCAAATAATGAGAACAATGTGCTGGTAGGTAACAGCAGTAGACATTGTTCGGAAGGCACGTAACTATCCATTCATCCTGGATGCTCGTCAGCGGTCTTATAGCGGGAGGATTTACGGTGAAAACCGCAAAAGTCTGACCTGTGCATGGCTTTCCTGACCGTCAAGGATGATGAGTCTTTTATCTGACGTATCACGAGGCTCTGTTTGAGGTTGTTAGACGTCTTTCAACCACTCGAGAGCTATGTGGGATCTTTAATTCGTAATAGCGCGAACTATATAGACCGCCTAGCGACCACCAAGCCCTGTTGGGTATATAATGATTGTCCTTCAGTAGTCGCTGCTTCTACAGGGCGTCATGACCTTATGTGAGCCCACTCTGACAAGCCATGTGCTATCCGACCACAAGGTTGCGATAGACTAAGCGTCGACCTTAGCGGGGACTTCCTCCTCGTCATACTCCTCCACGCTATAGACGTCGTCGTCGATGGCTGCGTCCTGATACTGCTGGTACTCCGATACCAGGTCATTCATATTGGACTCAGCCTCCGTAAACTCCATCTCGTCCATGCCTTCTCCGGTATACCAGTGCAAGAAGGCCTTGCGGCGGAACATAGCGGTGAACTGCTCGCCAACGCGCTTAAAGATCTCTTGGATGGCGGTCGAGTTACCGACAAAAGTGGACGACATCTTCAACCCCTGCGGCGGGACAGAGCATAGACTCGTCTGCACGTTATTGGGAATCCATTCAACAAAGTAAGCCGAGTTCTTCTGCTGAATCTTGTGCATCTGGTCCTCCACCTCCTTCGCAGACACCTTTCCGCGAAAGATAGCAGAGCAGGTCAGGTAGCGGCCGTTTCGAAAATCAGAGCCTGTCATCATGTTCCTGGGGTCAAACAGCTGCTGGGTAAGCTCGGGGATAGAGACAGCACTGAATGAGTGCGAGCCACGGCTAGTGAGGGGCGCAAAGCCAACCATGAAGAAGTGTAGGCGGGGGAACGGAACCTAGACGAGGAGGAATGCTTAGCCACAACATTCTTCGATTACAGTGATATGTGCCTAGATGAAACGAGTCTTCCTACCAAATTAACGGCCATCTTGCGAAGGTCAGAGTTTAGCTGTCCGGGAAAGCGCAGCGAAGTTGACACGCCAGACATGACGGTTGATACGAGGTGGTTAAGGTCGCCATAGGAAGGATTCGACAGCTTCAGGGTACCTTTGCAGATATCATACAGAGCCTCGTTATCGATACAGAAAGTCGCATCTGAGTTTTCAACCAGCTGGTGGACCGACAGCGTGGCATTATACGGCTCCACGACGGTATCAGAAACCTTAGGAGACGGTACTACACTGAAGGTAGCCATCATACGGTCCGGAAACTCTAAATAGGCGGTTAGAACCGTGAGAGACAGTGCATCGAAATGTGTATCAGTGGTATCAATCTCACCCTCACGAATCTTGGAAATCAGCAGCGTGCCCATGCCGGAGCCCGTACCGCCACCGAGCGAGTGGGTGATTTGGAAACCTTGGAGGGAGTCGCAGCCTTCGGCCTCACGACGGACCACGTCCAGTACCTGATCAACTAACTCGGCGCCCTCGGTGTAGTGACCCTTAGCCCAGTTATTTCCGGCGCTTGAGTGTCCAAAGACAAAGTTGTCGGGACGAAAGAGCTGGCTAAGCGGGCCGGAGCGCACCGCATCCATTGTGCCAGGTTCTAGGTCAACGAGCACGGCACGTGGCACGTACTTGTTGCTGGATGTCTATGCGAACTCGATCAGAGGCCGAGGATAGTTTGGAATGGGTCACGCAATATCGCCCACCTCGTTGAAATAGACGTTCATGCGCGCAAGCTGTAGTTCGGAGGTCCCATTATACCTAGATTGATGCGTGAGAAGGATGAAGTGGCGTTTCGAATGGGTTGCCTACATGCCACTGCTATCCAAACCATGCTCGCCCGAAATGGTCTGCCAGAAGGCAGAGCCGATTTGGTTGCCCTATTGAGGTTACTATGCTGCATTAGGAAGAAATGAGAAAGAAATGTAACGAGAAGGGCGTGATACTCACACATTGGCCAGCTTGGAGATGCACCTATAGCGAAAAGGGAGTTCAAGGTTAGTTTGTGGAGCTTCCAAGGCAGGATTAGAAGCGGACTTACAATTTCACGCATAGTGAGCTCAATTCAGCAGTGGTGGTGGTTTTAAGCGCCGATGAGATAAATCTGTTCGTCGTGAGAGAACAAAAGACAACGTTGAAATGTTGAGAAGGCGGGGTTAGTGAAAGGCATGACGACTGGTCCGTAACAAATAAGTCGATAGCCATGACAGTATCCAATGAGATCATATACCGCCTTACGGGCTAACCCGTAGGCAGAGGGGTAACACGCCCCCGCTGTTGGATTGCAATGCTCAAAAATCCTCCATAAGCATATGTTGTTTATGAGCATACTGCCTTGAAATGCTAATGACGCCATAGAATGACGGCAAATTAATTAAGTGACTGTTCCAAAACTGTTGAGGAGGTGCAACCTCGTACCTCGAGTCCTGGCTTTAGATTATCACTACTTGATGTTTTTCTCGTACTCAGTCTAGTACCCATTCATACTTCTGGATCAGTCTTTAAGTAAGTAAATCATTTTTTGCTATAGAATAAATTGAACTGCCATTAGCGAGCATTCTTATAACAAATAGTACTGAACGTCTATTCTTCCCTATCTACGTCCAGGAGCTAGGCTACGTCACGATATCTGTGCCAACAGCAGTGTTACTTGCAGTAATCAGTGAACAGTCCCGATGAGACGATATTGGAGCGGGTGTTGGATGTCGATGGTCAGGGCTCAGTAACTAGTGGCCACCTTTCTGTTGCAAAATTTATTTAATTAAATCTAAAGGTTATCTTGCGATGGCACAAACGACATGCTCCTTGTTAGCGCTGTCAGCCGCCTCAATGATCATTCCCGCCACTGTAAGCAGCCTTCTAGAGCCCAGTCCTCAGGAATTGTGATACAATAAGCATCAGGAAGAACATTAATGTCGACATGTAGCTCTACAGCATCCTCGACAGCTCGGATCAGCATGGTAAAACCGAATCCATCCTTTGGCACTCACGCGGGACGGCCATCATGCTTCTTATCCTGTACGCCCTGTATCTGTGCTTCCAGTTGCGGACGCACAAGAATCTATTCAGCGAGGGGAGTGGTGGAACTTCCTCCCTTGACGAGGGAGGGGACGACCCTGAATCAGTAATGAATCCTTGGTCTGCTGCAGCGGTACTGGTTGCCGTGACCGTTGTTATCTCCTTCTGTGCAGACTACTTGGTTGGCAGTATCGACAGCATCGCCAAAGACGCGCATACTAGCAAGAGCTTTATTGGCTTGATCCTGATCCCCATTGTCGGCAACGCAGCCGAGCACGCCACGGCGTGTGTGATGGCTGTAAGGAATAAGATGGATTTGGTGAGTGGCAACCTGCTTCCTTACTTGGTTGTTTTATTGTGATCTGACTGGTTACGTGGAAACAAGGCCACGGGTGTTGCAATCGGATCCAGCATCCAGATTGCACTGCTGGTTACGCCGTTGCTGGTTGTCTTGGGTTGGGCAATAAATGTGCCGATGGGTCTGAATTTCAATATTTGTGAGTTATCATGAGCACATAAGCAACTTTCAACACGCTTGCTGATGCTTGGGGCAGTTGAGACAGTTATCTTCGCTGTATCTGTTTTAGTCGTGGCGGCCACGGTGCAGGATGGGAAAACTAACTATTTGGAGGGAGCCATGGTGAGTTTATGTTCCCCTGTACTTCTATACCTACAGTGTACTAAGCAGGCTGCAGCTTGTGGGACTCTATATTATCATCGCTTTGACATTCTGGGCTATCCCTACTGGAGTTTTGGGAAAAGTTACGGGCTAATTGCCAGGTTGCCATTATTATGCCCTGTGCAACTCTTTTTGGCTATCTATACCTTGTTGGTCGATCTATCGGGGAGTGCGGGAGACATCCATGGGCTTCGCGAGGACTCAGTCGGCGGCTAAGGCCAGGAGGATCTGACCGACCACTTATAGGAAATTGGAGGTTAACCTCTATGCAAAGCGGGAGAACTTGCTCATCATATTCGATGACCTTATTTCAACCTACCACTGTAAATTAGGACGAATTGTGTCGGCTACTTCTTGCAAAACGTCCAGACAATCTCAACCAGACTGCTTCTCGTCCTCTTTTCATCAAAGACCTGGCCGTGGTCCAGATCTTGAAACCAGATCACATCCAATCTATCACCTTTCTGACCGAGATCCATTAAGTCCGTAGTTTCTAAGATCCAATTGTCTGACCCCAGCAAATATGCCCGTATTGCTTTGGTGTCGATCACACTATCTCTGCCGGCCAAGACCACAGTCACGGGATGATCTCGGATATCCTCCTTCCACAATAAGTTATCAGCCCAGAAGAAACGGCGGAATAGCGTATGAGCTATGCCTATATCCTTGGAACCAAAGTAGGAGAGTAGATACTCATTAGGTTGACTTGGCCGTCTACATATCTAAAGCATTAGAGTTTAGCCAGTATCATCAGTCAATTTGGGGACAGAGCTGGCATACAAAATTATAGGCCACGTCAGGTAGATGAAGTAGAAAAGACACGGGGTCAATAAACAATGCAGGGCCAATATGCTGCGAGACCTCCGGGCTACGAAGGAGTTGCGCGCCAACCACGCTTCCGTATCTTTCCACCGTCAATGTCAATGGGTAAGGGAATGGAGTCACTTTAGGAGTGGTACTTACGAATGTGATACCAAGACACACTTTTCCCACCCGTGTGCGGTCAATATGCGCCGAATCTCATCGCACATTTCGTCTTTCAGCATTGCCTCGTATGTTATCCTAGAGCTTACCGACATAATTTCTATAGCGATGATGCCAACCTGCCCATCTGAAGAATTCCCGGCATCATGGGCATTGATGTCGGCTAAGAAGTTTATGTATGGGTAAAGCCCCACGCCGATGCCGTGAACGAATAGAATAGGCAGCCTTGTCTTGGACGTATGTGGACGGTGCCAGTAAGTAAGCCTGTTAGCATGGGAGGTGCAGGTCGCAAACAGAGTGAAAAGACGTAGGGGAAAGGTAGTGAGAAACTGCGAAAACGACGTGCGATGAAAGTTGAACGAGTGGTATCGTAAAGAGATAGACGCTATGGCGTCGACAACAAACACACACTAGAGGGTAGTACGAACAGAGTTAGCAACCTGGGGTATATGAGCCAGTACTTGGGCGCATAGTCATGTGAGTAACTTACTAGATACCACGTTAAGCTCCGATGCAACATCTCTACCTTCTCAAGAGTTAACCGGAGGCATTTGGCGTTTCCGCGGCCAGGCTCTAGCTTCTTGCCTAGCAGCTTCTCTATCTCTTGAGTATACTCTTCTAATTCCTCGTCGTAGGTCGAGTCATGGTCTCCTGTGTTTAAGAATGCCCACCGGAAGAAGTCCTTGACATTATCGCGCTTAATCTCGGAAACTGGCGCATTCCGGAACCATTTTCTTAGGTACTGAGCCGGGTCGGGAATATTATTGTGGCATTTTAGGAATAACTTCCGACGATCGGCGCGGCAGGGCGGGACGGGGTGTTTTGCGGCCCTCTGGTGGTATTTATTCAGCGGTAGGTAGATAGCCAAATAGAAAAGAGCCTCCAGAGAGAGCCAAGCCTGTAGTACTCGCGGGAACTGAAATGGAAGGCAGGCTAGTAGGCTGACTAATGAATAAGTAACGCTAAGTGGTGCGATAAGGTGTAAGAGAAATATGGATGCGCGAATGAAGATGTAGTCCCAGAGAGATGTTCCCGCCATGGTAGCGGAGATATATCGTTAGGCAGCGTCACCGGGAAAATGTATGTTTTAATGTTCTAGCTTAGGCGGTCACTGTTTCTATGGAGTGTAGAATTGTGATTCTTATGCTAAAAAAACATCCATATCTTAATAAGTTTTTAGCCTTATAATAGTATTATTTTTTGTTGAGTTTAGTTAAGTCGATTTGTTGGGACCTTGCACTTGACGTTACCCCACTTACAAATGCCTTGTTTAAGCACGTGCTAAACCTAGCATGTGAAAGAGATGATGAGTTTGCCGAGGACGCAGTAGCATTATCTAACTATTCTGGCTTGATCCTGACCACGGCGTGCCATCACGATAAAGGATTATCTGAGGCTGCGATGCAAGTAGATCCGTATTGCGTACGTAAGTTACGAAAAGCAATCTGGGGGTTTAAGCTGAGCCATCTCTCGGGGTATACTTGGAAGCGGGTAGAAGCTTGATCATTTATTTGCCACTGTTCATATCTCAACCCCAAGTAAGATCTGACGTGTGTTAGACTAGGTGTCTAAGAAGCAGTGTAAGTTTTATTTCAACTTTAAGCATTTCTTAAATTTCTAACCCAGGTTCCTGGCATTATTGGCAAGATGTCTCTGCTATGCATTCGAGCAGTTGGGCGGCAGGGCGTGGAGAACTACTTGGATTTTCGACACATCATTTTGAAACAGAGGGCATCAGGTGATAAAACATAAAGGAACTTGAATCTAGGATTGATTCTACGCCGGTTATGAGATCATTTACTATACGAGTGATAGTACAGCTCCCTCCATCTTGTCTCGGTGAATATATTTGAGTGCCTTGTTGATGGCCCTCCATCGGTAATGACTGTCATCATCTCTCGGAAGAACGAGACACTGAGTTGGAGCTTGGAAACATAGCCAAAGCCAGTATATTTGTAACATATAGTAGCTATGTCGTTTGTAAACATTATGACTTTGTGTAAGTTGTAGATTTTCTATTGCGATGAAAGTGCGCTAGGGTTCTCGGCATATTGAACCCTCTCATGTAACAGATGGGTATCCTCTGATGCTATTAAGTTTCTGTTTCCTAACCAGGCGGGTCGGCTACCTAAGCCATGGCGGCCCACATCTAGAAGCTATGTTCCTGCTTTGTTTCACGACGCTCGTTCTCTCGCTGGGCTTCCGTCTCTTGTTGAAGGTGACTTTGGGCAGTAAGCTTCAGCTCGCCAGTCTTCTCCTCAGCTAATAAATACTGATCGGTACTTTCATCGAGATTGCTAGAGCCTGATACTGAACATGTAGGGATCGATATATCCCGTCGAATGGGGTGTTCGCTACCAGTTGCGACAGTCCCGATATCAGAAGATCTCTAAGCTTGCATGAGGGGAAAAATCGCCCGAATCGAAATACTTCATCCTCTTCCATTGAATATTGAGTCAGCTTGATTCTTACTGGTTATAGACAGAATATATCTACTAACTTCTAACTGGTGATGAAGAAGCTTCCCTCTGCTAGGAACTATTCCATATCGATTTAAGAGACGGTTGTTGTTCCCTGTATTGAGCTCGGAGGTTTCTTGCTGGTCCATGATAATAATTTGGAACTATGGATAAGTGAGTGATTGAAAAAGGGAACAGGTTGAGGTGTATTTAATTGTCGGTTCCTATTGGCATAGTAATCCTCAAAAACATTTCGTTGAAAATAGAGGGGTCGGTGTTAGACCCAGTATTTGAGAGCAGGTGACGTAGTACGGGCATCAAGGCATGTGTCAACTACGTACGTACCATGTGTCCTATTGTGGGGTGCTAGCTCCTTTCGCACCGTTATCACCATCATCCTGATGTCAACCTACTTTATCGTCTCTTTATACTATAAGCCACATGCTAGTACGGTTCTCCGGGGGTACAGTGCTCGGGATTCAAAGATCTTCGGGTTTGCCGAAGCTTATGCTCGATTAAAGAGTTGATCTGGCTCTAATTAATAATGCGTTAATTGTTGTTCACATTGCGCATCAGTGGTAAATGGAACATTTATATTTATTCAACTTTTATTAAATCCTGAGATGACTGTTCTTCTTGAGTTTATATCTCTAAATGATTTCATCCTGGACTCTAAACACTTGAATTTAGGATTTTCAGACAGATAGTCTGGATTCTAAGGAAAGAGGGAGTCTTGGATCTCCCAATACTAATTTCAACGAGATTTTGTGATTTTTTAAGGTATAATATGAATATGTGAAGACGAAAAAGCTTCCTTAAGAGTTTTTGTCGCTTAACGTTTGCGCTTCAATCCCACGGTAACGCCAGCAGAAACTTGAATAATGCTATCTAATGCGACTGGAATCTGTAAAGACACTGGAAGTGATAAATCTGGGGGTGAAGATATCAATGTCTCAGGGAATGCGCTCACTTGTGAATTAACACAACGCACTCTCTGACCTCCCGAATGCTTGCTTGCAAGGTCAACCTGCTTGAGAGATATTTTAGTAGATAATCTCTTGTCAGGTCGTACTGTCTCGTTGAGTGTATTTTTAATCCTGTACTGAGCTCTTGTAAATGTATCGAAATCTGACATGGTCGACATGCCATCACCAGAAGTCAACACGGCTACCCCATGGCTGATGTAGGAGCTGTGTTCATGGGGTCGAGTATGCTTAATGGCCCTTTCTGAAAATGAGGAAAATGCAGCAGGACAAGTAGATTCCAAGGCTTTGTCGGACGCCAGAAGTTGGTCTTTCGCTGGAAGGCGGCCAAGCTCCATCGACGACGACACCAAGGTCTGTCTCCCGGAGCCGACCGCCTCATTCGTTTTGTGGCGCTTGCACCGTCTTTTCGGTAAAGGAGAAGTGGAAAATGCGTGAGTGGCGGCAAGGGCTGAATCTTGGCATGGCGGATGCCAAATGTGGTCGGTGGGGAGGTAAGAAGCGAAGTATCGGACGAGGGAGTCCAAAGAGTTTGTTTGGAAGAGCCGGACTGCATGTTCCCACTGAGGCATCTTGATAAGCTTTGGGTTTCCAATGATTTCAAGACTTGCGGATTCAAGAGATTTATTTAATTCGGAGAGACGTTGTTGTCTGCGATAGTTAGCTAAATAGTGAAATTCGGCTGTCGACTGCGCTTTGTAAGATATTTCGGCTATGTCACAATAAAAAGCTTCAGCATCTTGGATGGGGATCGTGTAGGTATTGTACTGGTCGTGGAGCTTGGTAAACAAATCCTCTTGTTTCATGCCGAATTTCCAGGCTGGCCATGTCCATAACGGGTCGTCCATTTTATCGATATAATCCCCTTTAGACTGATTATAATTGCGGTAGATCGAAGTTGGTGATAATTAGAAATTAGAAGTGGAATAGCAGAGGAGATGCACGCTTGGCTTTAGACGCGGATATCTCGAGGGCCCTGTATTTTGTAGCAAGCCAGCACTAGCCCTAGTGGAAGAAAAAAAAGTCTTATCGCTTGACATCTCAAAGGAAGGGGGGGTGTCGCTATAGTTGTCTCAGAGGGGTAGCATGGAGACTTACATAATAAATATGTCAGGGAGAGTAAGCATGGAAGGACAGTGGTGTATATTCTTATGGTCTGGAGCGATCGATTGCAACCTGACATCAGATGGTTGCATCCTGCTCCTCCTCTATTGCAAAACTACGTCACTGGTGGCAACATACAAGGTCAGTATCACCTGGAACCTGCTTCTTTAGTACGCACCGGCCGAGCGAAAATTACATAAGCCATGTATTTTGTGACGCTTAGTTAAATAATGTACGGTAGATACGTCTCCACTTCATATTGAACTGGTTAATGGCATGACATGTGGTGTTATCAGCTGTTCCGCTCATAACCGAAACCAAGGAGAAATCACTTCACAATAGTGAATAGGCTACAAACCGGCACTACACAGTTGGAAGTCCTTGCCTCACCGAAGGGATAGGTATAATTACATATTTTGTTGCTTTGGAAATGATACGATGCGAACTAAATGACCATCTGCACCACGACTTCACATTGTGTTCACTCTCACAAGCCATAATGCCTTCCAAGCGCCACGAGCCATCCTCTGGTAGTTCACAGAGCGCCGAAAAGGGACGTATCAGTATTCATGAGCACGATAAACGTCCACATGAACCAGCTCCTCGCCTTTCCCACCTGGAACACCTGACAGTCCGTGTCTCCGATAACTCGATTCGAAGTCTTGCCGGAGCCACCAGTGCGATAGCCTCTAGCATCGTAACAAGTCCTCTGGACGTTATGAAAATCAAACTACAAGGAAGAGGTGGACTCCAACTGTGGACGCTTGACCCTGTCAGAAAGCGACGTTCATTCCAAGAGAGAGGGCTCATAGGCACTGGGCGAGCAATATGGCATGAAGGCGGATTTATTGGCATGTACCAAGGACTCGGACCGACCATGCTAGCAAATATTCCTAGGGGGGCCATATATTTCACAGTATATCATAAGATTAATGATTCGCTAAAGAAAGTATTCAGTAAGTCACCTTTGTTATCCATTCTATCAAAACTATCGCGGGTAGTACTAACCTCTGCCAAACGGCCAACAACAGACCTGGGTATGCTCAAGCATATCTGCAGTTACTGGAAGTACCTTTTCTATATTATTCACGAATCCATTATGGGTTATCAAAACCAGACTCATATCTCAGTCAAGTAAATCCACGAAGAATACTCCGAGAGAATACAAGTCTGCCATAGACGTAGCTCAGAAGATGTATTGCCGAGAAGGCGCCGCTTCATTCTATTCAGGACTAACTCCAGCTCTGCTTGGGGTGACACACTTAGCCGTACAGTTTCCATTATATGAGCAGTTTAAGATATACTTGACTGGATCAGGGCTTGGGAATTGGCATGAAGGCCAGGAATGGCTCCAGATCCTAGGGGTACTCACAGCTAGCGTGGCAAGCAAAGCGTGTGCAACTATAGCCACATATCCACACGAAGTTGTTCGAACAAGATTACAAACGCAGCAGAAAGTATACCCTTCATCGCCAATTGAACACGCAAGAGCAAGGGATGGCGGAGGCCTATTGATGCGTGGGAGTAGCTCACAAAGCGAAAAGGTGTGCAATGCAGGGAAAATATGGGAGAGATTTCCCCGACTAAATCGGGGTATTATGAGCACGCTCGAAACGATCTTGCGGGAAGAAGGCTGGCGTGCCTTATACTCTGGTATGGGCACTAGCTTAATCGGGGCTATACCAGCCTCTGCTATGACAATGCTGGTGTATGAGGTAGTGGTGTGGCAGGTTAAGAAGTCAAGGACGCAGGGCAAAGGAAAGCTCGAAATGCAGGATATAACAGAAACTTGGTGTCTATAGCCCGTATAACTTTCCAGCATATCGTCGGCACAAAGGGCGGATACTATCGAGCATAACTATAATTAAACAACGACTATGCCTAGGCAGGTCTTACACAACCCATACAATCTCAAATCTCGTTATTAAAGACTGGGGGTGGGGGCAGAGCCGTGTAGGCTATACGGGGGAAAATATGTAATCTTAAGATGGACTGAAAAGTAGGATTGAGAGTATTTATTTATTATTTAAGTTAATTAACTCATATCTATTGAGAGCTGCGGAACTGCTGCTAGTTTGAAACTTAGATGACTGTCTTTGATATCGTTAAAAGTGACTGGGGGTGTAAAGCCGGAGCAATGATTGGTGAGTCCTAATCGGTTGTCGTTGGTCCGTACATTTCTGTGCATCCAGGCCGTGGTCAATAGCGGACAGGTCCTGTCCCAGATTTCACATTTAGTATGGCTCCCTCCGCTATCGGTTTACTAGGGCGATCAATGATTGCGGGACTGGCACCATTGGAAGGGGAATGGGAAACAGAGCTTGGAGTATGAAGGGTGTGGGGTTCATGTTTAGAAGTACGTCACGCGCACTGGCTGCTGATCGTGTCGCGCTGACAGTCTTGCGACGATTGCAATAATATGGACGCAGCTCAAACTCAAAGTTCGACACCATTTCCTGCTCACTGCTTACATGTAAGCAATAGCAAGTTACTGAAACCTGGGAGGACAGCTACCATCCCTTTCATAGTTCTATCACTATGACTAAACGAATACCGCCTAGGCAGGATACATCGGTTAGCTGAGCATAACAAGATTTAGAGCCGTAAATAATTATAGAAATATTATAGAAATATTAACGTGGTTGATAAGCGAGTGTCCCAGACAAGCAAGTGTCCCAGACAAGCAAGTGTCCCAGTCTTATTTCCACTTTAAATTAAGTTTTTAAAAAACTCTTTAATTCCAAACTAAGCCTAAAATAGCTATAATTCTAATAGCTTATATATAAGTCTTAAAATAAGCTATATAAATTTTATTAGATTTTTAGCTATTTTATTTATAATAAAAAAATGTTATAGGGTAGGTTTTTTATAGTTATACAGTGCAGTATCACGCTCGCTTATCAAACACGTTATAGAAATATTATAGAAATATTACAAGGCAACATATATAGCTCTTTGCCAGATAGTGACGCTTCACTCTTGATTTGAGAACTCGTACATTAGAGCGATGTTCCTCAGTAGCTGGTCCCGCTCCTTAGCCATCGCCTCAAAGCCCTCCTCGAGCGACACGAAATGGTTCTTTAGCCGGCTCCGGTATCGCTTCTCAGCCAAGTTATGGTTCTCGCGTGGCTGTTTCAATGCTTCTGAGGAAGACGGCTTCTTATAAGCCATCTTCTTTGTTAACCGCTTCTTCGGCTTGTGCGACGCGGTGCGTAGATTAACACTTGGACCTCTTTGAGTACTGACGTCTGCGCTGTTGCCGCGCTGTCGCGAATTTAGTAGTGATTCTCTCTCTAGTGTTGCTGGGGAAGGCTGCTTGATGTTGTAGCTGTCCACTCCTCTCAGCTGGTCCGAGAATCGATAGAGATCGGCTGGGCAGATACCGTCGGACGCAAAAAAAGCCATCTTGATCTTGGGAAGAATTGGTAGTTGTAATGGCAAATTAAGAGGCCACTGGCTCCCTTTGCCAGTTGTCCGAAATCGTGGGATCTTGTGGGTTCGGGTGAAGGTGTTTTTGATCAAATATTTGATGGGTTTTCAAAGTTGAAATGATGGGGAAGGAAAATCGGCGGGCTAGGGCGACGAGGGAGGGTGCGGGGATAAACCTCTTCGACTGCGGTAAGCCTCCAGTGATAAACCTCAAAACAGCAGGTACCTTAGTATGCATGCTTTTTCGACGCGTTGGCAAATGCGTTTGGTATCAGATTTGAAAGGAAGAACCCTCCTGCGGTAAGTATTATTAGTTGTCTCTAAATTGGTCTAACGATAGAGAAGTTACCCGCTTGAGATTTAACCACACGTTGAAGGGTACTTGTAAATAGCAATTAAAATGGGCCGAGGCCGTGGGTTTGTCTCATTCTGGACTGGCAGCTCTGAAGACCCCAATTTTAAATCATCCAGTATCAGCGGCATATCCCATCAGACCCGTCATCCTTTTCGTTGCAGGCATTCGATTTATTTGCCGTTGACCGACTTAAAGTATTCAATTGGGGAACTCCAGCACTCGGAAGCCCGTTGATGGGATGGCTTGCTTAAACCAATGACACTTATGTCTCGGGCACCACCTGATCGGCAATTAGCCTTAAGCCTGGGCTTACGGAGCCTCCGTAATGGTTTGATTGGCCAACGCAGCTGCCCAGACGAACTCTCTCATTCTCTTCCTCATATTCCGGGTGCGACGCTCGAGGTTTGCAGATTGAGTTAAGACGCGGCGCGTCATTGCGAGTCATAGCCCTCGCTTCATCTTGCTTTCCAGTTTCCAGTGGCCAATCACAGCGACCAGATTCGCTCCGAGGACTCCTGTCCAATCAAAGTATGGAGAGGGGGTTGTATTCTGGCGAGACATGCAGCGTTGAGCCCCCACTATAATAACCCACCAGTTATTGACTTAAAACTCAGATCTGCAGGCTGCACGCACCCTTTGACATTTCGGGATGTATAAAGACATGTGTTCCGGAAACTTAAGGGTCTTAGCCGGCAAACCAACCGCTCATTGGTGCCCTCTCTGGGTCGCCTCCTCAATCCGGGCCGCGCATTTCAGGGGCCTTGATGCTACCCATACACACCCAGGCGTCACTGAGTTGCCACTGGGTTGCGCCTTAGGCTTGGAGCGGTTGGGGCTGGAGGCAATCCAGAAGCAATAGGACGTCCGTTCCACCCACATCAACCTCCCGCAAAACTCGTCTCAAACCCAAGGTCTTGACTTTACCAAGTTACAAAAAGTTTCTAGACGCCAACCTCTACACTTATCGATTCATTCAGCAAGCCACTGATAGCCATCTATAGAGAGCATCGTTACGCCATTGTTCCTACCCTCGGCAGATATATGAGCCATAGTAGGTTTATTTTTGCAACCATGCCTGACCAGTATGAGCTGATATTCTAAAGCAGATGCTCATACGAACTCCCTTCCGTACATGGAAGGGGTGAGAATGCTCGTCGGCTACACCCCAGACGAGGCTATTGGAGACGATCTCACCGTATACGGCGCGGCCATTCCGTCCTACCCACAATGGGAGCTCTCGGAGTCTATGAACCCGCCAGCCTTTCTGGGTGCTTTCCACAATGAAGTCGGCATCACTACCCTATCCAGACAAGACTACGTTCCCCAAGACCAATTGTTATTCTACGGGGAATCTAGTTCGGGAGACCATTGGGTCAATATATACTCCACCGTCAAGAACCAGACTCTATCACACGATCGCCTGGTAACGGTTGCTGACGAACCACTGTCAACCTTGACTCCTTCGCTGCAGTCATCACAAGAGTTACCCAATAAGCCCGGTCGTAAGAGGAAGACGCAGCTCAGTGGACGCGCAGCTTCAGAATCCGCTAGACGCAATGCCAAAGGAGACAATAACACAGATGATCAGAGGAGGAGAGGGATTGTTGCTGACGGAAATGGGATCAACGTCAGCAGCGGCATGACTAATCGCAAACAACATATAAAACATAAGCGAATTCAAGAGAGAAACCGCATCGCTGCCGACAAATGTCGCATGAGAAAGAGGGAGCATTTTTCGAGACTCCAGTTCGATGAACAAGCTACAGAGCAACGCCATAGAGAGCTGTCTAGCTGCATGAATGACCTGAATGAAGAGATTTTATATCTCAAGATGCAACTTTTGCAGCACACCAGTTGCAACTGCACCTTAATACAGCATTACATTAAAAATGAGGCACAACGCTATACTGACGCTCTGGGGCTGAGGTGACCACACTACAATATATAGCCTTAATGGATTAATAAAAGGCGATGGTGTAGGTCCAGACATTACAGACGAAGATAATACCACCTACAGGAGGGTATAAGAAAACAGCTTTAGTCACTTACTTAAAAGTCAAGGGATTTCTTGTACAGTTAAGGTTAACGTACATGATAAGCTTATGTCACAGACAAGCATGTGTTACAAAATCCCTCATTCTCTTCTCTTTACATTTGATCAATTGATTCTCAACCATTAAGGATGTCCCAGTCAAATGATGAAGCAAATATTTTCTTACCCTGCAAACCCTTTAAAATGATCCAAAATTAAGCATCCGAAGCGCCGCATCAATCAATTCAAATCAGATATGGAATTTTGTCAGATCAATCAATTCAAATACAACGCCTGTACATCTGACATATGTGAATGGAGAGCAGCTACCCTAGATACGCCGGATTATCTGTATATTCCGGCTCCGGAAAACGTGACTCTCCCTAGGAAGCCACGATGTTATAGAGGTCAGCCAAGCTGATTGGTCCTGGACCCTTGCCTGCCGGGGTCTTAGGTAGAGGCAAATACGAAGGCAGGTTACCCCTTTTTTCTACCTCTCGCTCTAATACGATATAGATTTAGCTAGAGGAATAAAGCAAGCCTTGGGTTATTAGGAACGCATCTTAGCTATTTAGTTTCAAGCTATTTATATATTCTACTAACTATAATCTATAATATCTAAAACTGCTTTAAAAGGCAGTATTATTAGCAGCCTATTGCTATTACTACTACCTATATTTCCTTATCTTAGGTCTTGACTTAAGAGTATTGCCAAGCAGTATACTATAGCTTTAGCTCTGGCCTCGACTACTGATTCTTCTATTAATAACCTTTATAAGATTACCTAGGGCTAAAGACATTTTATTATTGCAAGGCTTATAGATAGGAGGAAGAGCAGAGGCCGGCAAAGCTAGATAGGAAACCATAGCTAGTTCCTCGCGGAATTGAACAGAGATAATATATCTAGCGGAGATATTTGGTGTTGCTAACTCTGTGATGATAAGGGCGCGCCACGATTCTTTAATACTTAGTCAATATCCTCGGCACAAGCTTGCCTTTATAAGTTATCGGACTTTCCTATCTCCAGGCTATTACTAACGGTTTCAGAGCTTATAGGATCACCGAGACATTCAAACCGGGTTCATTTAACAATTCGTCAGTTCTGGATCTTTAAAGAAGTATATCTAAGAAACGGCTAGCCTCTTCTTCCCTGGTTCATCCCTAAGCGAAGATGGCATAGATAAGAGAACTCTTAATTAGCTATATTATTAATTCTAATCTTCCCTTCTCTACCTTTGAAAGTACTTACCTATAAGAGCTGTTTTATTAGTTAGACTCTGATCTTTATGCTTAGATACCCTAGGGTTAAACTTTAGTTAAGAAAGAATTAGAGGATATACTCTCTTTAAAGAAAGCTGCCATTAGGGAGGAGCTTAACGAAGCCGTCACACAGATATATATCAGCTTCGATCTGTAGATATCTCCAAATAGACTAGCTTTTATTTCGATATTTGGCCACTTTATTAATCGGAGTAACTCACACTAAAGCCGGCTACTTACTTTCAGGAGGCAGATTAGATCATTTAAAGCGCATGCCAGGGAACAGGAGGAAGCAGACATCTGTAAGCTTGTAGAAGAGTTAATAGCTGAGCTGGAAGTGATATAGAATAACGCTACGAGGTGGAACTCGACCTACATAATGATCGAGCGCGCTTTGATCAAGCAGTCTGAGCTTAATAGCTTTATCTAAGATTTAGGGCTAGAAGTAAATGCCTTAAAAAGGGTTCCCGCGGCCGATATCCTGACCTCTGATGACTAGAAGGTCCTTAGGGAAGTTAGTCATATCCTAGAGCCGATCTACAATATGATAATGAGAATATAAGGATGGGGTATAAGTAGAGGCCACGGCCGGCTCTGGGAGGTCATGATAGGGATGGAGTATATTCTGGAACATTTAGAAGACTGGAGGCTTCTCTCCGAGGATGAAACCGCAAATCATGCTACGGAGGAAAGACGTAGAGCTCATGGGGAGGAGCTTGAATCGGTTGCAGATACGAAGTCAATGTCTGCGCGGCCATCTGTAGTAGGGCAAACTCGAGAGCGACCCTTGCGCCAGTCACGACTACCATCGCGACTCCAAGGGTTTGAGATCACGCCGTTACACCGCCGTCGCGAAACGGTTCTTTCGGCTTGTCTATCCACCAGCCCATTGTTTAACGAAGGTGCTCTTCCTGTACATTCTCGAGGAGACTACCTGCAGGACGATGCTCGCTCCGTAAGTAACATTGCCAGTATGGAGGGTCAAGAGCGTGCTAGTATCAGGGCAAGCATAAACGCTGCTTGGATTAAGCTGAACGAATATTATACTCTTCTGGGGCGGTCGCCTCTATTTGCGGCCTCTGTTGTTCTGAATCCGGACCCTGGCCTCCGGTGGTTGGAGACTAATTAGACTTCCCTAGAGCAGCTACAATGGCTTCGGGATGCAAAGGATGGCATTAAAGCCTACTTTGAGCGTTGGTACTCGAAAAACGACGATGATGCTTCTGAGAGTATTTTGGCCACCTCGTTGACGCCCCGACCTGAGCAAAGTAGGTTTGAGCAGTGGATGAAAAGTCGGCAGCCTAAGCTCTCGGCAACAAGCAGTGAGCTTGAACGATACTATAGGCTCGAGCCGGAACAGGTAGATGACCCTGTTCTTTGGTGGATTGATCATAGCAATGCTTTTCCGCGTTTAAGTAGATTTGCATTGGATGTCCTTGCAATCCCGGCCATGTCAACCGATTGTGAGAGAGCATTTAGTCTTGCGAAGCTTACAGTCAGCTCACAGCGACACTCTCTACTTGGATCGAGCATTGAGTCGATCCAACTACTGAAGAACTGGATAAGGGGAGGGTGTGTTACTCTGGGGGGCCTATGCTTAAGCAACAAGGCAGTCAGATCCCACGGGCAGAATCGTGAGGCTGGGAATAGCTCCACGTGACCTATTATATATCAGATATCTATTAATCAATCAATCAGATCAGATGCAGAGGGTAAAGTATCAGTTCAGTTCAGATTTACGTCCCCATCTGATTTGATTGATCTGACGGCAGCCCTGGATAGAAATATTCTAGGTTGAGGTATTTTTGGTTAACTCGCTTATCAACCACGTTATGTGACCACGAAATCATGAAAATATCCGTTCAGCACAACGGCTTGCTTCGTTGTGCAGGGGAGCCAAAGATGCGAAACAGACATCTCACTCTATGTCGTTAGCTTCCCACAATGGCGCGTGCGGGCGTCTCAAGTGACCCAGGCAGAACGAAACTCATCCAAGACTATATACGTCATTTCAGTTATGAAGCTGTCAATTGCATGTCTTATCCTTCTAGATGAAATTGTACAACCCGTCGTACCTCGGGAAATGTTTCTACACCGATAGAGGAGGCCCAAAGTTGGCTAACTAAAGTTACATAATCCGCCTACAGCAGCATAAACTAAAAATAGCTATAGAAAACATCCAAAATGCCATCAGGATCAGCCCAAGTATTATTAAAAACATCCAAAACGTCTACTTGCATATCCTTTAGCAAGGGATAATATTGCATCTCTTTGCTATCGGTATTACTAAGTTATATATAATATCGGCCCTCGAAACGCTTTACCCCTACACGCCAATCATTAAGTACTCTAAGTTACTAATTAAGGTTTCTTTCTTAATATAAATTATCTTTAATATTATTCCAGGGAATATTACACTTTAGAAGACGGCTTTATAATGCTAGAAACTGGTTTATATTATTCTCCTTATTAAGATTAAAGATTAAAAAATCATTCTAGGTTCTAACTAAAAACCTAGAAATTAGGAGGCTATATAATCGGCATATAAGTTATAGTTCTTTAACCCTTAATAAACACAATAGGCGTGATTCTGAGAAATAAAAATAAGATAGTAATATAGACTAATAAGACAGTTCCTCTAGATGCATCGCATTCCTAATATACTTTAGATAGAGAATTACAGTTTTAAAGACATTCTTAATATCATTAAAATAATCTTAGATATCCTAGTAGAGATCAATATAAAGTAAGTCACGTTTTAAATTAACCTAGCCATATATACAGTTAATATATTCATAGGTATAGATATTATATCTGCCTGAGATAAGAGAAAGTTTTCGATTTCTAATAATGATTTCCCGGATTTCTTTATATATGAATATAAGTCCTAGCACGTCATATTAATAATAAAGGTACTGCCTCCCACTTCCTTCTATTTAGCATATATACAGAATATAAATTCAAGGAGAAGATAGAGAAAATGCCAGGTTCTAAATCTTACTTTAGATTTCTACAGGTAGTTTTACAAAATAGTTAAATTTATAAAGATATCTTGCTATATCCTCAGGCGGCAACAATAATCAGGCTAAGATATCGGCCGAAATATGAGGAGGCTGATATATATTGTCGTCTTTGCTGGAGAGTGGTCCGCAGCATGCATTTAATAAAGGAGGAGTCATTAGCACTGGAGATTTATATATAGTTTATTTAGCTTCCATTTTAGTCCGCTGTAAGACGATGAACGAGGGCATATAACATTACCAGAGTGAAAAGGGGTGGCAATAACGGTCAATAAATGAATGAAATTTATTCTACCTAGGAGTTCTAAAATGGGATGGGCCCCGTCCTAATTTCCATATCTGGTATAGCTCTCTCCGCTGTCGGACTACCTAGCGCGCCGCCTCGAGCGCCGTGTTTAGCTGCACTTGCTAGCGTATCGAGTTTAAATGTTTGCGACGATTATATTCAAATAGGCGCAGGTCAAACTTAGAGTTTGACGCCGTTTCCTAGTAACTGCCTCTCTAACAACAATTCAGCAACAACCATGCCAGGCTAAGTCATAGAAAACCCCATATAAACTCAAATCGCGCTATTAAAGACGGGGGGGGGGGGGGGCAAAGTCGTTAAGAGTATATCGGTTAAAATATATAATTTACTATACATTAAAAGCTGACATTAAGACAATATTATATATTAAGTATTAATTAATTCTAAGCAGGATTATGCTATTGCGACTGGTTTAAAGTTTAAAAGTGACCGGGGGTAGCTAAAATAAGAACGATGATTGGTGAGTAGTAGATTGTCAGAGTTGGCCCCGTGCATTTCGGCAATCGTGAGAGAACCCCTGGAATATGTGGCTAGCTGAAAGCCGAAAACAAGCTTAGCCCATGTCGATCTAATGGTGCTAGGCGTTCTAGATCAGACCGTGTCTGCTCGTGTCGATCGCCCACAGCCTTCTGAATGAACTGGGCTATTTATTAGATCGGTGGCCGGTGATCGCGCAATACGATTCGTGAAACTCGAGGCAAGACCGTTATGCACGTTAAAGCAAAAACGGGTTGATTGTGTTGTTATTAGTTCTAAGTTACATGTGTCTGAGAGGAGCACAGCTCCTTAAATAGTATCCACATCCCAGCCACCAGTAGGTCGGACCACCTTAGCCACACTGTCTCAACACAATAGAAGTACTCATTTAATTATTAGCAACTCTCTCCTGTAAAATATTTTTCCTCGGCACCCGCTGTTAGCGCTCTGCTAAGGCAAAGAATTTTTACAGGCCAAAATGGCAACAAAAGCAACTGTGGGACCAACAGGGCCTTAACAGCTGCTAGAAGAAAGGGATTCAGAGAGTTGACCTTTCTTCCTGACAAGTGTCTTCAACAACACTGAGCTTCGCGAGCTCTTGACATCGCCCCCGGGCGCCATTTCATATGTAGTATTTGCGACTTCTTCTCACCTCGACATTTCGGCTTCGCGAGCCTGCGACATTCCGGCCTCTGTGCCCCTCGACTTCCTATATGACCGACTTCTGCAGCCTCGGCTGCCCAGACGACATTCGCAGCATCCTGCTGCTTAACATCGAGGGTCATCGCACCCTCACTCTCACTTTCGCCTGCAGTTCAACGCTGCCTCGACCGACTACTGCAGCTTTAGCTGCCCGAATAACACAAGCAGCCGCCGGCTGCTCGACTTTCTGGGCCCCCTGGTGCCCTCGACCTTGACGCACGGACCCCACATGGCTTGTTGCCCTTTTTGCAGCTCGGAAGCTGCTTGACCGATCTCTGCAGTCGCGTACTGCCCAGAGACCCTCTTCTTCTTTGCAGCCCCGGCCGCCGCCCGGGGCACCGCCAGGCTTTGACAATTTGTCTCACTGGCTGAGACTATGTGATAAAAACCGCTGGGTTGAAAGGTATAGAGCTTACCTAGAGACTATAAAACGGGGCGGTTACCTCGTCTATAGAGCAGCATTCTGGCCGCCTTAGGTTTTTCCCTTGCAAGGGGTTTCCCTAAGGATATATAGTCCTAGGGTTATAGCTTCTGGCGATCTTAGGGATTATAGACTTCCTGCCCTAGGGTATAAAAAGCTACTTAATCTATCTATATAAGAGAATTTTAGGCTAGAGAGGGATATATTCCTGCTAATGGGATACCCTCTTAAGAGTAATGCGCCTTTATGCCAATAATATGCTAGATAAACTAGATAAGAGACGCTGCCAAAGGGAAGCTCTGCGAGGATTAACTGTATTAATATCTAGTAGGATATATTTCACTAATAACTACTATAGGGCCAGCTATGGGTAGAGAGGTGCCTTTTGGGGGGATAAGTAAAGAAAAAGCTCAAGCATGTATACGGCTCCAATGCAAGAGGCCTTGCAGATAACCTGAGCGAGGATTAGTATAGTAGCGACTGTAGATAGTTTAGCTTAGCACGTCCTGTGCTCTAGTAGGAGACTTTTCGGGGCCGATGGTGTTACGATCCTCGCGGTTACGTCACGTGGAACCCACAAATTTTCCCCAATCAATTGACGACTTACGCTTTCTCCTTATTTCTATCATAAGCCACTTAACAGGACTTATAATTAGACTTACAACTTATGCATAAGTACTGACTTACTACGGCAAGTCACTATAAGTATATAAAATATATTTATTAGCACTTTTATAGATTCTAGCTTACTAGCTATTAATATAACTTCTTTATATTAATTAAGCCTAATATATATTAAATTTACTATTAAGAGATATAACCCTTTAATAATGCTTAGTATATGCCTTATATAATCTGCTAATAATAAACCTAATATAGCTTAGTTTAATATAGTTAGACCTAACTGTTATATATTAATAGCTCTTATTTAGACTATACTGCATAAATGCTAAGCAATATAAATGCAATAGCTATACTAGTTACCCCTATTTAGCAGAACACTGCTACTAACATTACCCTAACTCTGGCTAATAACAATCTACCTACTAATTAGGATATAAGAGAAAATGATAATAACTTGTCTAAGAGTAGCGATAACTCTAATGTTATCTAGCTCTAATAGCAGATTACTAATATAACTGTTAAAATAGCAGAGCTTTGCTAAATGCTTACTAAAGCAGTAAACCTCTAAGCCTAGCAGGCTAATAATAACTAAAATAGACTTTAGGAAATGCATAACCTTGCTAATACTATTATTTACGGCAAGGATACTAGAGAAATCCTTAAGCCTAACCTGCCTAAGATATTTAATAGAACTCTAAGTAAACTCTCTATATTCCTTATTTAGTATTAAGCCTTTATATCCTACTATCTGACCTAGTTTATAGAAGAAGCAGATAAAACTAGATATACATTAAGACGCCTTAAGGGCACTGCTGTATAATAGTTCTAGCTACTCCTCAAAGACTAGATTACTAAAGGAGACCTAAAAGCCCTTAAACCCTAAACCTATATACTATATACTAACTACCTAGCTTTTAAGAAAGCCCTATAATAAGCATTTAGAACTATTAATAAAAAAGGATAAGCCAAAAGAAAAATTAAAATACTTAAATAAACTTAATCTATATTTAAGCTTAAAGTAGAATTCCTCTAGTTAGTATTTAAACTACCTTAAGATTAAGATATACTTATATTATTCTTCTTTAATATACTTAAAGAACTAATATAAGCTAAGCTATATAAAGAAAATAGACCTAAAACCTTAGTAAACTATATTAATTAAGTAGTTAAAATTAATAACTAGTAATTTGCCTAGAGAACCTAAAACTCTTAATATAATAAATAATAAGATAGTAAACCTTGTTATAATGCTAACTAGGGATAGAAATGCAATAATAATATATCCTATAGTACTAAAGCAGGATTAATAGAAATCGGAATAGTTAAATAAAATAAATCTAAACTTACTTACTAAAACTATAATAAGAAAGGATATAAAGACCTAGAATATAAGAACCTTATTAAAACTAACTAAAAATATAGGCTAGTACTTAAAGGAAAGAAATATATTAATATTATAAGAAAGAATAATAAACCCTAAATAGTAATTAAAATAGTTAATATAACTAGAAAAGAGAGATATAATATATCTAGTATTAATTTTACTATAATTTTAAGACTATTAAAAGTATATAACCTATTCCTTAATAAGAAAGAAATCCTTAAAAAGTATTATCTTAACCTAGTACTAGAGGAATAACCTATCTTAAGGCATAAAATACTAACTATAGTAAGGAAAAGGGAAATTAAGGAAGAAACCCTTAAGTAGAAAAAACTTAAATATGCTAAAGATATGAAAAATCCTAAATACTAAAGAAAACAAAATAAATAATAAAAAGGTTACTAAAATAAGTAAAGTATTTAATAAAAAGAAAACTTAAAACTAAGAATTAAATAATAAGAACTAGTACCTATATAGAAAGAACAGAATAGTAAATACGATAAGGTTATAGTAATAGTTAGAAAAGGAAAAAAAGTTAACCCTAACCTAGATAATAAATTAAATACTAAAGAATTTAATTAAGGTATTAATTAAGTATTAATAAGAACCTTTAAGAAATTAGAAGCACCTCTTAAGATTTAAGATAGAATAATTATATATAACCCCTACCTAATAGTAAATAATATTCTTATTAAAACTACTTTAAGGTAACTTAATAAATACTATAGAGACCTAGGCTATAATAAGGTAATTAAGGTATAAAGGGAACTTAATATTAAGAAAATTAAATAAAAAGAGAAATAAATAGTTTAGAATACTAAAATTATACCTTAATATAATAAAATTAAAAACTATTTCTAGAATAATAAATACTAGAAATATATAGAACTTGCTAGAGAAAGAGCAATTACAGAATAAGATAATAATATCTATATCTAAGCCTATATAAAGAAGGTAGTAGAAAATCCTATAACCCTAGAAGAATACATTTAACCAGAAAAGGAACTATAAAGGTATTTATATTACCTAAACTATAAGTAGATATTATAAGTATTATATATATAATATTACTATCTATAATACTAGCTAAATAAGGTAGTAAATAATTACTTTCTAGTTTAAATTAAGGAATATTAAGAATAAAAACTATACTTAATTATTAATATAATAGGATATTAAGTAATATAAAGATATAAAGGATCTTATATAGCTAGGCTAGAAGCTTATATAGAGATATATAAGAAAGCCTTAGTATATATTTAAAACTCTAAGTATATTATATAATAGAGATAATAAATATAATATAAAGTAGATATAGAAGAAGATAAAGCCATTAATAAAGGTATTACTAAAGTATATTAAGATATAACCTAATAGGAGGAAGAACTTTTTAAAGAAGAATCCTTAGGAGATATCTTTAAATGATTTAAAAAAAAATAACTTTAATACCTACTTATAATAGCAAAAAGGAAGAAAGGAAGACCCCTTACTAATTAAGAAGAAAAAGATATTACCTTAGATTATAAAATAGGGAAAAAGGCCTATAGGGAATACCTAGTAACTATTAATACTAATAAATGCCTAGATAACCTAGACTGCGTTTATAGTAAATGCAGTATAGATTACCTAAGTAAGTAAGGAAAAGATCTATACTATCTATAAAAGAGTAATAGATAAGTAAAGAGCTAGAGGAGCTAGAACTCCTAAGAAAAGCTTTATAAATAATAATAAAATAAAATCAAAAAACCTACCTATAATTAAAAGTATAAATTAAGGGCAAGTAGCTTAATATACTTATAAATAGTAAAGCTAATATAAATATTATTTCCTTTAATATAGTAAATAAGCTTTAAATATTATAGAGATATAAAGAAAAAAGAAGAATTTATATTATTGCTAATAGAGAAGGAACTAATTATAAATATAAAAATAGAAAAATTACTAGAAAGATTAATTACCTTAAAGTCTTTATAAATAGAAAAAACTAAAGAATTAACTTTAATATTATCCTAATAAACAGTTTTAACTTAATACTTAGATACCTATAGCTATAATACTATAACCCCTATATTAACTAAAGAACTGGCTAGATAAACTATAAAGATTATCCTTTAGATAATAAGTTAGATAATTTAGAAAATAATAATAAGAAATCTTAAACTTTAATTAAAGAGAATAGCAAAGTCTGGCATAAAGAATATTTACCTATTCTAAAAGGAATATAATATATATATAAAAAAGGCAGAAGAAAACGTATTAGAAGAATAGTAGTAATCCTTAAAGGTTAATTTAGATAATTAGATTAAGATATTAAATAAATAAAATAGACTGCCTTAAAGGAATCTAATAATTAACTTAAGAATATATTACTAGAGTATTATATCTATAAGAAATTATTTTAGGAGGAACTAGATATAAAGTTACCTTAATATATAGACTATAATATTAAAATTATATTAAAAGATAGAAAGAACTTAAAATTCTTCCCTATCTATAACCTATCTAGAGATAAACTTAATATACTTAAAGAATAAATAAATAATATATTATAAAAAGGATATATCTAACTATTAAAATCCTTAGCCAGATATTTAGTTATATTTATACTAAAACCTAATATAAATAAACTATAACTTATAGTAAATTATAGATAACTTAATAAGATTATAGAAAAGGACTAAATACCCTTACCTCTTATTACTAAACTTAAGGACTGCCTATTTGGCAAAAAGGTATTTATAGCTCTTAACCTTAAATCCGCCTATAACCTTATTTAAATTAAAGAAGGTAATAAGTAGAAAATAGCCTTTAAAATAAAATACAGATTATTTAAATATTTAGTTATGCCCTTTAGATTAACTAATATACCTGCAGTATTTTAATATATAATTATAAATATACTTTAAGAATACCTTAATATCTTTATAATATATTACCTAGATAATATCCTTATCTTCTTTAATATAGAAGAAGAGTATAAAGAACATATCTATAAGGTTTTAAAAGTACTATAAGATGCTAATATGCTTATTAAACTAATAAAAAGTCACTTTTACCAGTCTTAAGTAACCTACTTAAAACATAAAATCTTACATAACGAAATTAGGATAGATAGATAAAAGATCACTGCAGTCGCTAAATAGAAGATCCTTATATTAGTAAAGGAAATATAATCCTTCTTAAGATTTATAAACTATTATTAATAATTTATTAAAAGCTTTAGCAAAATTACTATCCTTCTTACTAAAATTATAAAAAAAGATAAATAATTCTAATAAAGTAATTAAGCATAATAAGCTTTTAAATAGCTTAAGGAAGCTATTATTAGCAAACCTATTTTAGTAATGTTTAACCTAGACTAGTAAGTTAAACTTAAAACTAATGCTTTTAACTTTACTTTAGGGGGATAAATAAGATAATGAGATAATAATAGTATATTATACCTTATTACTTTCTACTCCTATAAGATATATAAAGCAGAACTTAACTATCCTATTTATAATAAAGAATTCCTAGCTATTATTAACTACTTTAAGGAATTTAGATATTATCTTAAAGGAAGCAAATACTTAGTAAAAGTATTTATTAACTATAAGAATATAGCTTACTTTATAATAATATAAGAGCTAAACTAATAATAATTATAATATACTAAATACCTATATAAATTCGATTTTATAATTATATATTATAAAGGCATAGATAATAGATATGCAGATGCTATTAGCAGATAACCTAATCTCGATATAAGAACTATTAAAACTAAAGAATAACTTTTAGAGTTTAATCTAGAAAGAGAATACCAGTTTACCTAACTAGTTAAAATAATTATAAGAATAGCTAAGAAACTAAAACCCCTACTAAAACATTAAGCACTACTATACTAAAATAGAGAATAAGACTTTATTAATTAACTTAAAGGATTACGCTATAATTAATAAAGTAGTATAACTTACTTTAATAAAAAAATTAAAATTCCTAGTAAATATATAGCAGAAATCTTTAACTATTACTATAACTAAATACTATATAATAAAGACTATACTAAAACATAAAATACTATAAATAAAATCTATAATAATATAAATCTAAAAAACTATATTTAAAATCTAATAGCTAACTATAAGAAATATAAACTAACTAAAACTATTACTTAAATATAAAAAAGTAAGAAGCTTAAAGAATAAATAAAAGAAACTAAAGCTAGAGAACCTTATAACCTGTAAGAAATAACCTTTAGTAATAGAAAAAGAGTACTATATATACTATTTGTCCTAGACAAGCTTAGAGAAGAATTAGTATAGGATATATATAAATATCCCCTATATAGCCATTAAGGCATTACGAAAATACTAAAAAGGATATAAGAAAAATATAATATAAAGGGAATAAAGGAAATAGTAAAGAAGGTTATCTAATAATGCAATCTCTGCCTAAAAACAAAAGCTTAAAGGCATAAACCTTATAGATAATTATAACCACTACTAGTAATATAATAACCTTAGGACTTAATTATAATAGACTTTATAATTAAGTTACCCTTATTAAAAGAACCCTTAACTAGAATCTTTTATAATAGTATTATAGTTATTATAAATTAACTTATAAAATTTTCCTATTACCTACCCTATAGGGAAGTAATAGATACAGAAGAACTTTCCTATATTTTTTATTAATATATCGTTAGTATATATAGGTTACCTATAGAAATCCTTTTAGATAGAGGACCTATATTTACAGCGATATTTTAGCAATTACTTATAGCATAACTTAAACTAAATTACCAACTTATAATAGCGTTTTGATTATAAGTTAATAGACAAACCAAACAAATAAACTAAGTACTTAAACAGTACTTATAATATTATATTAACTATAAATAGAATAATTAGGTTAAGAAACTACTAATAGCCCAACTTGCCTATAATACTGTATATAATAAAAGCATAAAGCTTATACTAGCTTATACTAACTTTGGATTTATATTAGATATATACTATAATATATAATAAGAAAAATTAGTTAACCTAGCTGCTATACTTAAAAGTAATAACCTTAAAAACTTATATAAATAAATAAAAACAGAACTTGAATTTATTAGAAAATATATAAAAAACTACTATAACCTAAAATGGTTAAAGGGACTAACCTTTTTAGAGGGAGATATAGTCTACCTAGCTATAAAAAACATTAAAATAAATTAACTAACTTATAAATTAGACTATAAATTCATTAGACCTTATAAGGTATTATAGAAAATTTTAGAAAATAACTATAAACTAAACTTACTATTAAAAGTTAGGCTCTATCTAATCTTTTATATTTTATTACTTAAATTAGCAGTAAATATAATATAAGTTAAAATAGGCAATAAACTATAATAAATTACAGGACTAGAAGCCTATAAAGCAAAAGTAATTAGGAAAACGGATATAATTAATAAATAAAGAATATACCTAATTAAATAGAAAAATTACTTAGAAAACGAAAATATATAAGAACCTCTAAAATATCTTACTAATGCCTAATAACTCCTAAAGAATTTTTACTAGTAATGCTAATAGAAAAAATCTTATCCTAATTAATAATATTAAAAGCACCTGCTAATTAAGCCTTAATAGTAGTAAATAACTTAATATTATCTACTACTTTTAAATTATCTATAGTTTTAATATTATAATAAAGTATCTCTTTACTATACTCTTATAGCTGCCTCTTTTAATAATAAAGATATATTAAATAACTTAATTACTTATTTACTTACTATTATAAGTTTATTAATTTAGTCTTAGCTAACTCCTCTTTACGCTCTAACTAATGCTTCTTAGCAGTAAAATAATTAGCTATAATAAGTTAATAATAAAAATCGCATATTAAGAAAAATTTATAAACATTTAAGAATAATAATACCCTTACTATTATATTTATAACTATAATATATGCATTATGCGCAGTGCTTATAACCCTCCTTGGCCTAATACTTTAAGTTTTAAGGTTTGCAATAACTATAAGGCATAACAAGAAAACCAGTATTTTTAATTAAAATCGCTTATACTTTTTAGTTATAAGTAGCTTTTAACTCTAATATCCTATTAGTATAATATTAAAAGGATAATTATAGGTTTAAGTTAGACTTACTAGAAGAAGGATGGTCAAAATAAGAGTTATGCAGGTCTTAGGGACAAGACCTAATAGAGGGGAGATATTATATTATAATCCTTATAGTTATATTATATAGAACCTATAAATTTTCCCTAATTAATTAATAACTTATGCTTTCTCCTTATTTCTATTATAAGCCACTTAATAAGACTTATAATTAGACTTATAACTTATATATAAGTACTAACTTATTATAGTAAGTTACTATAAGTATATAAAATATATTTATTAGCACTTTTATAAATTCTAGCTTACTAGCTATTAATATAACTTCTTTATATTAATTAAGCCTAATATACATTAAATCTACTATTAAGAGATATGACCCTTTAATAATGCTTAGTATATGCCTTATGCAATCTGCTAATAATAAACCCAGTATGGCTTAGTTTAATACAGTTAGACCTAACCATTACAGATAGCCCCCAGACGAAAAATATACATAACATAACATAACATAATATTTAATTATTAGAACAAGCTCCTGTATAGATAATAGCAATATGTTATAAACAATCTATATTATATAACAGTGTGTTTTAATAATTCGGCAATAAGCTTGCCTAGCTAGATTGTAGAAAGCTATATATAATCTTATACCTGCTAATAAAAACTTTAGGGTAAAATTATTTAATAATGACCTTAGGTCCTAGAAGTCCTGGGGGCTGGGTTAGGCTTAGGTACAGCGTTAGAATAGGTTAAAAGGTAAGGGCAAAAGGTAGGCTTTATAGTACTATATTATAGGGATCTTCCCGGTAAGTCTATATTTATATTTATACCCTAAGGTATAAAGTAATTAATAGCTTTAGATATTTGCCTAAAGTATATATATATATACTTATATAAGAAGGAAAACTCCTAAAGTTTTTAACCTTAAGGTATAAACTAGGAGTTTATCTTTTAGGAAAGGTGGCCTATAACTTTTAACCCTAAGGTATAAATTAATGCCTATTAAGTAAGGTTTTTAAGTAAAGGTAGTCTGTTTTTATACCTTAAGGTATAAAAACTTAAGTTATTAAACTATAATTAAGGTAACTTATATAATCTTTTTTATTATATATTATAATATCTTAAGATATATTATATATATAATATAACTATAAGACTATAGTAAAATACTTCCTTTTAAGGGATATAGTAAGCTTTGCTTTTATATAATATATATTTATAAAAAATTATAATAAATATAATAAAAATGGGCTATATATGGCAGTATTACTATTAGTAATTATCTTATATTATTACTAAGGTTGGCGTCCTCTATAAGGAAATAATTAAAATAGTAAGAGTTAGTGCTATTTATGCTTTAGTTAGGCAGGCAGATAGGGAAAGCAGGACTTATTTATAAATTTTTAGATAGCAAGGAGGTACCCCTATTAAAGCCAGTCTATCCAGGTTTAGCCTACCCTATACACTACTAGTAATATTTATATTTATATATTTATTATATATATAAGATAAGGAGATATAAATAGATATATATAGCTAACTTTTATAGTAAAAGATTATTATTTATTTAAAGTATATAAAAGAATAATAAGGTCTAGGGGGATTAAAGTAATAGTAAATATTTAGCTATATCTTTTTAAAGTAATAAACCTAATTACTAATTAAAATAGAAGATAAATATATTAATATAGATCTTAATATATTATAGATAATAGAGAATAAGGGTAGCTTAACTAGGATAATGCGTTTATTTCTAGCTATTTTAAGTTAAATTTAGGGTTTTTTTAAGTTTATAATATAACCTAAAAAACCTTTTAATCCTAGCTAACCTAGCTTTAGCTCTTAATTATAACTAACTTATGCATTTACCTCTCTATGTTTATTTGTATTTATTGCTGAAATGAGGCCCTGCCTTCCTTTACATCCTGTTTTATAAGATCTATTAGTTTATTTTAATAGGATATTAAGTTCTAAGTTAAGTGAGATCTATTTTTAGGCCATTTTTAGATAGTAAACTAATTACTAAAGAACTCTATTAACTATTTAACTATAATAAATATATCTATAATAGTTTAATATATTACTATATTACTATTATTAGGTAGTTTACCTTTATAAAGTATATATAATAGTTATAGTTTCTAAGGGATAAACTAGTCCGTTTTAGGTTTATATTAGCAGATAATATAAGGCATAATGCTAAGCAGTATAAAGTATTATATCTCTTAATAATTAAGTAATATATATTAGGCTTATTAATATATAGAAGTTTTATTAATAGCTAGTAAGCTAGAATTTATAAAAGTGCTAATAAATATAATCTATATACTTAAGGTAATTACAGTTAGGTAATTATAATTACTAAGTAACTAATTATAATTATTAAGTAATTATAAAGTAATTATAGTAATTAATATAGTAAGTAAGTATAATTATCTATAATTAGGTAGAAAATATAAGGTATATATAATATAACTATACAGGTTATAATATAATCTCTCCCTTTTATTAGGTCTTGTCCTTAAGACCTATATAACTCTAGTTAGCCTAACTTGTTATTATAAGTGCTAACCTAAATCTATAAAAACTTTAATTTCCCTAATATTTTAATTATATCTTTAGATTTTACTTATTATTAACTAGCTAGAGTATTTCTTATAAATTCTAAAGGTTATAATATTATGCCTTATTTCTATTATTCTTCTTAATATCTTTTACTTTAATATAAAATAAAGGAAGGTAATAGTATATATAGTAAGTATACTTATTATAGCTATCCTTATAATAAAAAGGGCATTTCCCTTTCTAAAAGTTTGTTTTTTATATATTTACTTATATATATATTAATTCTTTCTTATAGCAGATTATTTAGTATAGGCAAAGTAGTAAATTAAGGCTATTAAGGAGGCTATAAAAGAGAAACTCCTTAATCTTTAATATTAAATAAATAAGTATCTTTCTTGCCTAATGTATCTTTGTTATTAGAAGCATCAGATCTAGACTAAGGGGGCTTAAATACTAAAGCAGGGTCTTTAGTTAATAAATAAGCTTAAGGCTGCTAAGTAGTAAGAGGTATAGGCAGTAGTAAATGCGCGTTTTGCTAGTGCTGCTAATGTTATAGATTGGACTGCTATTTTTAGGACTTCTTAGTCTAATTCTATTAGTAAAAGTTCTTTAGGAGTTATTAGGCATTAGTAAGGTATTTAGTTAGTTCTTATATATTTTTGTTTTTTAAGTAGTTTTTCTATTTAACTAAATACTTATATTTTCTATTTTTTAGTTATATCTTCTTAATTACTTCTGCTTTATAAGCTTTTAGTCTTATAATTTCTTATAATTTATTACTAGTTTTAATATATATTATATTTACTACTAATATAAGTATTATAATATAATATACTAGGTAGTATTATATTATTAAGGGTAAGTTTAATTTATAGTTATTTTTTAAAATTTTCTTTATAACCTTAAATAATCTAATATACTTATAATCTAATTTATAACTTAGTCTATCTATTTTAGTATTTTTTATAAATAGGTAAATTATATCTCCTTTTAAAAAGGTTAGTCTCTTTAACCTTTTAGGATTATAATATTATTTTATTTATTTTCTAATATATTTAAGCTTTATTTTTATTTTATTATAAAGTATCTTAAGGTCTTTGCTTTTAATAATAGCTACTAGGTTAACTAATTTAGGTTCTTATATATTATAATATATATTTAGTATAAATCTAAAGTTAGTATTAAATAGTATAAGCTTTATACTTTTATTATATATAATATTATAGGCTAATTAAGCATAAGGTAGTTTTTTAACTTAATTATCTTATTTATAATTAATATAATACTATAAATATTACTTTAATACCTAATTTATTTATTTAATCTATCTATTTATTTAAGGTCTAAAGGCTATTAATAGCTAGTAATTTAATCCTAAGTATAATATAAGCACTTATTAGACTAACTCACCGCCACCCCACACACCCCCTGTCCTCGCACACTTTAATACCATTAACGCGTTATTAACATAGGATTCTTCATTTTATTCTGTATTTATTAAATAAAATCCGTTTTTCTTTATTTCAATGGCAATAGAATTGCAGCTATTAGATTATGAAAAGAGGATATTATTGGCCATTAAGGACGTAGAAATTATTGGTTTGTGGCCCTTGGCGGTAAAACACTTAGTCAAGCTCTTAATATTGCATAATTAATGCGCTAGAGGCTAGGATATCTGTATGGCATATTAGAAAGATTAGTTACTTACTGTAGAGCAGGAAGATAACCTAGTTAACTATATTATTAAATGAGAGCGCGCTTTTCAGCCTCTTATAAAGAAGGATATCTATAACTTCGCATAGGCGTTATTATTAGTTAACGGGTAAGTCTGTTATATCGGCAAGAACTGGGTTGATAGATTCTTTACCTGCCATTCGAGTATAGAATTGAAGCCATCGCGAGTTATAGAATCCGCGAGGAAGCGTTATGTGATGAAGGAGTCACTTTCCGAGTACTATAATGGTCTTAACTGGGTAGTTAATATGAAGAAGATAATTAGGCCTTATATGTATAATGTTGATGAGACTGGCGTTTAAATCGGTGAGACTAACGGTAGCATAGTAGCCGGAATGGCGATGACTTCTTTCTTAGAGAGGATAAAGTCTGATAATATGACTTGGAGCTTGATAATCGAGTCTGTATTAGCGGACGGTTGGCGTCTTATGCCTTGTGTTGTTTTTACCGGCGAGAACCTCTAAGGATAGTGGTTTCTAGCCGTTTTTCCTGATTGGAAGTATACTTGCAGTCTAACCGGTTGGTCTAATAGCGACATCTTTGTCTGTTGGTTTATGGGGGTATTCGTACCGCAGACTAAGCCGAAGGATCCTAATTAATAGAGACTATTAGTCCTAGACTAGCATAAGTTATATATTACAGCGGAATTGATGAAAAAGGCATGGCTGCATAAGATTTGGCTCTCTTGGTTACCCTCACACTTATCACATATTACTTAGCCGCTCGATGTTGCCGTATTTGGGCCGTTGAAAACGTACTATCGCCAGTTTACCCGCTCTTGGGCCTCATACGAAGCAACCTCGCCACACCAACAACGACTCTTCCTAAAAGCTTATAAGAGGGCTTCATTAAAAGCCCTAAGCCGTAGGAACATAATAAGTGGTTTCTCGGCCTCTGGGCTTTTCCCGATTAATCTACAGAAGGCGTTAGCGGCGTTAAAGCCAAGGGAGAAGAAACGCAAGCGCTTCAACGGGCCTATAACACCAAGGAAGGCCCAAGTAATCGCTAATACGATCTGGAGTATGCCCTAAGGAAGTGCCGATATTCAAAAACAACTAGAAGCCGTGCAAAGTTAAGGAAATACCTTTATTCGCGACTTTAATTATATTATAAAGAAGGCGATGAAATGTATTGACTAGAAGAACAGTCAAATTCAACGCCTAGAGGAGGAAAAAGCAGTACTGAAGGCGTCAGTAGCAGCAAGAGAGCCCACTGGCCGAGTCGCCGTTCAATTTGACCCTAATAAGGCTTTCCCTGAGATTGAACAGATTATCTCGGCTCGTGATCAGGCTGAAAAGAACGTACTATATCAGATCGAGGGAAATAAGAGAAAACAACGTAAAAAGAATCCGCTAAAAACACAGACTGCAGATATAATATTTATAAATTAGTTCCCAAACTCTTAGTTAAATTGAATAAATACTTGTTATTGTAGAATTAATTGAAGTCATCTACGGATTCGGTTGTGATGCTATTACGGGTGTGCGGGGACGGGGGGTGTGTGGGGTGGCGGTGAGTTAGTCTAAAACTTTAATATAAAGGTTAGCCTTCTATCTAATAAGATTTTTATAGGTAGTTTATATATCCTAACTATCTTATTATAGAAGATATATATTATTTATTTTATATCTATTACTTCTTTATAAGGTAGGTAGTATAAGAACTTTATAAGTTAGTTTATAATAACTATAATACTATTATAGAACATTTTAATTAAGGGTTCTTCTAATAAGGGTAACTTAATTATAAAGTCTATTATAATTAAACTTTAAGGTTGTTTTATTACTTTTAGTAGTTATAGCTATTTATATAACTTATGTTATTATAACCTTGTCTTTATATAGAGGTTATATTATTTAATTATTTTTTCTACTTCTTTTCTTTAAATATTATATCCTTATTATTATAATTATTTTAAGGTTTTTATAACTCCTTAATATCTATATAATAAGTATAAATAGAATTTATAAAAGAAGTTATATACTTTATGTTTTAGAATTATAGTTATTATTACTTTTTATATCTATCTTAGTACTTTAGTTTATTAGGTAAACTTATATTTTCCTTTTTTATTTCTCTTTAGGATTTATTTATTAGTTTTTATTATACTAGTATTATAATCTAGTTTTCTGCTAATAGTATTTATATATCTATTTTCTAATCCTTTATAGTAAATAATTATAAAGTTAAACTTATATAAGTATTTAATATAATATAATTATTATCTATTTAGCTCTTAAGTTATAGTAAAATATAAAATATTCTAGTAATTAGTATAGACTTTAACTTAATATATACTTCTTATAAGGTAGTATTTAAATTCCTTAAAGTAGTTAATAATTATTAGGAATTCCTTATTATAAATAGGATAATTAAGTTCTGCTTTATATAGTTTATATAAGTAAAAGGCAATTAGGTATAGGCGTCCTTCTTTATCTCTTTATTTAATTTATCCTCTAAGTGCAAAATCCGATATATCTATTTCTAATTCCATTTTCTTAATAGGATTAAATATAATTAAAACTAGTTTACTAAGGATTATATCTTATAGTTTTATAAATACTTCTTTTACCTTTATATTAAATATAAAGGCTTTGCCTTTCTTTATTAATTTAATAAGTAAATTTACTATTTTATTAAAATCTTTTATAAATTATTAGTAGTAGTTAGTAAAACCTAAAAAGCTCTATACTTCTTTAATATTAATAAGTTTCTTTTAATTATATATTATTATAATTTTCTTTTAATTTATTTTAATTTATCTTAAGGAAATAATATATCTTAAGAAGTTTACTTTTTTTATATAAAAGTAACTTTTCTTAAGTTTAACTAATAAGTTAGTATCTTATAATACTTATAAGACCTTATAGATATATTCTTTATATTCTTCTTTATTATTTAAGAAGATTAAGATATTATTTAGGTAATATATTATAAAGATATCTAGGTATTATTATAATATATTATTAATTATTTACTAAAATATTATAAGTATATTAGTAAGTCTAAATAGCATTACTAAGTACTTAAAGAGTCTAAACTTAGTTTTAAATGCTATTTTCTATTTATTTCCTTCCTTAATGCAGATTAGATTATAGGCTCTTTTAAGGTTAAGAGCAGTAAAGATCTGTTTTCCTTATAGGCAGTCCTTTAGTTTTATAATAAGCAGAAGTAGGGTCTGGTCCTTAATGGTAAGGGCGTTTAATCTTTAGTAATTTATAATAAGTTATAGTTTTCTGTTTTTCTTAGGTATAAATATTACTAAAAATCCTACTAATAATATAGATATTTTAATATTCCCCTTAGCTAGTTTTATTTTTAGGTATTTTCTTAAAGTCTTAAGCTCTTTTTTATTAAGGTTATAAATCTTCTAAAATAATAAGTTATTTATTTTAAGCTAAATTTTATAATCCTAGTAATTATATTATAATACCTTTATATTAAGTTCTTCCTTAAATAGTTTTTTATAAACTTAATATTTTTTAAAGATATTTTTAAGTTATTTTTATTATTATTTTACTTTAGCCTTTTTTATTTTTATAGTTATTTATTTAAGTTATATAGTTATTATTTAAGGAGACTTAGTATTTATTTATTTTAGTTTTTCTTGCCTTTTATATACTTATATTATATTCCCTTTAGGGGTAATAAAATATTTCTTTTATACTATACTTTACTATCCTTATTAGTTAAAGTTTAAGATCTCTTATTATCCTTATAATTAGTTCTTTTATTACTATTAATATTACTTTAAAAAGTAACTTAGCTAATTAGCTAGTTAATATTAGGGTTATAGTATCTTAACTATAGCATTCCTAGGAGGATATTAACCTTATTTAGAGGTATAATATTAAAATCTACTCCTTAATTTTTTCTATTAATAAAGATCTTAAGGTAATTAATTTCTTAATTTATCTAGTTATTATTATAATTAAAAAGTTGCCTTTTTATATTTATTAATAAGTATAAATCTTTTTTCCTTTTTTATAATAGCTTTAAGTTTATTACTACTTCTAGTCTAATATAATTACTTTTTACTTTATAATTTATTTATATATTTAGCTCTTTTCCCTTAATTTAGACTTTTAGTATTAGGCAGTTTAAGTTATCTTAGTTTATAACTCCTAGAGCTTTTTATAGTTTTAGTTTATTTAGACCTAGCTCTTTGCGTATTTATAGCTTTGTTATAGATAGTATATCTCTTTTCCTAATATATTTTAGTAAGTTTGTTTGCAGTTGCTATTATAATATCCTTCTCTATTTATATAGTTATTGGCGAATTCTTCCTTATATAGTTACTGCTAGAGGTATTCTTTTAGTTTTATATATTATTTATTTAGTATCTTTAGTTATAAGTTATATTTTTCTAACTTAGTTATTTATTTTTATATAATGCTTTTATATTTTTTAGAAAATAAAAATAAAATTCTTTTAGGTTTATATACTATCTATTATAGTTTTTATTATTAAGTTTATAATATTCTTTTATTAATTCCTATTTATATCTATTATATGTCCTTTATACTACTTTCTATATATTAATAGGCTTTCCTTTACTTAAGTATAGTTATTAAAAAAATTCTATAATTACTTTAAGGTTTTTATCTTCTGCCCTATTATCTTATAGCTATTATAAGTTAGCTATTCCTGCCTAATCTGGTTCTTTTATAACTTGGCTAGGTGTTGCTTCTTTTCTATCTATAATAGTTATTTCTTTTATAATAAATATTTCCTATTTTTTAATTTATTAAATTAGTTAGGCTATTTCTTCCCTTTTCCCTAGTTTTTATATAAGTTATCTGTTTTTATTAGTTAACGAGTAGTATTTTACAGAGATATTATTTATATAGAAATTACATTCTTATTATTAATTTTAATTAATTTCCTAAAAGAGTGTTATATTAAACTATAGTTTTACTACTCTTAGGTTATTATATTAAGAGTATATAATATATCTTATTAGTTTTTTATATATATATAAGTTTGTATTTAGGATTTTAAGGATAGCTATTAAAAAATAATTATTATCTGATTTTTCTCCTTTATAGGCTTTATATTAATAGTATTTATAAGATGCCTAAGAAATTTCTTTATATTAGTTATTAATAGGAAATATTTTAATATTATCTTTTAAGTTAAACTTAGATTCTTTATATAAGGGGTTTATAGTATTATTTATATAATAGGCTTATATAGCTATAGCTTCTAGTTTATTAATATTTATATATTCTTTTACTTCTTAAATATACCTTTTACATAGTGAATTATAATACCTATTTCTGTTTTTATTAAATAAGGGGTATAAGTTTATTACCATTCTTATTTAAGTTTCTTATCTTCCTTATAAAAATATCTAGCTATTTATCTTACTGCTTTACCTTAGTATCTTATACTTCTTATATATTAGTAGTAATACTTATATATTTTATTACTTACTTCCCTTTTAATTTATATTCTTTTTTCCTTTTTTTAAAGGGGTATTTAGTTCTCTAGTTCTTTATAAAGGGCTTCCTTTATCTTTTAAAGCTTGGTTTTAGTAAATCTTAGTATTATATATTTTATAATATATCCCTTCTTAGTATTTATTATAATAGTTATTTTATCTTATTATATAATAATCTTAATAAAGATATTATTAATTATTTATAAAGTACTTAGCTATTTTTTTATTTTAGGAATAATTACTTTTCCTTTATTAAATATTCTTATAACTTTTAATTATTAGTATTTAATGTTTTTATTATCTTTCTTTTTTTATTAATTTTCTTTTTTTTTATTAGAAGTATTCTTTTTATTTTAGGTCTTTTATCTTCTAGTAATAGTAGTTATTATTAATTTCATTCTTATAAAGTCTTTATTATTCTTTTTCTTTTTCTATAAGTTCTTTTAGTTCTTTTTTAGGTTTATTATAAGGTTTAGGTTTTATAAAGGTTATAATATAATATAAAACTATATTATATCTACTTTAAGTTATTTCTAGTATTTTAATATATATAGCTATCTAGGGGCCTTATGTTTAAGTTAGTCTAAGGGTTTACTTATCTTAATTTGGATTTCTTAGTTTCTTAGGTTTTAGGCAGTAATATACTATATATCTAAACTAGTTACAGTTATAATATTTAACTTTAAATATATCTTAGGGTTTCTTACTTCCTTATTAGGTAGCTCTAAGAATTATAAGTCTTGCTTTAGTTTTATATAAAGTATTATTATATCTTTTATATCCTTAGTTAGTATTATTTTATCTATAATTATTATTTTACTATAGGTTATATGTTTTGCTATTTCTTTTAGCTTGCTTTTTGCGTTTTTGTTTATATTACTAGTTATTAATTTTAATTATTATAGCTATGAGTTTATTTAGGGTCTTAGGCTTAGTCCGGATATTAACCAAGGCGTCCTTGATTTCGGGCTTTAGTCCTAAGTATACCTAGGCTATATGCGCTTCTTTGTTTTAGTTAAGTCTAGATGCCTAGTAGTAATATTTAATAAGGTAGGAGGCTATAGATCCTTTTTACTTAAGTTATCTAATCTTTAGTTCTATAAATTGCTTTTTATCTTATATCTTAAGTATATAATATATTTCTTTTTTAAAATCTTTATAATTATTATAGATATAATTAGTTATATCTTTTTATTCTTTATAAGGATTATTAATATAATTATATATAATAAGTTTAAACTATTAAAGTACTTTATCTTTAAGGAGTCTTATTATATATTATACCTTAAGTTTATTTATAATAAATTAGGTTAAATAATATAAGTAATAGCTATATAGGCTAGTAAGGAATCCTTATAATTTATTAGTATCTCTATTATATAGGTCTAGCTAATAGGGTTTAAGAATCTCTCTAAGGTCTTTTCTTATAGCTATAAGTACTATAGTATATTTAATATATTCTTAATATATCTTCTTACTATTTTTGGCTTTTTTTCTAAGCCCTTTAGTAAGTTTAATAAGTTAGGTTACCTTAGCTTCTAAAGTTTTAATCTTACTTTTTGCCATATTAGAGTTATTTTTAGCATTCTCTAAAAGATTATTATATTACTAGCTAAGCCTCCTAAGCTTATATTTAAGTTTTATAACTTCCCCTTTATAGGTACTTAGGTAAACAGGAGTAATCTCTTCTTTATTATTATTAGTTTTTATAAGGATGTCCTCTAGGTTAGGGGGAGTCTCTTGCTGCAGTGGGTGCTAAGCACGTCCTGAGTTAGAAGATTGGCTTAGAGTAATAGGTGCCATTGCATTAGTATTACTTAGCATTATGCAGTACGGTTTAAATAAGAGCTATTAATATATAATAGTTATAGTTTCTAAGGAATAAACTAGTCCGTTTTAGGTTTATATTAGTAAATAATATAAGGCATAATACTAAGTAATATAAAGTATTATATCTCTTAATAATTAAGTAATATATATTAGGCTTATTAATATAAAGAAGTTTTATTAATAGCTAATAAGCTAGAATTTATAAAAGTGCTAATAAATATAGTCTATATACTTAAGGTAATTATAGTTAGGTAATTATAGTTACTAGGTAATTAATTATAATTACTAAGTAATTATAAAGTAATTACAGTAATTAATATAATAAGTAAGTATAATTATCTGTAATTAGGTAGAAAATATAGGGTGCACGTGACGTAACTGCGCGGGTTATAATAGTATAAGTATAATCTTATCTATATTAATAAATAAGAAGAGCTCCTTTAAATACTTTTAGGTTTATCTTATTATAATATCTTTACTAGGTTAAATATAGCTAAGATTTATATTATCTTCTTTATTACTAATGCCATTATAAGGATAGAATAAGTTATTATTATTATTATTTTCTAAGTTATAGCTATTATATAGGTCTGTCTTAATAATAAGATATTAAAC